>NW_006399775.1:22578815-22586340 GCF_000299155.1 Elephantulus edwardii | reverse complement strand
GGATATCATGGTAGAAAAGGTGAAGTCTCAATGAGAGAATAAGACCTTTAAAGAGATGAATTGACACTAGCAGTAGGTTCAAGTGTGTCAGAGATTCCTAGAAAATCCCCACTTGTGTGCTCATGTTTCAGGATGTGCTCATTTATTTGTAGACCAAGGAAAGGACATTCTAGTAAAATATTAAGACAATACTGTGATGTTTTCACATGAAGTTGTTTGTGACTGATGCTAGGGGCATCATATTCAAAGACAGGGAAGTGTTTCTTAGAGGACCTAAATTTGACATTCATTTAAATTACAAGTATTATCAAAGAAGAATGAATAAGAGTATTCTAAAGGAAAAAATTCAATGATTCTGAATGAGAAAAATTATTCTATTGAAATTATTTTTTAAATAGGAGATATATGTATATATGTATATATATATTTGTTGTTGTTATGTGCTGTCGAGTCACCTACAACTCATAGCAACTCTATGTAAAACAGCCTTAAACCCTTTTCTATCCTGTGCCAATCTCATTTTCTCTGACACACCTACTTCCATTATCCCAGTCACTGAGTCAATCCTTCTCATCAAGGATCTTCCTCTCCTGCGCTGTCTCTCCACCCTCCCAAGCATTACATCCCTCTCCAAGGACTGGTCCCTCCTTCCAGCATGTCTAAATTATGTGAGATGAAATTTCCGAGTCTTTGCCTCCAAGGAGCAGCCTGGCTTCACCCTTTCTAGGACAAACTTGTTCTTTCTCTTAGCAGTCCATGGTATATTCAATACTCTTCTCCAATACCACAGCTCAAAGTCTTCAATTCCCATTCTATCATCATCCCTAGTTGTTGTCCAGCTCTCTGATGAATAACAATTGATTACAAAGACCATGACCTATATCAGGCACACCTGTATTTGGTGCACTAGCAGACTGATATCATTGTTCTTCAGTACTTTCCCCATCACAGTACCTTTTAATTTCCTGGCTGCTGGTGCCAAGAGTGTTGATTGTGGAGCAAGGTAAACTAAAGCTGTGAAGAATCTCAATCCCTTCACCATCCATCATGATGCTGCCAATCGATCCAGTGCTGAGAATCTTTGTCTACTTGATGTTGAAACTCAATCCATATTGAAGGCTGCAGTCCCTGACCTTGAGCAGCAAGTGCTTCAGGTCCTCCTCAGTTTCAGCAAGCAGGGTTGTGTCATCTGCATAACACAGATTGTTGATGAGTCTTCCCCCAAGCCTGATGCCACATTCCTCCTCATACACCCCAGCCTTCCGGATAATCTGCTCTGCATAAAGATTGAAAAGGTATGGAGATAGGATACATCGTTGATGTACACCCTTCCCAATTTTGAACCATACAGTATGTCCTTCTTCTGTTCTGACAACTACCTCCTGGTCCAAGTATAGGTTTTGCATTAGCATTATCAAGTGTTATGGGATTCCCATTCTTCTCAGAGTTAGCCACAGTTTGTTGATCCACATGGTCAAACACCTTTACATAACCAATAAAATACAGATAGACATCCCTCTGTTACTCCCTGCTTTCAGCCAAGATCGATCTGACATTAACTACAATATCCCTAGTATCACAACCCCTTCTAAATCTGGCCTGCACATCTGGTAGTTCTCTGTTGATGTACTGTTCCAGTCATTTTTGGATAATCTTCATCAGAATCTTGCTTGCATGGGATATTAATGATACTGTTTGATAATTTTCACACTCTGTCAGATCACCTTTTTTGGAATGGGATAGAATTTTGCATAATCAATGATTTATTAATTGCAAATACATTTTGTAAGAAACATAAATGCAGATTATACACACAGATTTCACCGGATTGTATACATAGGAATAAAATAGCTACATCTGTGAAAAGAACCTTTGGAGAAGCTAAGTATCAGCTGTAAAAGCAGGGCTGGGTGGTGATTGTGAAACAGACCACCAACTACTCATATGCACGTTCAAGCTGAAGCTAAGGAAAGTAAAATCAAGTCCATGGGAACCAAAATATGACCTTGAGTCTATCCTACCTGAATTTCAGAACCATCTCAGGAAGAAGTTTGAGGCCTTGAACACTAATGAGAGAAGACCAGATGAGTTATGGGAAGATATCAAGAATATCATCCAGGAAGAGTGCAAAAGGTCATTACAAAGACAGAGGAGGAAGAAAAGACCAAAATGGATGTCAGAAGAGACTCTGAATATTATATTAAGGCACCAGAAAGCCAAAGCCAAGGGAAGAGATCAAGACATTAAGGAGATGAACAGGAGATTTCAAAAGGCAGCATGGAAAGACAAAGTAAAGTATTATAATGAAATGTGCAAAGAGCTTGAGTCAGAAAATCAAAGGGGCTTATCTAGCTCAGCATTTCTTAAGCTCAAGGAACTGAAGAAGAAATTTAAGCCTCAATTTGCAATACTTAAGGATGCTTTGGGTAGAATATTAAATGATCCTGGAAGTATTAAGAGAAGATGGAAAGAGTATACAGAGTCATTGTACCAAAAGGAATTGGCAAACATGGAAGAATTTCATGAAACTATACATGAGCAAGAGCCTGTGATAATGAAGAAAGTAATTCAAGCTGATTTGAAAGAATTGGTTAAAAATAAGGCCCCAGGAATTGAAATATAACAGCTAACAGATACTGCCCTAGATATGCTCACCAAGTTGTGGAAGAAATCTGGAGGAAAACCACTTGGCCAATTGACTGGAAGAAATATGTAAATAAATTTCAGTGTCATCTGAACAGAGCACACTAAATACATTATAGTCACTCTTTATGCTCAAAACTTAATCACATAACTTTGGGCAAGCCACTATCCCTCTTAAGTACAAACCATATTTTAATTACCTGAGAGATATCCCTATCTTAACTACAAAGGCAGTGTTTTAAAATACAAGATTTTCTGTCTAGGCTCAAGTAGGACACAGGAAACTTTTGGCACTTTCACAAGATAACAGTTTATCTCTGACATTGACAGAGGGTAAAAAAGATCTACAGAGGGCTCCTAATTAACTGTGTAATATGGTAATGCATTTCTAGATGACATCAGTGTTGGAAACACCCTTTTCCAACACGAGATCATAATTTATGTAAGAAAAGGTATTGTCCTAGAAAATCCCCACTTGTGTGCTCATGTTTCAGGATGTGCTCATTTATTTGTAGACCAAGGAAAGGTCTGGACTCACAGATACTGGACACATAAAACTCTCATTGCCCTGGGCCAAGAGCCTGTTAGATTTGGGTTTTTGAGTTGTTTCTTTTTACTTCCAGTGAATGTCCTTGCCTTCTTGCACTACCAAGCACATGGGAGCTCTTTCATTGTTACTGAAGAATATCTGAAATAAGATTTTGAAGGTCAAATCATAGTCTCTGCGTGAGATACACCTATGTTTACATTTGACTCACCAAATTTCTGTCTTTTGTATTTCCAGAAAAGTGTTTCAACTCGTTAAGCCTTTCTATCCTCAATTCTCAATGACTTGCTAAGCCTAAGAAAGCAGGATAATGACTAAGGATGATAGAAGAAGAATTGATGTCCTTAATTTGTGATGCTGAAGAAAAGCATTGAACACACCATGGACTACTAAAAGAACAAGCAGGTCTCTCCTGGAGAGGGTGAAATCAGACTGCTCTCTGGAGGCAAGGATACTGAAGCTCCATCTCATGTATTTTGGGCATGTTTCAAGGAGAGACCTGTCCTTGGAGAGGGCCTCAACATGCTTGGAAGAATGAAAGGACAGTGCAGGAGAGAAAGACTCAGGATAAAATGGATTGACACAATAATTGAGTTAATGGGATAGGTGTGTTGAAGAGAATAGGACTGGCTCAAGATAGGGCAGGGTTCAGAGCTGTTATACAGAGGGTCATTATGAGTTTCAAGCAATTCAATGGCACATAACAACATCCTAATTGTTATAGAGTAAAACAGTTGAGGCTATAGAAAATATTTAGATAATATTTCATATTTGGATTAAAATATTATTGCTATTGTTATTAGTAATAAAACAATTTAAAATAAAAACCCATAGCAACTATTAGGGCCTTCTTACATGCCCCAAACCATGCTATTTACTCTCATGAGTAACTTATATATCAATCTTCCAGTCATCTATCACAGTGCAGTGCAGTGGTTAAGCACCAAATTTTCAAGCTGAAAGCCTGAATAGTACACTTCTTTTGCATAATTTTCTTTGCCAAGTAACTTCTCTAACTATATCTTCATCAGTAAGTGGAAATTATATGAGTAACAATTTCAAATCATTGCAATAGATGGTGAAAATAACCACTAACACACACACACACACTTTGCCATTGAGTTGGAGATGACTCATGTAGCTGATCCTCCAGTGGTTTTTGAGACTATAGTTCACATGAGAGGATAGCTCTTCTTTCTCCAGAAGCCACAGGTCAAGTAGAACTGCTTGCCTTTGGGTTAGTAGCACAAGTCTTTAAGCACTAGGTCACCAGAACTTCTTCATTCCAAAATGATAGTATAAATTGTTTAGCAAAATTCTTGGTATACAGTAAACATTTGAAAAATGGCATTATTATCAATATAATTATCATAATTCCTTGTTATCTGGGTGACTAAGGTGCAAATAAAGCAATTTTTTCTTATATAAATGTCAATTTCTACGCTATTATTTTGTGGTGGAAAGATTAGTTTGGAATCAAAGCTCTACTGTTTTTCTGTATATGTCTGTGTGGCCTTAAATTATTTGGTGCTCCTCTGAATTTTTCTTGTTGTAAATGTGAGAACATATTTTTGTTTATATTCTTGCCAAGGTGTGCCTGATTCAGGCCTTGATCTTTTCAATCTCTTGCAATGTGTCTGAAAGATGGACAATAAATAAGAAAGGCAGAACTGATGCCTGTGAGTTGTTTAGAAGTGAACAATGAACATACCATGAACGGCAAAAGAACAAAAAGATATGTCTGGGGTCAGATGCGGTCTGAGTACTCCTTGGAGAAAAGCATGATGAAGTACACTTTGGACATGTTGACAGGAGAGGTTTTTCCTAGAATAGGATATCATGGTAGAAAAGGTGAAGTCTCAATGAGAGAATAAGACCTTTAAAGAGATGAATTGACACTAGCAGTAGGTTCAAGTGTGTCAGAGATGACAAGGATGACAGGGTTCAGAACTGTTGTTCATAGAAGACTATGAGACATACTTGGCTCAGTGGCACCTAACACCAACAAAATTAGTTGCCCTAACATCCACAAACCTAACAGTAAAGGAATGCAGTTTGTAGTCTCGGAGATTTTGTGGTTCACTGCTGTCATTGCAGTCACCCTACAAGCTATGGCACTCGGGTGGAGTAGTTTGCAGGGAATTACACTGTTAACCAAAAGTTGTGCATTTCTAACGGTTCAAATCCATTCATGGCTCCACAGGAGATGAGCAATCTCCTCTTGTGTGTTTTATAACCCCAAGAAAACTGTTGAAGGGTCAGCTATAAGTTAGTTCTGACTCAAGAACAACACAATTTTGAATTTGTTTTGTGTTTTAAACAGAGATAAACTTTGTTATATTTGGAACAATTTTGACAAACACTATTTTTCTCAAACATTGAGCTTGAATTTTTAATGGTTCTCTGTCATTGCAATATACTAGCCATTTTTAAGTAATCTTCAGCAAGATTTCACTGTGTAGCTATTAATTTTATTGTTCAATACTTTCCATATTCTTTGGGTCATCTTTTTTTGGGGGAATGGGAACAAATATGAGTATCTTCCATTCAGTTTTCGAGGGAGCTATCTTTCAAATTTCTTGGCATAGACTGGTGGGCACATCCAGGCTGTATCTATTTGTTGAAACATGCCATTAGTTATTCTGTCAACTCTTCTGGCCTTATTTGGTTTGTTTTTTCTAATTCCTTCAATGTAGTTTTAATTTATATTCACTACCTTGGATCATTTGACTGTGTGGATCAAAATAAATTTTTATTTACATTGACTAGAATGGGAATCCCAGAACACTTTTTTTTTAATACTGATGCGAAAACTATATCTATACAAAGAAACTAAACCAACAAAACCTAACCCGGGCACTAATAAAAACCCTTTCTCTCTTGAGCCAGTTGTTACACTAGGAGATTCTTTATTGGACTTCTGGACAATAATATTAATGAGAAGTTTTAACTTTTCTCTAGAAGAGTAATTGGTAGCTTTTGAACTGCCAACCGTCCTGTTAGTATCTCTAACTTTTAATCTGTTATGCTACTACATTTTTCTATGGATTCTTAAATATTGTTCATTACACTTCATATGATGCTAAGGAATTCTGACAGCACAGTGGTCAAGTGCTTAGCTATTAACTGAAAAGTCAGCATTTTCAACCTACCAAACCTCTCTGTGAGAGAAAGCCGTAGTAATATGATTTTGTAAAGATTATAGCTTTGAAGACCTTTTGGAAAAATTATACTCTGCCCTACAAGTTAAAATCAACAGTGAGAGTGATTTATAGATGACTTGTCAGTCATCAAAAATGTTTTATACTAGTAAATGAAATTAATGTTTAAATTTCAGTGCCTCTAAAAAAATACTCCTTTAATATCACAAGTAGGGTAATAGTTAGATAACTAAGAACTGTTTGTACTCTCTCCAAGTTCTATGAGAGATTAAAATCAAGAAAAAGAAAAGGACATGTTCCAGAGTTTACTCCCTGATTGTGTTCTTTAGGACACCATCTTAAACATATCTTGATAATAAATATTCATACAAAAATTTAATTCAGACTGTCAGTTTAGACTCTAATTGTGTAAAAAGTAGGTACAATGTTCCTTTTTTTCCCTCCCTGAACTTGTAGTTTCCTATTAAATGTCAAGAATTGTTACTAATTTTTCTAGTTTTCTTAACAAATATTCAATCACCTTTGAGCCTTTAAACACATTACAAATACTGAAACTCCTGTTTGTTCTCCATAGTGAGCATGATAATGACCAGAAATAATTGTTGCCTTCTTTGTGGGCACTCTAATATTAATTGCATGTTTGCTGCGTGCACTTACCTAACAGAAATTTTATGATTCAAATGTGATTTATAACTATAAATTAAGTAATTATCCACAGCACTTCCAGGACTGCTGGGACTGTTGATGTGAAATGTGACCAATCTTGTATAGCTCAATATTTCCCTTGAATGAAAACCAGCTCAGGAATTCATAGCCTCTTTTATAGTCCTGTGTAGTGTGACTATTTAGATCAGGAAAGTGAAAAAGAATGAAGAAAATGTATTATCAGTGTCAAATCTGGAGTACTGAAGTAGAACGATTTCGAAAGTTTTAAAAATAGTCCTAAAAACAGTATGGAAGCAGTTTGGTTTGAGTGACTTAGAATAAATACATAAACATAACTTATCCAGAAATTATTTTTTTTTTACTTTTTTTCCTTTTTTTTATTGGGAAAAACATATTGGGGGTACAGGGAGGTGAGGGTTGGGGGCAGAAAGGTGAGGATGGGCCAGGATGCAGTTGCAGAGCTGCACAGTTTGGTCGGTGGGGGGAGCAGGTAAAGGAAATGATGAGG
>NW_006399775.1:22574429-22576985 GCF_000299155.1 Elephantulus edwardii | reverse complement strand
CTTTAAGTGGTTCGCTGCTCCCGCAGCTCACCATGCTGTCTCTGCCTCCGCCGCCATCTTAGATCTTCTTATCCAGAAATTCTTAGTGATATCTCTTTAATAGTGTCCATTTGCATTTGTAGAGGATTGTATGTTATTGTCTACATGAAAATAAACAAAACCAAACATTCAATAGTCACACCTATACCTAAATCAGCATTATTGTTGTGTGTCACCAATGGTCTCTGTGACCCTGTCGTAGGAAGCTGTGCTGCAATCCCAAAAGGTATGTGGTTTGAATCCGGAAGCTGCTTCATCGAGAAGGATGGGCAATCTTCTCTCAAGAGGTTGGCTGTCTCTGAAAATCCACTAGAGGAACAGCTGTGGGTTGATTCCTACCTGATGGCACACAGTAACAACATTATTCTTTATATAGTAAGTTCCATTAGGCACCTTTGACTACATTTGATTTAACATGTTTCTGTGTGTTTATTTTTCTATTCTTGATATGTGTCATATCACTTTATTTTTTCCAATATTGCTAGATGTTTATAAATTTTAATTATTTTTCCAGAAATACATGATCTTGTTGGTTTGTTATTTTTTCAGGTTGCTTCTATTCATGCTAATTTTCTCTCAGGTTCCTATGTTTCTATTAGTTATTGAGATGGTAGTAGTGAAGTTCTCCATTTTAAAGCACATTTGAAGATTTCTTCTCTCAGTTCTATAAGGTTTGGATTTCTTCTTACTATTTGGAGGCTGGTTTTAGTTATATCCACTTTTATGATTGTTTTCTCTTTTGGTGGATTGATTATTTTATCATTATGTGATGAAATAGTCTAAAGTAATACTTGGTCTGAAATCTATTTTATTAGTTATTAATATAGATTCTCATGCTTTTTTTAAATTTTCATATGTTTTATATTTCTTCAAAGTATATATGTCACAGAATTAGAAATTAATTTCTTATATAACGCATATTTTTTCTTCTTGTTTGATCTGCCCTTTCTATTGCTGTGTATTGATTGGCATATTTAGACAATTTACATTGAAGTTAATTCCTGATATAGCACTTAAATCTATCATTTTGTTACTCATTTTGTATTTGCTTCTGCTTCCCCCATTCTTCTCCTCTTGCCTTTCTACTGTTGTTGTTAGGTGGCATTGAGTAGAGGTGATTCCATAGCAACTTTATGAACAACAGATCTGTTCTATCCTGTTCTATTCTCACACTTCCTGACACACTAGAGACCATTGCAGCAGTCACTGTGTCAATGCACCTGGTTGAGGTTCTTCCTCTCTTATGTCTACCCCTCTACCTTTCCAAGAATGATATTCCTCTCCAAAGAATAGACTTTCCTAGTAACATGCTTCATGTAAGTGAGACAAATCTTCATCACCTCTGCCTCCAGGGAACACACTGGCTGTACTTTCTCCAAGGCATATTTGCTTGTTCTTTTGATAGTCCACGGAATATTCAGTACTCTCCTCCATCAACACAGATGATAGGTATCAATTCTTCTGTCATCTTTATTCATTGTCCAGCTCTCCAATGCATAGCAAGTGATTGGAAAGACTATAGCCTGAATCAGATGCATCTTAGTCCTAAGACTGACATCTTTGTTCCTCAATAATTTGGGAATTACCCAATTGCAGACTTTCCCAGTGCAAACATCTTCTGATTTCCTGACTGCTGGTGCCAAGGGTGTTAATTGTGGAGTGTAGTTGGTTGGGTTTTTGTTTGTTAAATTCACAGTCCTTTTCTATGGTTTACTTTTAGTATAAATAAGTGTGTGTGTGTGTGTGTACTAGACTTTCACATTCCATCTAGTTATTTTTATTTCTCTTTATTTATTATTTATTGGTTTTCTGTTTGGCTTTCATTTATAACATTTGATTCTTTGCTAAGATTTTCAGTTTGCACCACCCCCACTTCTTTCCGGAGACTGTATATTATTGCACTGTAAAAACATGATTTTTTAATTATTGCTTTTGTATCCTTATCAGGTAATTATAACATCTTGTCTCTCAATTCCAATTTGTTTGTAGCTTTTGTGATTTATGTAGTGGTTTTCTTGGGGTTTGGTGTGACAGGGATTTTAGTTGTATCTTGAATGTTCATTTCTGCTCTGCTAGGAGGCTCAGTTCTAAGCAGTTTACTTGTTAAGCACTCATCATAAGGCAGACTCTGTGTGTGGCTTCCTCTCCAATAGATCACAGTAAGCATCTTAATGGCTATTTCTTTCAGTATATTGTTTTAGCACCCAAAAACTATTCATCAAAAGCTCAATAAAACTATCCTAAATGAAGTCATTTGTTGAATTGATGATTCCAAAGTTCAAACTTCAGATAAAACTGAACAAATCTTGTTTTCTGAAGCAAATGACTTCTTTAGGATTTTTTTCCAAAGTTGAGCATTTGCAGTTACCAATCAGTCACTTAAAAACCCTCAAAACTACACATGACTTCTGTCATGACTCTACTTTTCAAGTTCTTCAATGCAAATTTTACTTAATGCCATCACATCAGATTCTACTCCAAGCTGACCCTTCACAGTGTTGTTTCCAACTCTATACA
>NW_006399775.1:22562937-22574010 GCF_000299155.1 Elephantulus edwardii | reverse complement strand
ATTCTAGGTACATACATATCTAGGTAGTGTATATTTGATTTCCTCTTTGTGAATTGCTTTTCATAAGAATACATTTACAAAGAATTTTAAGAGTTAAATATAAATTTAAGAATTTATAAGAGTCTTTTCTTTTCTTTTCTTCCTTTTTTGTTTTCCCTCTAGCTAAATAATGTATCTTGGAGTACCTTGTTCTTACCAAGGGGAAAAAAAAAAACTAAAACAAGAAAACAATTTGTGATATTTTTCAATAAGACAAAACGAGATTACAACAGAGAGTATGCCAGTAAAGTTTAAGTTTTATTGACAAGGATGCTATATCATCGTGTAAAAGTCTTGCTAACTGTCTCCTGAGATAGCCTAAAGAGAAATTAAATACTAAGTGGCATGGAGGAGTAGGCCTCACTTCTCCAGTATATCACAGTGCATGCAATATTACTTTTTTCAGCATATTTTCTTTCAGCATCAAAAATCTCTGTACTAAAAACTCAATAAAACTATTCCTAAATGAAGTCAGTTGCTATACTGATGAACTAAAAATATAAAATCAAAGTAAAAAGAAACTAATCCTGTCCTTGGGAACAAATAAATAACTTCTCCCAGAGTTTTTCAGAGTTGAGCACTCTTAAAGTCACAATTCAGACACCTGAAGAACTCAAAAAGCACACATTACAAGCTGTCTTGGATAAGGCTCTCCCAGAAATTCTGAAACTATTTTTCATCCTAAAAATTTCTACGTGGGCAAAACTAATTACACTATGAGTAAAAGCTTTCTATGTATGATTATGAATTAGCATGAATAAATTATATTAATAGAATTAGCTTAATAGATTTTCAGATGTGACTTGTTTTCTTAGATCTAATTTCTAAAAAATGCAATGAATATTTATAAATAACTTTGCTTATACTATCCTTGATCATCAGCCATCCAGTAAGTGAAAACTAGCAAAAGATGAGAACTCTCTCTTCTATGTTTGACTAAAATAGTTCTTTATTTCAGTCCAATGGTGATGAAATTTATGAAATATAGTAAATGGAAATGATTATATGAAACACGATGTGAATGAAAAATAGAGTACAACACATTGTATACAAACTTTGTAAGCAAACCAATGTAAAATAAAAACGTAAAAATACCATTTCAATTTTTATTACAGTTATTTATTGTTCTTCTCTGACTGGCTTTCATGTTTTCCTTCTTTTTTACAGGATTCCTAAATCAACTTTAATAAAGTACACACTACAGCTTTAACTCATTGGTATTCTAGAAAGATCTTCAGTTAGATTTTCTAATCTATCTGTTAAGGACCCTCACCATGACTACTGGTCTACTTTGTGTATTTTGAATTTCCTGCTCTGGCATCTTTCCTACATCATCTATGTTTTCACAATCATTTCTCTGTCTTATTATGGACGTTTCTTATTATAGTACATTCGTAGAGTTATCCAGGCTGTTAAATAATCCTACTAAAAACCTTCTGAATAAAATCCATCTGAGATATGCCACTCAATGGATATGTCCCATATTTTTCCTCTTTCTTGACAATGAACACGATACAAAACTGTATTTTGAAAAACTATGTCTTCCACATCATGTTTCTTTGTGTGTGCTAGTCTTTTGTAAGTGATTCAAAGAATACAGTACCATCTAAGCAAATTTCGTGATGTGTGTGTATGTTCTTTTATTTATCTATAGCATGCTTATTGTAATCCCACACTTTTTCTTCTCACAAAGTTTTATCCCATTAGCTCTTTTGTTCTCCTTCATGAAGTTAAGCTTGCATGATGTTTCATCCAAGAATCTTTCTCTTTGACTCTTTGGCATAGTCAGTTTTCTGTGTTACCTGTGGATAGAATCCTGCTTGGTTAAAGTTTATTTATTCTTGTTAATTCTTTGAACTCAGGGGATTTTTCATATCACAATTTTCAGTATCAGATATACAACCTGGTACCAATTAAGGCATCAAATCAACATATAACAAAATGTCAGATCTACAAATAACTATTGATAGAGTGGATTCAGAAGGCTTTTTGCTAACTTTCACATCGTGTGCCTTTTTGTGTGTCAGTCTCTTATAAATTGTTAAATGAATACTGCATTTTCTAATCGAATGTAACTTTTGTTATTCATCTAAAGCATACCTGTCCTATTCTCATACGTTTTCTTCTCACAAGGTTTTGTTTACAAATAACTATTGATAGAATGGGCCCTCAAGTTCAGGAGCAATATAAGGAGGAAGTAGGATCAATCAGTGTATCATCCTGATGTGCCTATAGTTTCTATGAGTTGAATATGAATCAAGGACTCTTGTCAATAATAGTCATTATCATTTCACAATCTAGATCACATTTTATATATTCACAAATGTTTTATGTTTCTGGTTTTTATTTTTTTACACTTGCTAAATGTTTTTAGTTTGTCCGAATGTTCAGACCATTTCTTGTATTCACTAGCAGTTTCATGGGAGAAAAATGGGCAATCTCTTACTATGGAATTTGCAGCCTTAGAAAACTGAGAGATACAGGTATGAGTAGGTTCTGACTCAATAGCAATAAATTTTTCCTCGAATTAGAACTTCTGTGCTAAAACCAAAACAAAACACTGACTCCAAGACTGGAATAACTCGTAGCTATCCTCCACAGGGCTTCCAAGACTGTAACTCCTTAGGAGAGGAGATTGCTAGCTTTCTACTGCTGAGTGGGAATGGATTGGAATGGACATATTTCTTGGTTAGCAGCTTGGCCTGTTATGAAATACATGACAAATTATGTTATATATCGTTACATGTTGTTGTTGATCGCCTTTGAGTACAGCACAACTCTTAGGGACCCTATAAACAAAAGCTCTGAAGCCCCTCTACAACTATTGACATTTATCAAGGTTCATAGAGATTCCAGAGGCATGTATCTTGGAAGTGGATGCCATTCGTGCTTCCAAACATGTCATAGTATATTATTGTTGTTAGGTGCCATTGAGTTGCCTGCGATGTATACTGACCCTATGTACAGCTTCTCTGAACCCTTCCCTGTCCTGAGCCAGTCTCACTAATTCTGACACACCAACCTCCTTTGCCCCAGTCACTGTATCAGTCCAGCTCATCCAGGGTCTCTCTCTCCTGCACTGTCCATCCACCCTTCTGAGCATGACGTCCTTCTCCAAGGACCGATCCCTTCTGGCCACATGCCCAAAGTAAGACTATCTTTACATAGTCAAGCTAATTTTTTTCAGCTTAGAGTATGAGACACTTTAATAGGAAGTACTGCGCTTAATTTCTCTATGTATTTTATTTTCCCAATCTGGGCTCAGATTTGAGATCATAGTAAGAATATAATAATTCAATAAAAGTTGATTAGCTGACACTCAGAATGTTTCTTTTAGTTCCACAGACCAAATACTATGTATTCATTACATTGGAATATTCAGAAAATGTTTGGCTCAAATTGAATTTGATGAAACATTTAAATGTTATCATAGAGGTAATGATGAGGGAGTTGGTTAGTAGAGGGATTTTAAATTAGAATGGAATTTTGTAGTTTTTCCTATAGCTATTATTTAGTTGGGGGAGTTTGGTGGCTTAGGGGTAAGGAATTATACTATCAATGCAGAAGTGTATGGTTTGAATCCACTAATTTTCTTATCAATTTTTCTAAGTAGTATAGCATTGATCCATTTGCTGTACAGAGGTAATTCAGGGTCGCTGTGAAGCTGAACACTGTGACACTGATGTGCCAAATGCAATCATACTTACCCATGGTAGACAGAACACTGGTGGAACTCCTAGTTTAAAACAAGCTTGGAAGCAGGAGCGGCATCCATTTCTGGAATGGCTTGCCTCTGGAAACTCTATGAACGTGGAGAAACAATGAAAGTTATACACGTTTTCAGGTCTTTTGTTCATAGGGTCACTATGAGTCGACTTCGACTCGATGACATTTAACAACAACATTTTCTCATCAGGAGAAATATGGACAGGCTTCTGTGAGATTTTCTGCTCTGAAAACACACTAGAGGATCAGCTATGAGTTGTTTCTGATACCCCGGTGCACATGAACAATAACAGTTATTTAATTGATACTTTGATACCAAAAAAAAAGCTCTGATTTTTGGGTTGTTTGTTTGTTTGTTTGGGTTTTTTGTTGTTTGTTTTTGTTTTTGGTGTGGTGTTTCCCCCCCCCCACGCCCCCGAGAAAAATTTGGGTGTTTGTATTGAAGAGCAATGATGTTGTTGGGAAGACAAACACATGCCTTATTCAAACCATGGTCTTTTCAATTACCTGCTATGTGTCTGAGAGCTGGACAATAAGTAAGAATGACAGAAGAAACCTTGGTGCCTCTGGGTTGTGGTGTTGGAGAAAAGAACTGAATATCCCATAAACTGCCCAATATAAAAGCTGATATGTCTTAGAAAAAAAGACAGCCAGGGTGCTTTTCAGAGGCAAAGATAGTGAAGCTTCATCTTACATACTATGGGCATGTTGCTGGAAGGGGATATTCTTGGGAAAGGGATATCATGCTAGGAAAATGGGAGGTCAGCTGAAGAGAGAAATGCTTTCAGAAAGATGGACATAGGAACAGCAATAATGGACACAAGTATGTGAGAGATGATGAGGATAGCCCGGGAGAGGACAGGATACAAATCTGTTGTTAATAGAGTCACTATGAGTTGTACTCGATTAGTTGGCCTGTAAGAACAGCATTGTCAAAGGCCATCATACCATAAAGTGAGTAATTCTGGTTTGGTAACAAGATTATAGAAGAAATAGTCTTTCTTTATGTAAACAACACTTTACATATAATTATATGTTTTTTACCAAGTATATTTGTTACTGTTAATCTCCAGTATTTTAAAAAAAAAGAATCTATTTTATATAGATTCCTTTTCTACAAAATAATACATGAGAAAAAAAATAATACCAAGTAGATGAAAATTTGCTATACAGAACTCAGAAACAAAATAAACCATATGTGGATAATTGGAGAATATTTGTATCAGATTTAGTGAACATCTGTTGTGAGCACAGATGTTAACTGCTATTTGGAGAAGACAACATATTAATTTATGGTAATTATTTCCTGTGGTTGGAGGACTTCAGTTTGACAAGATACATTTGTTTTCTTTTGCCTTTTTTATGTCATCAGGTATTCCATGGAAATGTGCAAGCAATTCATGGTAGAAAAATGGCAGGGCCATCATTTAAAGCTCTCTGTGTCTGTAACATATTGGAAATAAGATAGATCTATGAGCAGTCAATCTGTCCTAGGCTCTTATCTAGTCCTAACTTTCTGGATATAAATATGTAAAAGGGTAAAAATATGAAGGAGATGCTGGAAAAGAAAAATAATAGTAACAATATTAATTTTAGTTTGTACAAAACTTTTTATTCTTTATTTATGTAGGGTAACACATCTTATTTTTGTTAACAACCCTCTGTTTTCCAAACATAATATTATTTTACAAGTACTAGTCCTTGTAACATACCCAAAATATGTAAGAATAAGTCTAACATTCCTTACTTCTTAAAAACCATTTGGCTTCATTTCTTATAAGACAGATTTGTTTGTTTTTGTAATCTTCAATATAATCAATAATTTTTGCCAATACCAAAACTTATTTTCCAACCAATTTTCTAGTATTTTCTATTCATTTTCTACTTTGGTTTATATATAAAGCAAGTGAAAATATCATGGCATGGGGAAGATACAACTTAGTCTTTACAAGGACATCCTTACTCTTTAGCACTTGAAGAGGTTCAGTAGCAGCTGATTTCCTCAGTGCAGCTCATCTTTTGATTTCTTAACTGCTGCGTCCATGGATACTAATTCTGTTTGAGGTGAAATTAAATCCTTTACCCATGTTTCATTTATGATGATGTTATTTATTGCTCCAATTTTATGGATTTTTGTTTTCTTAATGTTGAGATCTAGTCTATCTTGAAGGCTTTCGTTGACTTTTCTCTCAGATTTTCAATTTCTGTCCATTTTCAGCAAGAGTCTGCATATTGCAGATTTTCACTTCCTCCAATTCTGATGCCATGCTCTTCATAGAGTTGAGTTTCTTAGATCATTTGCTTACCGTAAAGACGAAGTGTGAAGAAAAGCTACAACATTGATGCACACCCTTCCTAATTTTAAACCATGCATTATTTCTTCGTTCTAGTGGAACAATTAACTTTGTTGTTCAGGTTCTCCATAAACACAGTTATTCTGGAATTCTCTTGCTTCTCGATGTTGTCTGTAATTTATTACAATCCTCAGGGTGGAAAACCTGTGTTTAATTAATAAAACACAAATAAGCAGCATCGTGGTGTTTTTTTTGTTTGTTTGTTTTTTGCTTTCAATCAGGATCCACTTCTTGTTGTTGTGTATCTTCAAATCAGAACTCACCTATAAATGACCCTCAAGTAGATTTTCAGAGGCAGTTAATTGCATGGGAGGAGGCTGCTCAGCCTTTTCTTACATTGCGGATGGCCACCAATGCCCAAATGGTCTAGGGTTCCAGACTCAAGTTTGTTTAGCTTCCTCTAGCAATAGAGATTCTAGTCTCTGAATAGAGGTATGGATGTGGATACTGCTTCTGATACACTGACTTTCCATGCTGGGGATCAGGTTTAAAGCCTTGCCAATGCACTAACTCTCATGGTTAGCTATGATCCATCTAACAGTGAAGGTGTGCATGTTCTAAAATACTTAAGGGATTTCAGTAGAGTTTGCAGATTAAGACAGATACATCTGATGGTCTGTTTTGATAATCAGTTTGTGAAAAGTCAAAAGCCTTTGTAACTCATAACATGGATGGCACAGAAGTTGGGCTTTCTGTTGTGTTTGGGCTCACAAGGGGACAACATGAAACTTGAAGGTAGTTAACAAGCAAGGAACCTCTCAAAATATTTTAATGCCATTATCACAAACACAGACTGAATCGGAATCGTTGAGCATGAAACCAGAGGATTCTACTACGCAACCACATTTGAGAAATTATGAAGGAAACTTTCTGGCAAGCTTGAAGAAGATATCTTTTCTGGTAGAGACTGTTAGACTATTGGGGGTGGTAATAGAAGGGAGAAGAGGAAAAAGAATAAAAAGGAGGGAAGTGAAGGAGAGAATAGTAGGCTGGATAAAGACATTTTTGACTGAATAGGTTTTGAATGGTATCCTGCTTCTGAAGGCCTCTGAGCCCCTGGGCTTTGTCTTATGCTATCTGCTTCTGCCCTAGTGGCAGATAGGAATTAAAATACTCAACCAGGTTCACAGTTTTCAGGACTTATTTAGGATAATGGCCTTTATCGATTGTGGTTCTCTCCCTACAGGCTTCTTAGGATGCTGCAGCTTCAACTTTGACTTCAGACTCATACTTCTCTAAATAGCTTCTAAATAGATTTTAAAATGCTCCATCTAAATTACTTAAAGCTTTACCTCAGCCACCCCATCAATTTCCAGAGAATGAGCTCTTGCCAGCAATCAAGATTTTCTAGCACTTTGACAGCCAAGTAAAAGCTACGGCTCCTGCCCTAAGCAGTTTACCTTAGAGAAGTAGGTGTGACCAGGTGCTTAGAAATACATAAAATGCTACAATTTGGAATTGGATCTAGAAGGGCTGACTCACTATTTGACGCTAAAGCTTTTAACCACTTTATACTGAGCGTTTCATAAAATTTCAGTCTGACAATAAAGTGGCTGTAACTATTTCTTCTTCCTGCTTTGAAAGTCATCTCAAGAGGCCATTTGTTGCTTGGACTATTAGTTTTGTTGAATATTACCAGCAATAGCTAATTGTCATAACAATGAATGACAGTGTTAAGTAATTCCTGTGTAGTAAGTGATTTTTTTTTTTTTGGAGCTCTAGAGACCTACTGGGCTAGGGGCTGTGCTGTCAACCCAAAGACAAGCGATTTGCGTGTATCAGCTGCCCTACAGGAGAAAGCAATAACTTTGCCTCCCTTGTGATTTACAGTCTCTGAAGACCTGCTTGAAGGGTCAGCCACGAGTCAGTTCAGATTCAATGGCACATAAGAAAACCAGGCAATTTTCTTAATACATTTTATGTATTAAGTTGCTAAATGTGTAAACAATTTGATTAGAGAGATATTTTGTAATTTTAGCTTTATAAATGATAACTGAAAATCATGGAGAAATGACGTTATCTCTCCCAGGACTCAAGGTTTTGAAGGACAGAGCTGTGGCACAAACACCGGTAGTATTTTCTAAAGTCTGTGGACTAATACAGAACCAATATGTTATTTTAGGTCTCAAAGTCTTATGCTCTTAACAACATTATTTGACTTATTCTAAATAATAAAAAACTATTTTATAAAGCATTTACTAATATATCTGATGGCATAATAAATATGCTATATAATATGATGATGCTGTTATGTGACCTCAAGTCACTTGCAACTCATAGTGACCTTCTGTGCAGTAGCTTTTAACTCTGCCCTATCTTGAAACCAGTCTCATTGACTCTGACACACCTACCCCCATTACTTCAGTTCCTGTGTCAGTTAATGGGCAAATGAACATTTACTCAAACAATCATGCTTTTTCATTTACCATACTTCCCATATATGCTTTCTCACGTGCCATGCTTTGTCTCATATATGGTAAGCACGTTGTCAGGAGCAACTAGTCTTTGAAAAAGGCTTTCTATTTAGAAATGCAAAGGGTCAGCAAAAGAGAAAAAGACCTTCAAAGAACAGAATGGACACAATGATTGCAATAACGATCTTAGGCACGGAAGGGATCATGAGGATGACTCAGAATAGGGCAAAGTTTTGATCTACTTTGAGTTGTAGTCACTTAGATGGGATTTAACAACATCTGTACTTTCTTAGGAAGCTCTAGTGGCATAGGCCATGGGAATTTGTCTTGGGAGGTCCACGGCATGCATCCCCGATAGTATAAATCCACCAGCAGCTCTCTGGGCGAGAGATGAGACGTCCCATTCCATTAATGATTTATGGCTACAAAATCCCTATAAAGTATCATTATGAGCCAGAAACTATAATTGGATGGTGGTAACTGAGTGAAAGTGGCCATTTTTTGTTGATTTGAGCTTGCTTTGAGTTTTGTTTGTTTTTCTTCAAACACATAGCCACTTTTAAGTTACTTTTCATAAACCTGTATTTTACACAGTGATTGGGGTAATCGGGATGGGTGTTTCAGAGATGGTGCGATTGGCACAGGACAGAGCAGAATTTAGGGCTGTTGTACATAGGGTTGCTATGAGTTGCAAGTAACTCGACGGCACATAACAACAACAACAACAACAGCAATTATCAAAATTTTACTGATTTTATAGATATGAAATCGTAACGGCACAGAGCAGTAATCTAATAGCCCAAATTAAACAAGCAAAGTAATAGAACTAGAATTGTGGCCAGAGTGAGTTTCGATTTTTTCCTAAGGAATGGACACTTGAGAAGCCAGACTTATGACTTATACTGACATAGTTCAAAGGAAGCAATTTATGAGGAGGAGTCCAGAATCAGGACTGCAGATGATACAACATTGCTTGTTGAAACTGAGGATGATATGAAGAGTTTGCTGCAGAAGGTCATAGCTTCAGGATAGATTGAAGCTTAACATCAAAAAGACAAAAATGCTCACTACAGGCCATTTGGCAGATCCATGACATATAGAGGAGAAAACGAGGTTGTTAACAATTTCACTTTGCTTGGCTCCACAACACTGTTGGCATCAAGAGTCAGGAAATCAAAAGATTAATTGCATTAAGAAAGTCTGCTGTCAGGGACCTCTGATGACAGTCCGAGGATTAAAGTGAGCCTGATCCAGGCCATGATCTTCACAATTACTTGCTATGCATCAAAGAACAGGACAATGACCCAGGATGGTAGAAGAAGAATTGGTGCCTTTGAGTTGTGCTGATGAAGAGTAGTGTATATATCCTAGACTGCCAAGAGAACAAACAAGTCTATCCTTGAGAGGGTAAAACCAACTTGCTCTTTAGAGGCAAGTATTTTGAAACTCCTTCTGACATACTTTGGGCATGTTGCCAGGTGAGATCAGTCCTTGGAAAGGACATCATGCCTAGAAGGGTGAAGAGACAGCACAGGATAGAAAGACCCCAGGTGAGATGGTTCAACACAGTAACTGGAATAATAGGGGTAAGTGAGTAAGACTGGCTCAGGAGAGGGCAATGTTCAGAGCTGTCGTGTATATGGTTGTTGTGAGTCATAAGCAACTCAATGGTGCATAACAACAACTGAAAAATATTATTATGTTTACCAGTAACAGTTGGCCTAGCAGACAGAAAGCCATGCTCCCAAGCCAAAGGTGGGTGACTCTACTCAGTGGCCCTCAGGCCTGCCTTTAATTGTTTTTTTGTGAAATATTCTTCTAGGTCGTGTAAACCTGGTATGTCCATTTGCTGTACAGAGTTAACTCGTGGTTGCCGTGAAGCTGAATACTGTTACCCATGGTGGTGGACAGTGTTTGGTGAAGCTCCCTGATTAAAACAAGCTTGGAAGCAGGAGTGGCATCCACTTCCACAATTGCTTGCCTCTGGAAACCCTATGAACCTGGAGACAGGACGAAAGTTATGTAAGAAGTGTCCAGGACTTCGTTCATAGGGTCGCTATGAGTCAGTTGCCTGTGACTCGACGGCACTTTACAACCACCACGACCATACACAACATAGAAGTTTAGCAATTTTATTAATAAAGAGTTTTTTATGTGGAAAACAACCCAGAGGTGACCATAGAGTTGTTTGCAGAGAAAGTAAATTGCATGAGAGGGGACTGTCCATCCTTCTTCTGTGAAGCAGTTTGTGGACTAAAGCCCACACTCCAGTTTTGGTGAAGTAATTCCCTACCACTTGAGTTTCTTTATGAAGAGTAGAGTAGTAATTTAAAAGAGAAAGTAAATATTACTTCTTGTTGTGTACTGGCGAGTCAGAACCAAACCATAGCTGATCCTCCAGTAGGTTTTTAGAGGCAGTTAATTTCATGGCAGGAGTTTGTCCATCCTTCTCCCACAAAGATCTTAATGACATGCCTTCAAGATTACAGCACAGCTTCTTACCGTGAGGCCACCATTGGCTCATCATTGTTGTTGTTGTT
>NW_006399775.1:22552269-22560517 GCF_000299155.1 Elephantulus edwardii | reverse complement strand
GCGTATGGATATGATCTTGTCACTCACGATATTGTACTTCAAGATGGATCTAGAAATAACTTTTTTTACTATAAAGGCAACCCCGTTTTTCCTTGTCTTTTCATCTCCAGACAGCAACACATGTGAATCTATTTTTGGATCTAGAGAAGTAAAAAAGAAAAAGTTACCCAAAATAAATAAATAAAGTGTTGAAGACTCTCAAGTCAGAAAACTCTATAACAGAACAAAACCCAAAATTATTTTAAAGTTATAATCTATGGCTCAAAAGGAAAGCCATTGATTGTCTGGTGTACATCCTTCCACTGGAGTCAATTCATAACTCATACATAATAATAAAAGGGTCTTCCAGAGCAATCGGAAACAATTTTGTGATAGAAGTATTGTTGCCAGAACTGGGGAACCCACAATCTAGGTCAAACTGAATAGAAAAATTTAGGCAGACAGCAAGAAAGACAAAATTGCAATGTGGATGTCTCTGTGTAAAATAAAGCAGACAGAATTGTCTCTACAAGGTTTAGCTAAGTTAAGTAGTAAACAGTTCACATACTACTGAATTTAATCCATCTCCCATCAAACAGCTCTCATATAGAACCTGTTGTCTGACCAGATAGTTATTTTCTTGCTGACTCGTGGCTTGATGATGCTTCCCAGTTTGCTGAGAGTAAAGTAAGGAGCATTATTATTTAAAAGTCATATCTCACTAGTAAATTCCTTTAGGGTTTGGAAATGAAATACAAATAACAGACTGGATGAATAAAGATGAATTTTGGAGACATATCAGTTCCCCTCCCAGACCACTGCAATAGAGTAAATATCACAGTAAGGCAAGTTGTATGAATATTTGCAGAAAAAAGTTATGTTCATATTATACTGTCATCTATTTATGGAGCTCTTGTGGCCTAGTGGTAAGGTGCAGTGCTGCTATTTCAAAGGCATGTGGTTCAAATCCACCAGCTGCCCCATGGAAGAACGATAGAGAATCTCTTCCCATGTGATTATAATGCCTCTGAAAACCTGCTAGAGGATCAGCTACGGATCAACTTGAAAATACTTAACAGAATTAAGTGTTTGCAATAGAAGTATGGAAAAGTGTGGAAAAATTACAGGACTCAACAAAACAACAGAAGGACATGTGAAATGAATATATTCTGACACTGGATAATTTAGTTGATGCAGGATTGATGCAAAATAAACTTAAATTTCTAAAATAATGCTTCATCTAAGGCAACAATAAAACAAGGTAGGCTTGTTTGTGTGATGTATACATAGTTTGACATATATGTAATTTAACTAAAGAGAACTCTGGTGGCCATGATAAACATGGGTGTGCATATATCTCCTTGGGATATTTGGGATATATTCTCAGTGGTAGAATTGCTGGGTCAAATGGTATTTCTATTTGATATTTTTTGAGAAAGCACCATACTGCCTTCCAGAATGGTTGCACCGTTTTATACTCCCACCAACAGTGAATAACGGTTCCAGTTTCTTCACAACCTTGCCAGTATTTGTTGTTCTCTGCTCTGTTAAAGTTTGCTATTCTTACTGGAATAAGATGACATCTCATAGTTGTTTTGATTTGCATTTCTCTTAGAGCTAGGACTTTTGTACATTTCTTCGTGTTTGTTTGCCACCTGAATGTCTTTTCTGTTGAGTGTCTGTTCATATCCTGTGCCCATTTTTCAATTGGGTTGTTTACCTTTACCTTATTGTAGTGCTCAAATATTTTATAAATTCTAGATATAATTCCTTTATCTGACATGTCATCACCAAATATTTTTTTCCAGTCTGTGCCTTCCCTTTCTACACTGTTGGAGAAGTTTTTGCACATGGATTTGATTCTTTTACATCCATTTCCTTGATGGTTTTCCTCTCTTTTGCTTATCCTCTATCTTTCCCCAATATGATGTAATTTTCCAAAATAGACTCCTACTTACAACATGCCCAATGCATGTGAGACAAAGATTCATCACCCTTGCCTCTAAAAAGGACTATGATTGCACTTCCTTTACGACAGACTTTATTGTACTTTAGGCATTCCCAGAGCACCTGTGCAATATACTTTGTTACACAATAGCTCAAAGTTAAACAGCATCTTTTACTCTGTACTAATATCTGTCTGACTTTTGACTTGCCTCAAAACTGTGTCACATCACAGGATTATGCTGCCTTAATAGCTACTTGTATTTTGTTATTAATTTTATGACTTTATATTTTATGCTTTGTTTTGCTTTGATTTTTTTATCTATATAGACTGTTTGCCTGTTGTAAATGGCATATTCCCAGTTCTATTTCTTTGAGGCTCCAAGTCAGGAGTGAGTCACAAAATTTTGTATCTGCAAAAGTATCTTTCAGTCACTCTGATGGACAACTAGCTTAGAGATAGGTAAAAACCTTTTGTGCATAAGTTAATATTCTTGCTTACAAAATGCTAAAGGGATTCTCATACAACCATTCAGTCCTACTCATAAAACAGTTTCTTCCTTAACAAAGAAAAGGGGAAAATAAGAAGTTTTCAACATTTAGAATACTCACTCATTCATTTTCTTACAAAAAGTGAGAGCAGTTACATGTGTACACCTCTATCACCATTAAAGCATCAGAATTTTGCTCTCTTAGGATCCTTTTTCAGAGAATACATTTATATTTATTCTAGTTCTCTTAGCAACATTACTAACAACAACAAAAAAGCACAGTAAAATAAAAAAAAGACAATATCTCTAGTCCAGCTTTAATTTATTTAATAAAGGAGGAAAACCCCACATTGCACCCCAGTTAATTCCAACCCCTATAGTGGCCTTATGAGGCAGAGTAGAACTGCATTGTTGAGTGTTTTTAAGGTTCTAAATTTTTACCAAAGTAGGCTGCAACATGGTTCTTTCATGGGGAGAAGACAATGGGTTTTGAACCACTGACTTTCTTGCTAGCATCTGGGCACTTTCACCACTGTCCTACCAGGGCATTTTAAATTATAACTGAAAAATCAAAGCAAAGTCATGGCCATTCTCAGGTTGATTCTGAGTGTCAGGATTCTAGAGGACAGGAATAACTACCTCATATGGTTCTAAAGATGCTGAATATTTCTAGAAGCAGATTGTCACATCTTTCTCTTACAGATCAACTACTGGATTTGAACTGTTGGCTGTTTTATTAGCAGCTGAGCACTTTAACACTATCTATTACAACAACTCTCATTGTCATCAAGTTGGCACCAGCTCATAACTGTCACTCCAGTGGCTTTTTGGAAGTTGACAGTTTCATGGGAGGAGATTACTCACATGTCTTCTGTAGAACTGCTTGTGGTTTCAAACCAGATGAGTTGAGTTAGGAGTGTAAGGCTCCTTTAATTCATAATCATTAGTATTCATGCTGACCTAAGTCACTAGAAACAATAACTAAGATATCTGGAGTTTTCTTTCATTCTTCTCATTCTCCCTTTCTCACATATTTGGCTTTCTTATGTTCTTCAAAGTTTGCTAAGTCTATTTAGTCCAGGTTTTAGCCTCAGGCATCTTCAAGTGAGTTAGTTTAATACTTTATCATCTCTTCTTTGCATTCTCCATCAACAATAAATGGTTTTGTATTAAGAAACCACTATAAAGTGTTTCCTGACAAGGGGAAGATTGATTCTAGGAACCTCCATCAAATTCACAAAATTGATTTTTCTCATTTTGCACTGAAGTCACAGAGTGCTTGGTAAAACATATCTGCAGGGGCTTCCCTTTAGGATGATCTGAAAGGAAGGTTTACAGTGTTTTTTCTTGCTAATATCTCAGCTTGTGAAGTACCCCAAATTATACAAATAAGGAGGTTTTCATGAATTCATTACAGGCAAAGCCAGGATAGCTGGACCAGCGGAAGACATGAAAAATCACACCAGGCTAGCAACATGGAATGGTCTCCTCTTAGAAGTCACTTGCTTATTTCCAAGTTAATTACCTCTGCTGTAAAATGAGGAAAATACAAATATTTAGAGGTTGCTTCTTAGGTTGATTAAGTATTATTAAAGTATCACTTTCAAATTGTTAGAATTAAATCTATCACATAAATATATAATGAAAAAATTGTCAGCAATGTTTTATCATTAATAAAATCAGGAGTGGCATCCACTTCCTATATAACATGCCTCTGGAAACTCTATAAACTTTGACAAATGTTGATAGTTATAGAGGGGCTTCAAGCCTTTTGTTCATAGGGTCACTATGAGTCATGCTTAACTTGGAGGCAATCAACAACAAGAAGGAAGTCAGAGCTCTGATGGCATATTCCATAAGGGAGCTGTGTTGCTAAACCAAAGGCCAAACTTCTCTAGGTTCAAATACACCAGTAGTACCTCAGGAAAAAAGGATAGACAATCTCTTTCCTTGCTGTTTACAGCCTTAGATATCTATTGGAAAGTCAGTTATGAGACAGTTCCAAAACTATGGTAATCATGAGAAAGTGGTTACCAAAAGAAGTTTGGGAACTATACATCCATATTTTTAACAAAGTATACCAGAATAAAATCTATAGGTGAAAATGATTCATGTAACAAAAACAATGATATTATAATCTTTGAGTTACCACATCCAATTGACATAAATCTATAACTGAGCGTGCAACTCCACCAATATTTGAGTGATAGTAAAATAGCAAAATCAGATATACTAGAGTAGTGATTTTCAAAATATAGTTTCAGAATCTTTGGGAGTCTCAATTATTTTTCCATATGATTTATAATATTGGAGGCAGGAATTGCATCCACTTCCTAAATAATGTGTCTCCAGAAACTCAATGAACTTGGATAAGGGGCTTCAGACCTTTTGTTCATAGGGTGGCTATGAGTCATGCTCGACTCAAAGACAATCAACAACAACAACATAATAACACAGGGAGGGAAGTGTCAAGAGATCAAATTATATATTACAATTGAAAATTATGCTGTATAAGAGATCTGTAAAGTGTTAAAGAATAATAATTCCACTTTGGGAACTATGGTAACATTTATCCAATACATACCCAATTCCATTGTTTCATATGCATATCATACGATGAATAAAGAAAACTGGAGATGAACTGATGTCTGAATTTTGGCGTTGATGAAGAATATTGAAAACATGGACAATGTGAATATGAAAAAGGATATAAAGTCTTGGACCTGGATTAAAAATTTTACTATGCACCTTTTTAAGAAAACATTTGTGACACTAACTTGACATTCCTTTGACAGCTTCCCGTTACCCAATACCCCATATAATCTGCCCTTCCTTACTTCCTGAAGGAAGCCCAGTGGGCTAGTGGTGCTGCTATTCAAAAGGTAAGTGGTTTGAATCTAGCAGCTCCTCCACATGTTGTAGGAAGTGAAGACCCAAAAAGGAGCAAGACTCACCTCAACACAAATAGAGGAAGAGAGTTTTACTGCTAGTGGAGAGATGGCAGACTACATCGTAGGAAATTAGTTGCCCAGTAAGCTTTTGTCTTTACCTTTTATAGGGTTACATAGGCTGAATAGGGGCACTCAACATGCCACCTTCCCATTGATGATCTCAGATTTTACAAGGGTGAGAAATACGAGTTTCTTTGTGTACCTGAACAGAACTGAGGATTCTCACAGTTATCAGGATTTAAGGCTGAGTCACAAAGCCTTATGAGCATGAGAAATCTTCCTTCACAAAGATTAAAGATTGAGGCAGTCTGGCCCTGTTAACCTTTGCATACCAGACACACATTGGTTCAGTCTTACCCCATACTAGAAGTGTCTATGAAACAAAATAAAATTAACAGCAATTAGTTTGTATTTTGAATTTTGCTTCCCAGGATCTCAACATGAAAGACATTCTATATAAAACAAAACTTTACTGATCTCTCAAAATAGGGTTGGTCTTTCAGTTACCCAGCCTTATAGCACTTGTATTGTTTAAAGAACAACATTATATTATATTAAATATTTATGTAACTATTTGCCTAATAATACTTTTTCTCGGTTCTTTCAATGAAAACTGAAAATCTGTTTTCTTCACTGCTGTAGCCTTTGATCATTGTGCAATTCCTGAACATAGAAGAGTAATGAGGACCTATTAGAAGCAGAAAGTGCTCTGACAATGGAAAGGAAGAAGAAGTCAGAGAGGACTATAGTGAATTGAGAGAACAGGAATCAATTGATCTTGAATCTGTTTTCTTTAATGATGACTCAATGTGAATCTGAGTAGAATTGTGCTTTTTAGAAATTTACTTCTCTCCTCTTTAAACATCTTTAAATCTTTAAGGATTAAAGAACAAATTGGTTTCCATTCAATAGTTTATATATACTTTATTTCATGATCTAAATTTCAATTCCTTCAGTGCAATAGTAGTCTTACACCCCTTTAAAGAATTCCTTATTTACTTTGGTTTTCTTTCCTCCTTCCTTGACTGTTTTTTTCTTTTGTTATTTTTGTTTGTTTGTTTTGTAAATACTACCATTTTTACTTTTATACTATGTAGCTTTTCAATGACTTACTCATTTTTAAAGAAGATCCCTTACTTTTGTTCTGATATGCCTTTGGGTGGACTCAAACCTTTAACTCTTGGTTATCAAACAACCATGATAACCATTTACACCACCCAGGGAACATTAAGTAAATAGGTAAGAGTATTAAAAAGAGGGATTATTTCCGGAAAGTCTCCAAACCCAAAAATTAGTACATGTTCAATCTAAGGAGTAAAGAAGAAATTACTGACAATATTGAGTAGTGTTGTTGCTGCATTTACCATCAAGTTGGACCTAAGTCATATGAAAGGTATGAGTACTGTCTTTAACCTTTTCAATCTGTATGCAGAACAAATTATTCAGGAGTCTGGACTTAATGAGGAGGCATGTGACATCAGGATTGGAGAAAATCTCATCAACAACCTGTGTTATGTAGATGATACAACCTTCCTTGCTGAAACTGAGAAGAGCCTGAAGCATGTGATGCAGAAGATATAGGACTATAGTCTTCAATATGGATTGAAGTTTAACATAAATACTACAAAGATTCTCTCCACTGGGCCAACTGGCAGCACAATGAAGAATCAAGAAGAGACTGAGGTTGTAAACAATTTCAGCTTGCTCAGCTACGCAGTCAACACTCTTGGCACCAGCACTCAGGAAATCAAAAGATGAATTGCATTGGGAAAATCTGCTGTCAAGAGTACTCTCTAGAGTACTGAAAAGCAACGATGTCAGTCTAGAAACTACTGTGCACCTGATCCAAGCCATGATTTTTGCAAGTGATTAGTCTGCTTCAGAGAGTTGAAAAATGACTAAGGATGATAGAAGAAAAATTGAAGCCTTGGAGTTGTGGTTCTACAAAAGAGTACTGAAAATACCATGGCCTTCCAAGAGAACAAACAGGTATCTTTGAGAGGATGAAATCAAGTTGCTCCTTTAAGGCAAGGATTTTGAAGCTCTTTCTAACATACTTGGGGCATGTTGCCAGAAGGGACAAGTTGGAGGAGGACATCATACTTGGAAGGGTAGAGAGGAACAGTGTAGAAGAGGAAATCTCTGGATGAGATTAAATGACTCAGTAATTGGAATAATGGGGGTAGGTATGTAACAGACATTGAGATTGGCTCAAGATTGGGCAGGGTTCAGAATAGGGTCAGTATGAGCCACAGCACATAACAATAACAAACATAAAGCATGAAAGTTGTATTTCCTTAATCTGAATAATTTTATTTAATCTGTTAATTAATTTACTTTATCAATCATTAAGTATCTAATGAGTATTTTGTGCAAAGGATTTACTAAGTAATCTGATAAGGAAAAATTCTTACCAATATATCCTGATAATTTTGTTAAGGATATAAGCAGATACCCATTGCTCAATAGAATAATAATTAAAAAATAAAACATAAAACTGGACATTCAAATTGCAGTATAAGGTTTCTATAAATCTTGGAAAATAAGAATGTGAAATGTAAAAAAAAATTATTCTGTGCAACTCTGTTGCAATATTAAATTTACCAACAATAACATATAGGTATGGTATAGTCATTACCAACTCGATTATATTGTTGTTATTGATTCCCAGTGAGTTGAGTATGACTCATAACAACTCTATGAACAAAAGACCTAAATGCCTTTCCATAACAATCATCATTTCTTCAAGTTCATAGAGTTTCCATAGGCATGTGGTTTAGGAAGTGCATGTCATTCCTGCTTCCAAATCTGTTTTACAACTGGGAGCTTCACCAAACACTGTCCACATTGGGAGACCATTAAGGTATTTGATACCCCAGTGCC
>NW_006399775.1:22476527-22548989 GCF_000299155.1 Elephantulus edwardii | reverse complement strand
ATTGACTAGGCAAATGCTTTTGACTGTGTGAATCACAACAAGCTATGGCTGACTCTGAAAAGAATGGGAATCCCAGAATATTTGATCGTGCTAATGCAAAACCTATACTTGGACCAAGAGGCATCAGAAGAGAGCAGGGAGAACTAGATGGTTCAAAATTAAGAATGGGATCCGTCAAGGATGTATTTTGTCGACATACCTTTTCAGTCTGTATGCAGAACAGATCATCCAAGATGCTGGGCTGTACGAGGAGGAATGTGGCATCAGGATTGGTGGATGGATCAACAACCTGTGTTATGCAGATGGCACAACCCTGCTTGCTGAAACTGAGGAGGACCTGAAGCACTTGCTGAAGAAGGTCAAGGCCTGCGGTCTCCTATATGGATTGAAGATCAGCATTAAGAAAAAAACAATTCTCACCACTGGGCTAATTGGCAGCATCAGTATGGATGGTAAAAGATTGAGATATTAAACAGCTTTTGTTTACTTTGTTCCACAGTCAACACTCTTGGTAACAGCCGCCAGGAAATCAGGAGATGAATTGCATTGGGAAAGTCAGCTGTGGGGGACCTCTCAAGAGTACTGAAGAAAAAACGACATCAGGCTGGGGACTAATGTGAGCCTGATCCGGGCCATAGTCTTCACAATTACATGCTATGCATCCATCGGATAGTTGGACAGTGAATAAGGTTGATAAAAAGAGAATTGTTGCCTTTGAGCTTTGGTGCTGGATAAGAGTTTTGAATACACCATGGACTGCTAAAAGAGCAAACAGATTTGTCCTGGAGAGGGTGAATTCAGAATGCTCCTTAGAGTCAAGGATTATGAAGCTTTGTCTGACATACTTTAGGCGTGTTACAAGGAGGGGGACATGTTTGGGAGAGTGGAGGGCCGGCGCAGGAGAGGAAGATTCTCAATGAGATGGATCAATTCTTTGAATGGAGTGGTGAGAATGAGTGTGTTTGAGATAGCAAGGTTGGCACAGGAAAGAACGGTGTTTAGGGCTCTTGTACATAGGGTCGCTATGAGTCGCAAGCAACTCGATGGCACATAACATTTTAAGAAAGTAAAATAGTTGTTTGTTTTACATCTCTATGATAGCTAGAGATTTTAAACATTTCTTCAGGAATTTGTTTGCCATCTGAATTTCTTCCTTTGTGAAGTTCTGTTGAGATATTGTGTCCATTTGCTAATTGGATTATTTACCTTTTTTGTTGTCATTGAAATGCTGGAGTATTTTATACATTTATTGTATAGTTCCTTTATCAAATAAGTCATTGCCAAATATTTTTTCTAGTCTGTGTTTTTCATTTTTACTGTGTTGGAGAAATTTTTTGCTTGCATAGAGGTTTTTAGAAGGTCCCATTCATCTATTTTATTCTCTCCTGGCTATAAGTTTTTCATTATTCTTTTTTTTTAAAAATATTTTTTTTATTGGGAAAAACATATTGGGGGTACAAGGAGGTGAGAGTTGGGGGCAGAAGGGTGAGGATGGGCCAGGATGCAGGTGCAGAGCTGCACAGTTTGGTCAGTGGGGGGAGCAGGTGAAGGAAATGATGAGGGTCCAGTGGGGACCAGATGCTACAGAGGAATGACAAGCATTTTCCAATAGTAATTAAATCAACTGTCTTATTGATTTGGGAATTGAATGCCGACTCTCTGGCTTCTTCATGCTGAACAGGGGCGTAGATGTAAAGGGGGGAAGGGAGGACGCTTTATCACCTTACTGGTGATAAAGTGCCCATCAACAAATTAATGGATAGAAAAACTGTGGTACATTCGCACATATTCATATTGTTGAAAAGTAATGAGTTTGTAAAATACTACACAACATGGGTGAACCTGAAATACATTTTTCTGAGTATAATCTCTCAGTAACATATGGACAAATTCTGCGTAACACTGTTACAAAATAGGACTGACATGGGGGGTTGGAGGAAAAGCAGGGAAAGAGTGGATAGATAATGAACACTGGACTGGAGCAGATTAAGGACAAGGAAAGGACTGTCTGAAAAGAATGCATGATAATGCATGATTAGGCATTATATGTATGAAAACATTCTGAAGCAAGAGGTTCATTATAAAGTAGATGAAGAGAGAACTTAGGGAGGAAAAGGGAGAAAAATGTATAAGAATGAATGCATGAAGGAAGGAATGAATGAAAACCCAACCTTTCTGTAAATGTTCATTAAAATAGGAATAAAAAATATAAAAAAGGAAACAAAGAATAAAACAGGAAAAGCATCTTTACTAGACATGAAGATAATATAGTGTAAATCTACTAAGAGTCTTTACATAATATACAATAGCATCAGAGGTTATTCTCAATTATCATGTATTTTTAATGAGATGGATAAAACACAAATTTTAGAATGTGATAATACTCTAACCTATAAAAAGACATAAATACACTTCCTTTTCTCATATTAATGTGATGACTTATATTTTATCCATTAAACTCTACATAAAAATAGAGTGTTAGAATAAATTTCTTTATACTCAGTCTCTAAATCCTCTTATACATGTCATTAAAATTAAGTATGGAAGGAAATATGCAGCTATATCAGAAATTGAGGTCAATTAGGAACTCATTATGAAGGGAACAGTGAAATTGATTTGCAACTGTATCATTTTGGGCTTCCATTTTCTAATGTTAATAACAAAATCTTAAATCTGACAAGGAGAGTCATTAAAGTACTTCAGAGGGAGAGTTATTCATTATTTCAAAAGTGTATTATCTGGAATTTATTCCCTTCTGCTACCAAGATTTGTCATGTCCAAGAGATTAATGATGTTGAATATAAACTAGTTGGCTGACATCAGTTACCATGATCCACATTCTCACTAGATTTATTTGCCATGGTGTTGTTCTTTTATTCCTTAAAAAGTTCTCCAAGGGCCAAGTATCACCTTTAGAAAATTGTTATCATATATTGTATACGCTGTTTCCAAAGGAAAGAAATTTTTATAATGGGTTATCATTATCATGATTACAAAAAACTGTTGTCTTAGCTTGAGTCCTCAGATAATATATATTTATGTATATAAAAGAGAGAGTTTTATTTCAAGGAAATGGCTCATATAATTGTGAGGCTGGCAAGTCCCAAACCCATAGGTCTGGTAGCAGATTGGAGACTTTTGCAGGCTCATGGTATACCAATATCTTCTATATGCAAGTTGATTCTTACTCATAATGACCCTTTAGGACATATTAGAAGTGCCTTTTCTAATTGTCCTGCAGAATGACTGATGGATTTGAAATAGAGAGGGGCTAAAAGGGTTCTGGATATAGTTTAAGAAGTCACGTAGAGGACTCCGACATATCATGACACTTCCTGCCTGGTTGTAAAAGTTAGGCTTTGTATATACTCAAAAGCTAAATTAGGCATTCAGCTAGGGTATTATGCATGTCCACCAATTCTCACTTGCCGGTGTATTGGGTTTCTATTCCTGTTAGCACAAATGCGGCATCTTCAAAAGAAGCCTTGATGACACTGTGAGTAATATGCCAGACTAATAGTCAAAGATCAGTGGTTCAAATCCACTAGCCAAACCATGGAAGATAGACAATCTCCTCCTAGGAAGTACTTCGGGCACTTAAGAGGTGGTCTCTAAAACTTGAGATCAACTTGATGGCATTGGTTTTGTTGTTGCTGTTATAAGATACTATCAAGCTAACTTTAATTCACAATTAAACTGTGAACAACAGATCTGAACTTTGCCCTGTCCTGTATTATCTTCATTCCTGATATGCTCAAACTCACTGTTTATCCATCTTGTTGAAAGTCCTCTTGTCTTTCCCTGACCCTCCACCTTTCCCAGCTTGACAAATTTATATGGGTTTTTTGGTTTGTTTTTTTCTGGTTTGTTTGTTTTGTGGAGTTTTGTTTGTTTGTTTTGTTGTTGTTTTTTCTGTCCAGGGGATACTTAGTACTCATTTTACAACACCTGCATTTTCAACTGTGTACATTTTCATTAGATCTTTTTTATTATTGTTGGTCATTTTCAAAAGCTTTCAAAAGTCTTTTGAACAATATTCCTCATCTGGCACTGAGGATCCTCTTACAAACTTAAAGAGAATTGTCAGAAGTCAGTGTATCTTGCAATCTCCATGTGACCTACTTTTATCTTCAACCTTCTGGAAATTCTTCTTATGCTTCAAATCTTATTATTTTGCTTTTGCCACCTTCAAATTGACTCATATGATTATATACAGACCATCTAGAAAGGTCTTAGTATTTTAAGGCCTGCTTATTATTAAATGTGTTATTATGTAATGATGGTGTGAGAGTAATCTCAGGGGACAAGATAATGGGAGCCAAATTTTGCCTTCTACTGTCAGAAACCACAAACCAATGTTCCGAACTTGAGAGAACTTTAGAGAATATGAAACATAATTTCACACACACTGAGAGGTAATTTCACAATTCATTAAAGATATGATATTTTCTTTAATGAAAATACTTGGAAATGTAACAAATGTTTGTGAAAAATTGTGGATAACAGATCTCTATTGGTGGGGTAAAATGGAAGTGTTTAATTTTGAAAGCATTTGTAATATTTAAGATTGATGTTCCTTTACTCCTGGGTAGAGGCTTACAGGTCGTAAGTATGAGATCTGGCAGAGACTAATCTCTAACAGTATTTATTCTGTATACTCTTACACCTGAAAACAATGTCGATTTTAATTATTTGATTCATGTAGCTTTTACTCACTCTTTAAAAAAATAATTGAAAGATAGAATCTCTTAATGCATGAAATATTTAAAAAAACACTGAAAAATTATAGATTCGCCTACATTTTATTCAACATGACAACTGTATATGTGTAAAAATAAAAACAACCTCTGGATTTTTATTAAACTATAAAGATCTTTGATTTATTCTTATTATAAGCAGAGGTTGTTGACAATATATTTAGCATTAGCTAAGACACAAGAGACATAACTTCTGTCCAAGTGTTTTTAAATCTACATCACATTAAATGTATGCTGTGTAAAATAAAATCCATCTCAACTTGATAAAATTTTTTCATTAAAATTCTATTGATGGTATTGGGTAAAGGGGTGCTCAGTGTAAAGCAAAACATTGTCGTGTGTGTTACTAAAGCAAATTAGTAGTAAAGAAGTTCTTATTTCCACAGAGGAGATTTTTTACTTTTTTATTGGGTTTTTTACATGTTTTAAATTTTATGTTGGTTTGCTTACAAAGTTCATATACATTGTTTCACACTATTCTTCATTCATATTGTGTTTCATGCACTCATTCCCTTGCATTATATTTTATGCAATCAATCAACATTGGATCTTGCCCATCATTACCCAGTCTTTTCAGATCCCTTTCAAATTCTCATTTCCTCCACTCTCTCCCTCCACCCACCTAACAGTGCAATCCTGTGGTTTTGCCCCTACCCATCCTCACCCCACCACCCCACTCTTTCCCCTCTGGGGCCCCATACATGTTTTACTAGTTATCCACTCATTTTTATAATAATGGTCTTATGCATTAGCTATCCTTATGAGACTGAGTTTGCTCACTATGCATAATGCTCTCCAGTCTCTCTCAAATTATTCAGTACTTTTGGAAATTGTTGCTCCTGAGTGCTGTACAATATTCCATTCCATGAATGTACTACAATTTCTCGATCCATTCAGTTGTGGTTGGACATTTGGGCTGTTTATGTGTTCTTGCAATGGTAAATAACACTACTATGAACATTGATGTGTAGATCTCCGTTTGAGTCTCAGTTCTAATTTCCTTGGAGTATATTTCTAGGAGTGGATAGCTGGGCCATATGGAGTTTCTATGTTCAACTGTTTTAGGAAATTACAAACTGCCTTCCAGAGTGGTTGTACCATTTTATAATCTCACCAACAGTGTACGAAATTCCCCACCTCATCTCATTCTCCAACTTTTGTTGCTTGCTGCTCTGCAAAACTTTGCCACTGATACTGGGGCTGAGACAGTATCTTGTTATGGTTTTGATTTGCATCTCTCTTATTGTCACATTTTGAGGATGTCTGTGTCTGTTGGATATCCAAATAACAATCTTTAATAGTGTTTTCTGTAGGCATATAGAAGCAAAGGGAATTTGGATGTTTAAGCTAAAATCATCTCACCAGAAAAATCTATGCAAAATTCTCAGCATAATGAGGAGGTCATATACATTTAGCAAGAGAACTGGCTTCTACTTTGTGTGCACTTGAACAGGGTACTAAATTTCTTGCTTTTTATATTTTAATGAATCATAAACATTTCTTTATTATAGATATATTTCTTCTCCAATGATAGAAGAAGAAACCGTGATTCAGAGACTTAAAATAAAATGCTAACATTTTCCCATGTGTGATCTAAATCTATCCTTACTTTTCCTTTCTTACTTTGTTCCTACAAGAATAATAGTTCATAAAAAATTTCTTGTGACTGTATGACCTTTTCCTAAAGATATTATGCAATTTTGAATGAAATGTTCTAGCTCCATGAGGTATTTCTAATTTCATATTTTATTAACTGGTTCATAATCAAGATAGCTAAGTACCAAATGCTGATTAGAATTCTGAATAACAATTGAGTTTACTATTTTTAATTTTCTAAGTCGTTTTATTTGGTTGCTTGTGAAAAGTTCATTGAGTGAGGTTTAAATGCAGCATGATTCATTTTTGCTTATCTTCCATTGATTGGAACCCTGCCTCACTGTAATGCAACTGCAAAGGAAATTAGAAACCATAATCTACCTAAACACCTAGTTGTGTTGTTGTTGTTATGTACCATTGAGTCACCTGTGACTCATAGTGACTCTGTGTAAACAGCTTTGAACTCTGCTCAATCCTGTGCTAACCTTATTGGCTCTGACATGCTTACCACCATTACTCCAGTCACTGAAACAATCCATTTCACCGAGGGCTTTCCTCTCTTCTGCTGTCCCTTCACTCTTCCAAGCATGATGTCTCTCTTCAAGAACTGGATCCTCCTTTGAACATTGCCAAAGTATGGCAGACAAAGCTTCAAAATTCTTGTCTCCAAGGAGCACTTAGGAAGTGGTTAATCAGTTTTGTAAGTAGTTAGCAAAGTATATTTTCTTCTTATGTTCTTCTTCCTCTCAAAGTTTTATATCTATCAACTTTATCCCTTCTAAACACAACCAATATTTTTAACATATTAATATCCTTTGGAATATATTTATTTCAGAAAAAGTGTACCACCCAACCTTAATTAGATGTTGTTGTTGTTGTTAGGTTTCGAGTCACTTGCAACTCATAGCTGACCCTGTGTACAAGAGCCCTAAACCCTGCTTTATCCTGTGCCAAACTCACTGTCTCAGAACTGAATCAATCCATCTCATTGAGGGTCTTCCTCTCTTGCCCTGTCCCTCCACCTCCCAAACATGATGTCCCTCTCCAAGGACCAGGCCCTCCTTGTAACATGCCCTAAGTATGTCAGATGAAGCTTCAGAATCCTTGCCTCCAAGGAGTCCAGTCTCACCCTCTTCAGGACGAATGTGTTTGTTCCCCTAGCAGTCCGTGGAATATTCAATACTCTTCTCCAGCACCACAGCTCAAAGGCATCGATTATCCTTCTGTCATCCCTACTCACTGTCCAGCTCCCTGACACATAGCACTCAATTGTGAAGACTATGGCCCCAATTAGGCACACCTTGGTCTCCAACCTGATGTCATTGCTCTTCAGTACTCTGGAGAGGTCCCTCACAGATGACTTTCTCAGTTCAATCAGTCTCTTGATTTCCTGGCTGCTGGTACCAAGAGTGTTGATTGTGGAACCAAGCAAACAAAAGCTGTTAATCTCAATCCCTTCACCATCCATAATCATGTTGCCAATTGACCCAGTGATGAGAATTTTTGTTTTCTTGATGTTGAGCTCAATCCATGTTGAAGGCTGCAGTCCTTGACCTTTTGAAGCAAGCACCTCAGATTCTCCTCAGTTTCAGCAAGCAGAGTAGTGGCACCTGCATAACACAGGTTACTGATGAATCTCCCTCCAATCCTGATGCCACATTCCTCCTCATACAGCCCAGCATCCCAGATGATCTGTTCTGCATACAAATTGAAAATGTATGGAGGCAGAATACATCCCTGGAAAACATCCTTCCTGATTTTGAACCATGCAGTGTCTCCTTGCTCTGGTCTGATAACTGCTTCTTGGTTCAAGTATAGGTTTCACATAAGCAACAATCAAATGCTTTAGGATTCCCATTCTTCTCAGAGTCAACCACAGTTTGTTGTGATCCACACAGTCAAAAGCCTTTGCATAGTCAATGGATCACAGATAGACTTTCCTCTGGTACTCCTCTGGATTGTTTTTGCATCTTGAGTATACTTAAACCACAGAATTTCAATCTCTTTCAAAAAAATGAGCATGCTATTTGTGTTTTCATCTGGCATATCCCAACGAGCTCAAATTGTTGGGTGAGTCCTTTAATGATTCCAAATATATAAATTTTATTTAGGTCATACATCCAACAGTTAAATATTATTAGTTATAGGGGAGCTCTGGTGGCCTAGTGGCAAGAAGTTGAACTGTAACCCCAAAGGAAAGGATAGGCTATTTCCTCCCCTGCAATTAACTGCCTCTGAAAAGCCACCAGAGGGTCAGCTCTGGGTTGCTTCTGACTCTATTGTACACAACAATAATAGTTAAATGTCATGTGTCTTTTTGGTTTTTCTCATTTATAAATTAAATTATTCTTGTAAATAAATTTTGTGGTAAACTGGACAATATGACTTCAATATGTTTTCTAGGTCATCTCTCTACTCTTCTAAGACCTTAGATCAGAGAGTTAACTCACTGCCAAACAATTGGAATAAACTGATTGCTTTCCCTCCAGTAGGTTTTCTTGACAGTAAATCCCGTGGGAAGGAGATTTGTTCATCTTCTTCTCCAACAACTGGTGAATTCTGTCAGGTGCTGCCTTTGGGTTAACAGTTTAATGCCATTCAGCTGTTGTTGTTATGTGTCATTGAGTCGAATATGACTCATGGTGAACCTATGAACAAGCCTGTCCTATCCAGTGCTATCCTTACAATCTCTGACATACTCAAGCCTTTTTCTTCAGTCATGTGTCAATTCACCTAGTTGAGTATCTTCCTCTCCTTTGCAGTCCCTCCACCTTTCTAAGCATGAGATCCCTATACAAGAAATGCCCAAATATGTGAGACAAAGCTTCTTGCAGACCGTTGTCCAATTTTAACAGCAGGATTTGTTAAAGAAACTTTCATTTGCTCTCATTCTTTTTTGCACAGTATCTAGCTATTAGAGAGATACAAGTCAAAACAACCATATTATCACACCCCAGCAACAATAGCAAAGTTTACCAGGACAGCAGACAAAAAATGGTGGCTAACATATGAAGACATTGGAACTCTCATACACTACTAACAAGAATATAAAATGGTACGACCTCTATTGAAGGCTTTCTGATGTTTTCTCAAAAATTTGACAAAAATTACCATTTCTTCCAGCTCTACCACTATTTAAGGAGCTCTGGTGGAATAGCGGCAAATAAGCAGTGTTGCAATCTTTAAGGCATACTGTCTGAGGCCACCCAGCTGCTGTGGAGAAGGATGGACAATCTCTTGCTATGCAGTTAACTACCTCTGAAAATCCACCAGAGGGTCAGCTGTGGGTCTGTTCTGACTCTAAGGTATACAACAACAACAATGCCACTATTAGCAATATACCTAAGGAAATCAGATCTATGACACAAATTGATGTATGTACATCTATGTTTATTACAGCATTATTCATAATAGAAGATACAGATGCAGCCCAAGTGCCCATCAACAAACAAATGTATAGAAAAACTGGTACATTCACACAATGGAATATTATATAGTATTCAAAAGCAATGCACTTCTAAAACACGACATAACATGGGTGAATCTGAAAGATATTATGTTGAGTGAAATATCTCAATCACAAAAGGATAAACACTGCATAGGATCACTGATATAAAATAGGGTAAATTTGGTTGGGGTGGGGCATGTAAAGTGTGGATAGATAATGAACACTGCACTGGAATAGGTGAAAGAAATCAATGATTTGGCATTATATGTGCACCAGTTAACAATATGGAACAAGATAAACATTACAAAGTGAATTCGGGGTTGGGAGGGAGGAAAATATATATCAATGTATTAATGAAAATAATTTTTCTGTAAACATTCACTAAAAATCACAATTCATAAAAAAAAGAAAAAGAAAAGGGAGTAGTAACATCTATCACATAGAGCTGATCTAGATGCAAAGAAATATTTTTTAAGAATACTAGGAAATATATAAAGGATTCAATATTTTTAAAGACTACCAAAGATTACTGCTGCTGTGTCAGCATGCTTTGGTACAAAGATAAACCTTCTTGAAGGTTGCTAAAAACCATTCCAAGGTAAAACGACTATTTGAAAGAAAAACACAAAATACAAAAAGAAAAATCCTTGGAAATATTGATCCTGAAGAATTTGTTGAGCACAATGCTTTGTTTTTGTGCAGATTTTCCAGTAAAATAAGGCAGACAATTGAGATTCAAAATCTCTCCAGACCATGAACTAAGATTTTATTTACTTGATGACATTTTTTCATCTCAGAAAACTGAGCAAACACAGTATTATTTAAAATATAATAGCTAATTATAGGTATGTTTAGAATCAATAGAATTTTTAAACACATGAAATAGTACACAATATCAAACATATTCTTTCTGATAGTGAACTATTTTTTGGCGAGATTTTATGTATTTCATTAGATGAAGTAACTTAAATCTTCTGAGAATAATACTTATGGAGAAAGACTGAGCCTAATATGATAATTATATTCACTAAATTTGTTTCTATTAAAGCATAAGATAATAAGATATAGTGCACTTAATTACTCTAGTTAAAAATATATTTCACAATATCTTCAACAATTATACTTTGTTAGCATTTGAGTGTTCTTAGTGACAAATTTATAGTTCTCAAAAATATTATAGTAGTTATTTGCTTACAATTATAATTGAAGAAAATTTTTAGTCTGCTTGGCTCCACGGTCAACACTCTTGGCACCAGTAGTCAGGAAATCAAAAAACGTATTGCCATGGGAAAGTCTGCTGTTAGGGACCTCTCCAGGGTACTGAAGAGCAACGGTGTCACTCTGGAGACTAAGATGCGTCTGATACAGGTTATGGTCTTTGCAATCACTTGTTATGTATCAGAGAGTTGGACAATGGTTAGGGAGGATAGAAGGAGAATTGACGCCTTTGAGCTGTGGTGCTGGAGAAGAGTATTGAATGTACCATGGACTGCCAAGAAAACAAACAGATTTATCCTGGAGAGGGTTAAACTGGGCTGCTCTTTGGAGAAAAGGATTCTGGGGCTTCGTCTGACATACTTTGGACAGGTTGTAAGGAGGGACAGGTCCTTGGAAAGGGACATCATGCATGGGAGGGTGGAGGGACAGCGCAGGAGAGGAAGGCACTCTATAAGGTGGCTTGATTCAGTGACTGGGGTAATTGGGATGGGTGTGTCAGAGGCAGTGCGATTGGCTCAGGACAGAGCAGAGTTTAGGGCTGTTGTACATAGGGTCGCTATGAGTTGCAAGTGACTGACGGCACATAACAACAACAGAGAGAAATCAGGGGAAATAATCTATGTGTTTTTGCTACTAAATTTTTAGGATTCCCCCCCTCCAAATTAATAGATATCATGAAATTCATGTTATCAGGAGGTGCTGATCCTTGGAAGGCAATATCGTACTTGGAAAGATGGAAAGTCAGAGAATGAGAAGAGAATCTCCACAATGATGGTGTGACACAGTAACTGCAGCAATGGGTTCTCACTATTGTGAGAATAGTGCAGGGTCAGCCCAAGCTTTAACCTTTTGTTCATAGGGTTGCGATGAGTCAGAGTCAACTTGATGATACCAAATAACAGCAAAAGCATGAGACTAGTGAATATCAGGTTTAAGATTGTTCTGTTAAATCCCAAAGTCTTTACAGGGAATTTTTTTTTATAAAAATTTGCAATGTCCTTGATAGTATAATAAAGAATGTTCTTTCAGGAGAATTTTTTTAAGCCCATCTAATTTGTTCTAGTGAAATAATATAGGGTTGCTGTGAGGATGGATAACTGGGCCATAGGTGTGTCAAACACCATAATTGGCTACCCATTGTGGGCAGTGTTTGTTAGAGCTCCCAGATTGATTCAGGTTTGGAAGAGCACTGGCATTCAATTCCTAAACTACATATACCTATGGAAGATCTGTGAACTTGGATAAATGATGATGGTTATAGAAAGGCTTCAGGCCTTTGTTCATCCTCTGTTTATATATGTATCTATCCTTCATGTGTACTCAGTCTGTATGTGGAAAAAGAATTTAAAAAGTTAGACTCTATGGAGAAACATGTGGCATCAGAATAATAGGAGATTGAAGAAGCACCGGAATGCTCCCAGATGGGCATTTTTGGGTGGTGAGAGCCAAAGAGAATACATGATTATGGAGGAGTGTGGAATGACAGAGCTCAAGGAGTTTGAACCATTCTTTGGTTCTTAAATTCAAATGGGCCCAGGGCTGGTTTTAACTGTTTTTGGTCAAACATTCTTCTAGGTAATATAGCCCTGGTCTGTCCACTTGCTGTACAGAGGTAACTTGTGGCTGCTGTGGTGCTAAACACTGTGACAGTGATGTGTCAAATGCAATGATGGTTACCCATGGTGGACAGTGTTTGGTGAGCTCCCCAATTAAAACAAGCTTTGGAAGCAGGATGGTATTCACTTCCAAAATATCTTGCCTCTGGAAACCCTTTGAACTTGGAGAAATGATGAAAATTATACAAGTGTTCAGGTCTTTCATTCATAGGGTCGCTGTGAGTTGTCTATGACTCGATGACACTTAACAACAACAACAACAATACATTCACCATTCCCCCCCTTTATTTCACAGTCTTGACAACAATCTTCATTTAAGAAAGCAAATGTGATGAAGATAAGCATTTATCATAACATTACAAGATTACTAAAAATGTTTGTTCTTAGATACATTGGCAAATGATTACACTGTGTTATATTCCAAAGAATCTGTATTTGTGTGAAAAAACATATGGAAAGTGTAAAAATTCAGAAAAACCATTTACTATTGCTCAGATTACTTTTTTAACCATCAGCATCGATAATTATCAGACAAATTACTGTGTAAAATAATTTTGAAACTCTAAATTATTGGATATATATTAGTAAACTATTCGTAAGGCAAACAGTGGCTGTTTTTCCCTATAATTCTAATTGTAAACAGAAGAAAATATCTCAAGAGCCAAATAATAAATATATCGAAAGTCCTCACTTCTTAAGTTTATAAGGGTCATCAAGTTTTTAGCTAGTGTTTAGTATTATTTGTGTTAAAGGAGCTTTGTGAAATAAAAGAGTACTGTGTCACACATCAATTCATTTGGTCTATACACAGTTCTTCAATAAATTAACATAACTCTGCATCGGTTTGATTTTTTTCTGTCACAATCAAGTACAAATTCTAGATTGTAAGACAAAAATCAGGTATATGCTCACTCTTCTGCAGATTAGCCTTTGGGCTGGCTCCCTTAGACATCTATGGGCAGCTAGGTACTTCATAGGCTATGTGCTGACTCATCTGGATGGCTAACAGCTAGAAAAATAAACTTTACTTCCTGTGCAAGAATGGCAAGGGCACATTGCAAAGGACTATAGATACTGATGTATCTGGGAGCAGATTTAGACCATTTTTGTAAATACAGTATCATAACATTTTCTCTAAACATAAGAACATTTAGGTTTACATTTGCTTGAATAAGATAACAAATAGTGGCACTGTCATTTAGCCCCAGGGCTTCCACATTCAAATTCAATTTCTTCTATGTTAAATAAGATCATTCTGTTGCCATTTCTCTAAACCTCTGTTCTTTTGCGTTCAAGCATACATAATACTTCTTTTAGTGGAAAATAGTTTTACTTTGAAAGGGAACTCTGGTGGCCATGTAGGTAAAGAGTTGTGCAGCTTACTTAAAAGCATGCAGTTTGAATTTACCAGTTGCTTGTGGGTAAAACAGACTGACAATCTCCTCGAAGGTGATCTACAGTCTGTGAAGAACCTCTAGTTGTTCAGCTATGAGTCACTTCTGACAATGGCACATGACAACACCGTGATTCTCAAAGTGTTCTGCTTTATCTAGGTTCTGAATTTTAAAAACTTTACTGAACATCTTTATTTTTCATAGCTTGTGATTAGATGTAGCAAGAGAATGAGAGAGAAAAGATATAGTGTGAATAAAAGTTTGTATTTTTTAACTTTGAGAGAACTTGGAAAAGGATAGATTTTGAAAACGGGTACATTGGAGTTTTATCTGAGGAAAAAAAATCCTCAGCTTCTGAGCAGACTAAGATTGTCCTCTATGTATTTTAGCTATTTCCTGGGTTTCCTATATAGCTTTTAAACACCTCAGCTGTGTTTCAGTAATTTTGTTTTAGAATACAATTCTTAGCAGTGTTTCAATCTAGTATGTTGTTGTTGTTAGGTGCCTTCGGGTCGTAGACGGCACATAAGGACCTTATGAACAAAAGGCCTGAGCACTGTTTATACAGTTTCTGGAGGAAAGCCATTTCGGAAGTGGATGCCACTCCTGCTTCTAAGCTTGTTTTCATCGGAAAGCTCCACCAAACACTGCCCACCATGGGTAACCATTATCACATTTGGCACATTAGTGTCACAGTGTATAGCATGATTTTTTGTTTGTTTGGACAATATTCTCTCTTTTATATGGCTTTTGGGTTTTTTTTATTTCTTTGTTTTGTATTTCATTTCATATCAATATCCTTGATATTAAAATTTGATCATTCCAACAGAAAATTTGAATTTAAAAATACAATATTCTATGCAATAAACAAGAATTCTTTGGCTCCCTCTATGGATTATATCCATGATATCATCCCACAGTTCATTTGTTATTTAGCAAATAACAACAGTAATCAATAATAGTATTTAACAATTTATGGGCAAGCTATAAGGTTGTCAAACACTGCAAATGATAGTGTTGGGAAAAAAAAAACCCCACAAACAAACCCAAAGGAGAAACAGAGAATTAAAGAGGTTTTAAAGCAATATTTAGGTGGGAAAGCCATGAATAGCTCAAAATTTGAGCATGTTTGCAATATGTCCAAAATAACACAGAACGTATCACAGCCATATACATGCCTGTGGAATGGTGTTGTGTTTGTCCTTCAGAGGGAAAGTCCCTCAAGATTCATGTTGACAGAAAAACTGACCCAGAGACAAACTACAAGACATTAGTTTAGTGGGATAGGAAACTTACTGACCAGAAGAAGGATGTTGTTTGTTGTTGTCATTATGCGTTGTCAAGTCACCTGAAACTCATAATGATCCCATTTAAAATAATAGCTATGAACCCTGCTCTAATGTGAGCCAACCCTATTGTCTCTGACACATCTATCCCCATTACCCTAGTCACTGAGTCAATCCATGTTATTGAGGGTCTTCATCTTTTGCACTGCCCCTCCACCCTCCCAAGCAAAATGTCCCTCTTCAAGGATTGACTCTTCCTTGCAACATGCCCAAAGAATGTCACATAGAGCTTCAGGACCCTTGTCTCCAAGAAGTACCTGGTTTCACCCTCTCCAAGATGAACCTGTTTGTTTTCTTACCAGTCCATGATCATATTCAATACTCTTCTCTAGCACCACAACTCAAAGCTATCAATTCTCCTTCTACTATCCCTAGTGATTGTCCAGCTTTCTTACGTTTAACACATAACTATGAAGACCAGGACCTGGATCAGGTGCATCTTAGTGTCCAGACTGAAATCTTTACTCTTCGATAGTCTAGATAGGTCCCTGACAGCTGACTTGCCCAATGTAATTTGTTTTCTGATTTCCTGGCTGCTGGTGCCAAGAGTGTTGATTGTGGAGCCAAGCAAACTAAAGCTGTTAACAGTTTCAATCTCTTCACTATCATAATGCTGCCAATCAGCCTTGTGGACAGAATCTTTGTTTTCTTGATATTGAATTTCAATCAATATTGAAGGCTGCAGTTCTTGACCTTCTGCAGCAAGTGCTTCAAGTCCTCCTAACTTTTAGCAAGGAAGGTTGTGTCATCTCCATAATGCAGGTTATAGATGAGTCTTCCTACAATCCTGATGCCACATTCTTCCTCATAAAGCCAAGCCTCCGGATGATCTGTTCTGCATAAAGATTGAAAAGAAATGGAGTTAGGACACACCCCTGGTGTACACCCTTCCCTATTTTGAACCATTCAGTAGTTTCTTGTTCTGTGCTGACAACTGCCTCTTGATCCATGTATGAATTTCACATAAGCACAATCAAGTTCACTGGGATTCCCTTTCTTCTCAGTCACAGCTTGTTGTAATCCACACAGTCAAATGCCTGTACATAGTCAATGAAACACAAATAGACATTCCTCTAGTGCTGATTAATTTCAACCAAGATCCACCTAAATTTAGCTATTATATTTCTGGTACTATGCTCATAATATTTGGGAATTCTCTGCTTACATGTTGTTCCAGTTGTTTTTGAATAATTTTCAGCAGAGTCTTGCTTACATGTGATATTAATGATTTGATAACTTCCACTCTCTCTTGAGTCATCTTTCTTTGGATTTAGAACAAATATGGATCTCTTCCAATCAGTTGGCCATGTGGTTATCCTCTAGATTTCTTGGTACGACTTGGTGAGTGCATACAGGGCAGCATCTGCTTTTTTAAATATGTCAATTGGTATGCCATCAATTCCTGAGGACTTGTATTTTGCCAGGTCCTTCAGAGGAGCTTGTACTTCTTCCGTCATCACCATAAGCTCTTGCTCATACGTTGTTTCATGAAATTCTTCAGTGTCAGCCAGGTCTTTTTAGTACAGTGACTCTATAGCCTCCTTCCATCTTCTTCTAATGTTTCCTGATCATTTAATATTCTTCCCAAAGCATCCTTAAGTATTGAAACTCAAGGCTTGAATTTGTTCTTCAGTTCCTTCTGCTTATACTTGCTTTGTCTTCTTGCACTGCCCTTTGAAATGTAGCCGTACAGAAATTCTTATGATGACAAGCAAGAAATTTATTGTTGTAGATGCAGAGATGTGCAACTGGACATTTTATACCTCTACACAAACAACTCCCAATATTTAGCAAAATCAATTATTACACTAACTGATGGAAAAATGTTAACAATATACAAACTTGATTTAAGGGAGAAAAACAGCCCCCACCTGCTTGATAAGGGGTAACAGTCAGCTTGCTCTCATTTGAGAAGTAATCAGAGACACAAGAATAATGAAACAACAAGTCTGGTAAAACAAAAACAAAAATGGGGGGGAAACTCAAGTCTATAAACTTAGCTAGCTTAGCATAAGTGTAGCCATTTTTGGACATTCATAGGATATTCTATTAAGATGAAATAGCTGTTTTGGCAACTTTTGTTTTAGCAAAGCTTTAACACTTCTGATACCATTTCCTTTGGAATTGTTAAATCTAGCTTGTGTCAAATCACATTAGATTTAAGGGAAATAGTCTAGCTTTTGGGGAATAAAAATCCTAGAATACTAGAAACAAAGCACTAAGGTATGTATGTACTGAGAACTAAGGTATGAAATAGAGAAAATATGGCAAGTTAGTGTACGATAACTTAATGTCACCATCAGTACTCACTTTTATAAAAATCATATTTGATCCTTAAGCCAAGCAACTAAAAATAAAGGTTTCTACTTCTATCTAATTATACTTCTATTGATAAAGAATTCTAGTGGCCTAGTGTAAAGAATCTGCACTACAATTCTAATGGCTAGCAGTTCAAATCCACCTGCCATGTCACAGGAGGAGCATGGGCAGTCTACTTCTCCTGTGATTTATTGCCTCTGGAAATGAGAGGCTTATGGCAGACTAATATTCTTGAAAGGAAAACTATACTAGCTTACGAAAAATTTTAAAATACAGTAACTATGATTCGAAGGTTCAAGGCCCTACAGAAAAAAAAATAGTCTTATTGAGACTGGTCTAATAGTCCTCAACCTCATAGCCTTGCAATGTGTATTTATCCATAACCATTGCTCGGTTTAGACCTCGAGTGAAATATGATAATTCAGTGCATACAGCAATTTTATGACCAGGGAGATAAAATTGGCATCAAGGACTACCAAATTGATGCTTAAGTTAAAATTTTGCAGAGAGTAAAGCAATAACAGCAAGGCGAGCTTTAAACTTTGTGTGTGTGTGTGTGTGTGTGTGTCCTTGAGACAATTCCTAACTTTCAAGATGCACGAGGTCAGGTGAGAAAAAGCCAAGAAAGGCTTGGACTATCAGAAGCTAAGAAACCCCTAGTGGTTTGGATGATCACACAATTAGTTTGCAATAGGTCAAGGATGTATCTTTTAACCTGTCAATCAGCAAAATGCTTCTAATTTAATATGTAAGACCAGTCTCCTAACGAAAAATTGCAATAACAAAGTATACAATAAATAATAGATTATATTGTTGTTAGGTACCATCAGGTTCAAACTGTGGGTTTTTAGATGCAGTGAAGTGCATGGGAGGAGATTGTCTATCTTTATCCTGTGGAGCAGCTAAGTGGATTCAAACAGCATGCCATTGGGTTGGCAGTGTATCCTGACCACAAGGTCACCAGAGCTCCCAAATAGGAGACTAGAAAACAAAAAAGGGAAAAAAAAATCGAAAATAACACCGCAATATGACTTATTAAAACTCCTTTATTAGTATTGATGCTTCTCCGTTGTGGTGCTGGACAAGTATACAGAATATCCCTTGGACTGCCAAAAGAACACACAAGTATTTGTTTTAGAAAAAGTTCAGCCAGAATGCTCCTTGGAGGCAAGGATGGTAAAGCTTTATTTTACATACTTCTCACATGTTGCTAGGAAGGGCTCACATACTTTGGGCATGTGGCCAGGAGGGGTCCTTGGAGAATGGCATCATGCTTAGAAGGATGGAGAGACAGTGCAGGTGAAGAAGACTCTGGATGAGATGGATTGACTCAAGTGACTGGGGTAATTGGGGTGAGTGTATCAGAGATGATGAGAATGGCTCGGATAGGACAGGGTTTCTGAGCTATTTAACATAGTGTCACTAGGGGTTGCAGGCAACTTGATGACACTGACACATAACAACAACAATATTATGAGACTAAATGCCCTGCTAATGTTGTGCTTAAAAGACTTAACTGCTAACCAAAAGGTTAGTGATTCAAACACTATTACTACTCTATTACAGAAAAATGCAGTCCACCTTTATGAAGACAAGTTTGGAAAGTGCACTGTCCTCAGAGTATGCATAAGCCAGAACTGAATCAATGATAGTGAAATATAAGACTTAAGGCAAAAATGTATTGCTAGATTTAAATAACATTATTTCTTAAGAACTACAATATTATATTTCAAGGAAAGATATAACACTTCTAACAATGTGTGCATGTTTTATGCCATAGCATAAAAATTTGACAATTAAAAATGACAAAACTAAAGGGAAAAATAGATAAGTTAGGAATCACATGATCACAATGAAATGTTTATGCTTCTTACTTAGTAATTGATCAAATCAATATGTAAAAAGATATCAAATAGCAAAGTTTGAAAAATCTAATTAACATAAATGTCTAATAGATATACATATATAGATATGTACACATATAAAATACTGTGGCTAATAATGCAGACCATATATTCGTTGAAAGTTCAAAGGTACCATTTATCAAAAAAATCACTGAATAAAGGGATTTAGTCAAGTCTAACAAACCATACAATAATGAAATGAGTGTGTATTCTCTGAGAACATTACAATTAGCCTAAATAACCATAAGCAAAGCGACTTGCACACTAAGCAATATTCTTTTAAATTATAAACAGATAAGATAAAATAAATGTTATAAAAAGATCTTTTAGTGAAGCATAATGAAAATAATGCGTATCAAAACTTTCAAGATTAAACCGACACTTGAACCTTCGCTATTCTCATGAACTATAAAGTTGTATAGTAAATTTGGAAAATTGCTTGTCACTATGAAAGATAAGCCTATGAAGAGAATTTAATTATTTGTGGAAAACCAACTTAAATGCTTACAAATGTCAAAGAAGTGTGCACATATAATGTAAGCAACTTTATTCTTAAAAGCCAAATAGTGATAAAATTTTATACCCATAAGTTATTGAGTACATAATTGAAATATGGTAAATCAATATACATCCTAGTTTAATAATAGTAGCAAAGATGAACAGAGTAAAATATGAATTAATCTCACAGCCACTATTGTTCAAAAGAATGCATACTATGTGATTCCATTTTATAAAGACTAAATATAAAAATATTGATTTATGGCAAGTCAAATGTCAGAATATTGAGTGCATTTGATAGTGGATTATTTTACCTGATATTTTTTTCCTTTTTGATGTGATTTTGGTGGAAGTTTACAGAAAGGCTAGGTTTCCTTTCATTCATTGATACACATTTTTTCCATCCTTCTCTCCCGATTAATTTTGTAATTATTCCAGATTCCATCTTATGCCAGATTGTTAAGTATATATAATGTCTAATCATCTATTCCTTTCAGATACTCATTCCCTCCACCTAGTCCAGTGTAATGGTCATTGTCTATCCATTCTTTTCCTGTTTTAGAACCCTCCACTCTCATTGAGTTTATCCTATTTTTTTAACAGTGCAGTATTTGTTATTTTGTGACTGAAATGTTTCACTCGCCATGTCTTCCAGATTCATACACGTCTTTTAGTATTTGATAAATTTGTTCATTTCCTGTGTTATGTAGTATTCCATTGTGTGAATGTATCACGGTTTTTCTATCAGCCTATTGATGAGTACTTGGGCTGTTTCCATATATTTGTTATTGTGAACATTGCTGAAGAAATTAATAGTAATTAGATAACTTTTCCAAAGTATCTTGGAAATTAAAGAACAAACAATTGAACCTTTTAATGTTATAGGAAGCACTATTGGCATAGTGGTAAGAAAGTGCACTGTAATCCTGTAAGGATGTCATTCAAATCCATCAGCTGCTCTGATGCAATTAACTGTCTCTCAAAACCTGATGGAATTTTTTGAAGTCACCTCCAACTTGACAGTTCACAACAACAACTTGTTATTATAAGGTTATAATTTTATTTTTCTCATATATTATTGATTTGCATAAATAATGCATATGCATTATATTTCATGCATGTATATTTTGTTTTATACTAAGTTTGATTTACATTTCATTTTGTTCATATACATGTACAATCATATCTATGTTTGCTTTCCTTGAGAGGTGTTACTATATAAAATCTATAGATATGTAGATTAAAAACTATTTATTTGATAAATATATGTATGCTTGAATGCAGCTAGATTGAAGGTAGATACTTGGATAAAAATACTTAAATGTAAACATAGATGCTGCTAGAAAAGATTTAGAGGAGGTTAAGTCATGGTGTTTGAATTATTTGCTATGTATCTGAGAGCTGGACAATGAATAAGGTTGGCAAAAGAAGAACTAATGCCTTTGAATTGTGAAGAAATATCCTTAATATCTCATGGACTACCAACAATACAGATATATATTTGAAAAAATGCAGCCAGAGTGCTTCTTACAGGCAGAGATCACCAAGTTTGTTCCCTCACACTTTGGGCATGTTTCTTTCTAGAATGGCTGTTCTTTCAAAAGAGACATCATGCTTGGGAAAGCGGAGGGTCAGTAAAGGAGGAAAGACCTTCAATGTGATGGATTGACACAGTGACTGCAGTGATGGGTTCAAGTGTGTCAGAGATGATGAAGATGACATAAAATAGAACAGTTTTCAGGCCTGTCATTCACAGGGTCGTTATGAGTCATACTTTCCTAAACAGCACCTAGCAATAATAACTCAGTGTACAAAGAAATAAAGATATTTTAAGAATTCATGAAACTTGTTTATTGATTTTTTAGACATTAATTCAAATCCTGAACAGCATCAATATGGATGGTGAAGAGATTGAGATAGTTAACAGTTTTAGTTTACTTGATTCCACAATCAACACTCTTGGTACCAGCAGCCAGGAAATCAAGAGACAAATTGCATTGGAAAAGTCGGCTGTGAGGGACCTCTCAAGGGTATTGAAGAGCAATGGCATCAGGCTGGAGACTAAGGTGAGCCTGATCCAGGCTATAGTCTTTGCGGTTATGTGCTATGCATCAGACAGTTTGACAGTGAATAGGGAGGATAGAAAGAGATTAGATGCTTTTGAGCTGTGATTCTGGAGAAGAGTGTTGAATATACCATGGGCTGCTAGGAGAACAAAAAAGTTTGTCTTGGAGAGGGTGAAGCCAGAATGTTCCTTGGAGTTAAGGATTCTGAAGCTTCATCTGACATACTTTGAGCATGTTGCAAGCAGGGACTGGTCCTTGGAGAGGGACATCATGTTTGGCAGAGTGGAGGGACAGCGCAAAAGAGGAAGAGCCTCGATATGATGGATCGATTTTGTGAGTGGACTGGTGGGAATGAGTGTGTTTGAGATGGTGAGGTTGGCACAGGATAGAATGGCATTTACGGCTCTTGTACATAGGATTGCTATGAGTCGCAAGTGACTCGATGGCACATAACAACAACAATAAACCAACCTAACTAAAAACTAATTAGATATTTGATTGTTGCTCTGTGGAGGGAAGGATTGTGAAGATCTCTCTCATATACTTTGGACATATTGCCAAGAGGGAGCATTCCTTGGAGAAGGATATCATTCTGGGAAGAGTGAGGGGTAGTGCAGGACAGGGAGACCGAGGACAAGATGGATTGATGCAGTAACTGGGGTAATGAGGGTAAATGTGTTGGAGGCAATGGGATTAACTCAAGATAGGACAAGGTTCAGAGCTAATGTGTGTAGTGTCACAAATATGAGTCACAGGTGATTGGATAGCACACAACAAGAACAACTATAGTCTCATGATAGGCACTAGAGTGGGATGTAATGAATAAAATAGGAAATAATTAAATCCAATAACTCTTTAAGAAAGGCATACAAATAAAGTAAATAAATAAAACAAATTATATTGTTTATGAAGTGAAGTCTCAAAATAAGTGATGAGCTAGAGAGTAATTGCCAGAACACTTAAAGTGCTCATGCAAAACCTATATTTGGACCAGAAAGTAGTAGTCAGAACAGAGCAGTGAAACACTGCATGGTTCAGGATCAGGAAAAGTGTGTAGCAGAGACGCATCCTATCTCCATACCTTTTCAATCTATATGCAGAACAGATCATGCAGAAGGCTGGACTTTATAAGGAGGAATGTGGCATCAGAATTGGAGGAAGATTCATCAACTACATGTATTATACAGATCACATAACCTTGCTTGCTGAAACAGAAAAGGACATGAGAGGTTTTCTGCAGAAGATTGAGGAAAAGTCTTCAACATGGATTGAAGTTCAACACCAAGAAAACAAAGGTTCTCACCACTAGGCAAATTGGCAGCTTGAAGATGGACAGAGAAGAAATTGAGATTGTTGATAATTTCAGCTTGCTTGGTACCACAACCAAATCTCTTGGCACCAGAAGTCAGGAAATCAAAAGATGAATTGCATAGGAAAGTCTGCTCTCAGGGACCTCTCCAGAGTACTGAAGAACATTGTCAGTCTGGAGGCTAAAGTGCATCTGACCCAGGCCATGGTCTTTACAATTACTTGCTATGCATCATAGAGCTGAACAACAATTATGGATAATAGAACAAGAATTGATGCCTTTGAGTTTAAGTGCTGGAGAAGAGTGTTGAACATACCATGGACTTTCACAAACACGTCTGTCTTAGAGAGGGAGAGTCTGCCCCTTGGAGACAAGGATTTTGAGGCTCTGTCTCACATACTTTGGGCACATGGCTAGAAGGAACCAGTCATTGGAGAAGGACATCATGCTTGGAAATGTGGAAGGACAGCACATGAGAGGAAGGCCCAAGATGAGATAGATTGACCCAATAACTGGAGCAATGGGATTAGGTCTGTTGAAGACAATTGAATTGGCTCAGGATAGGACAGGTTTCAGAGCTGCTGTACATAGGGTAGTTATGAGTTGCAGGCAACTTTATTGCACACAACAACAACACTTGAGAAAAGATTCCTTTGAAGAAGGGTCATCTAAGACAAAGACTCAGGATAGGTATGGAGAACATTCCAAGTAGCATAATTTATAAGATATGATAAAGGGTATGCAAAAAGAAGCAGAAAGCTCAGAGAGTAACTGATGTATCAGTGAAGGAGAAGATGGCATGCAATTTGTTTGGAGATATTGTTGTTAAGAGTCGTTAAGTCATAGGCGACTCATAGTGACCCTACAAACAAAAAACCTGAACACCTGTATAACTTTCATCCTTTCATAGGGCACATTGGATTTCCAGAGGCAAGCTATTTCAGAAAAGGATGCCACTATTGCTTCCAAACTTGTTTTAATCAAGGAGTTTCACTAAACACTATGCACATGGGTAGCCATTATCACATTTGACACAGTGTCACAGTGTTCAATATCACAGCAAACACAAGTTACCTCTGTACAGCAGGTTGACAGACCAGAACTATATTACCTAGAAGAATGTTTATGCAAAAACAATTAAAAAAATGGGACCTCAGGCCCTACTTAATTTAAGAACCAGAGCATGGTTCAAACTCCATGTGCTCCATCATTCCAAATTCCTCCATAAACATACCTTTCCACTGGCTTTCACGACCCCAAAACGCCCATCTGGGAGCATTCCGCTGCTTCTTCAATTTCCTGCTATTCGGATGTCATGTATTTCTTCATAGAGATGAATTTCTTTAATTATTTGTCCACCATATAGACTGAGTACACATGAGGGATGGATACATATATAAACAGAAGATGAACAAAGGCCTGAAGCATTTCTATAACTATCATCATTTCTCCAAGTGTTTAGGCTTTTCATAGGAATGTAGTTTAGGAAGTGGATGCCAGTCCTGCCCCCAAATCTGAATCAATCTGGAAGCTCCAAAAAAACTTCCCTTGATGTGTAGCCAGTTACGGTGTTTGACACACCTATGACCCATTTGTCTATGGCCTATTTGACACACCTAAAGCCCATCATCACAGCAACTCTGTTTCACTAGAGCAAATAGACCTCTGCCGTACCACTCAAATATGTTCATCCAAAATCAGTTGGCCCAGGACAAGCACCAAATACCCGACCTTATACCCTTAATAAGCAGTTTGAATTTTAATTTATTAGTGAAATAAGTTAAAACAGCAGCAAAACTATTTCTCAGCTTTATTAGTTGATGGGCTAAAACTTTTAACTTATTTCCTACCCTGGACTAAGGCCCTGGATGGATAGAATTGAGCCATTTCTTGGCAAGCAACATCAACTCTGCTAGTAGTTAATGAAATTTAAACTATAGTTTTCAGCCTTGTATGCACATGAGAATCTCCTAGGAGACTTTTCAAAATTTCAGATGTCCAGGCATCACCCAAATCTAATTAAATCATAATTCTTAGAAAGGAGGTACAGGCATAGTACTTTTAAAACTCCTCAAGTGATTACAAGTGCAACCAAGGGTGTGAACCTATAAATTAAAGTTTGACAACGTTCATAAAGCAGCTAAGAGGATACAAGGGACACCTTTTGTGCATTAGATTTGCTGTCTGCAGTATTATAATCTACAGCTTGCAACGTCTCTAAGAGTTTTCCATTTTACTGCTAGAGCGTATACCCATCTACATATAATACAATTTGAAAGGACTTTGAACTAGTAGATGCATAGGACTCATCTTTCAAAGACCCATTCATTTCCTCAAAAAAGTGAATTCACAGGTTTTCCTACCAATATTAAGAAGAAAATACGTATACTTTTCACAGATGACAGAAAGGGAAATTTCCACTTTCAACCTCACACTGAATTTGTATGAATATCTATATATAGCAGAAATAAGTTCGAATTTCAGCTCAAAGGGACTAGGTAATGATCAGCTGGAATGGAAATGTTATCAAGACAGTTAAGGCAAAATTCTTGAGAATTGGGTGTCACTTGGGTAAATTGCATTTCTACCTCACACTCAAATACTTTGTTCTCTCTTAAAAATCATGCAGTGTCTTTTCATGGCACCTTAATTCTATTATTCAGAAACGTAAAATCACTTTCTATTCATTTTTAGAATCACTAATCCACTTTAATATTCCATTTGATAGAAAATTTGCTCATAGCAATGTAATGAAGAGAGGATTATCCCCATAGAGATATGAAATAGAATCCTCAAATGTTCTCTCTCTCTCTCTCTGTCTCTCTCTCTCTCTCTCTCTCTCTCTCTCTGTCTCTGTCTCTCTCCAGTTATTACATAGGCAAGTATACAGTGAGTGAGGATTTTTACTTTCAGTTTTGACAGGGTAATTTATAGATCTTTCTATAACCTTTAGATAAAGACAGAGAATCAAAATTGCAGAATGAGTCACAAACTAGCCATAAATTGGACAATCATACTTGTGAGGAAAAAAGTGTTAGAGATGTTTTATGAACATTTTGTTTAAATTACTCTCCCATTTTTTTAGGCTAGGAGAGATACTGGCTGTTTTTGAGGTTTGTTTTTGTTTTTGTTTTTGTTTTGTTTCGTTTTGTGTGTGTATGTTAAGGTGAAGGGTTGGTATAGAACAGAGATTACAAAAGAAGATACAGAAAATGAAAGAGGGATTATCATTACCTGAAGTACAAGGTGATAAATATATAAGTTGTTCAATTAAAATCAAAACTTAAAGTATCAACTCTGTTCTGGATACTGAGAATAAAGTATGTAGAAGACAGGAAGGGTCTTGTCTTTCCAAAGTTTGTAATATAGAGGGATATAAATAATTGGAATATGAATATACTAATGAGAATAACTCATGAGTAACACTAATATAGGTGGTAAGAGAGGCTCCATGAGAAGAAACTTAGGAAGAAAAGGTCTGAAAAAGTAAGCATTAAGTACTTAGCTAGCAGAGGAATTAGTTACAAAATGAAATGAAGAGTGTTGCTGATACAGAGAAAATAGTTGAGGGACCTTGTATTGTGTTGGGAAGGGTTGTTACAACATGTGGAGGAAGTAAAACTGAGACAGCTATGGAATCCTGTTAAAGATCTTTTATTTGATTCAAAGGTCAATGAGTTTTAATGAATTCATTTACAAGGAAAAGCAATAACAATAGTTTTTCAGAGAAATTTCCTATTGTGTGAAAAAAAATTTATAATGTGGATTGAAGGAAAACTAGGATGAGAAGCAATTAAGGGTTTGTTTTGTTTTGTTTTGAGTGTTTTGTTAAAAATTGGTTTGCTTACAATGTTCATATAAATTGTGTTTCACACTATTTTTCGTTTATATTGTGTTTCATACAATCATCATGCATTATGTTTCATAAAATTAATCACCATTAGACCTTGCCTAACATTACCCTGTTTTCACCTTGCTCCTTTCCATATTCTTACCTACCTCCCTCCACCCATCAGTATGTGCAACCCTGTGGTATTGCCCCTACTCATCCTCACTCCTCTGCTCCCACCCCTACCTGCCTTGAGCTCCCATACATGCTTTACCAGCTATCCTTCTATTGTTACAATAAAGTATTTGTCTGTATGAGACTGAGTTAAATCACTCTACACAATACTTGCATTTTCTCAAAAAGTTGAACATAGAAACTCCATATGACCCAGCTATTACACTTCTAGGAGTATACCCCAAGGAAATTAAAACTGAGACACAATGGAGATTTGTACAACTATGTTCATAGCAGTATTATTCACAAGACCCATCCATCACAAGAACATGGAAACAGCCCGAATATCCAACCACAACTGAATGGATTGAGAAATTGTATCACATTCACACAATGGAATACTACTATGCAGCACTCAGGAGCAACAATTTCAAAATACTGCATAACTTAGGAGAAGCAGTTTTTGAAGAAGCTGGGGAATAAATGATGTTGAATTAGAAAGACTTATATGAAGTACACATTTAGTATCAGATTTTGGTTGTAAATTAATTCCAGCATCTACTACTAATTAATTGAGGTTTATTTAGGCTTTCTTGTTATGTTAGGGAATGATTGGACATTTATATGCTGCCTTTCGTTAATATAGTTTTAGCTGTTACTTGTATGACCTGAATGAGACAATATAGAAATTAATTTCTTTACTGCACCCTTCTCATATATTGCTGCTGATGATTGCCAATGAGTTAGCTATTATCCATGATGATTTTCCATTTAACAGAATGAAACTTGCTCATCTTGAAGCAACTTTATGAGTTTTGGTATGTTGAATCTTAAATATAAGACGTGCCTGTTAGTCCAGAATTAGCAGCTTTGCTATTTTGATTTTAATATGTTCTAAGGACAGTGCTCAGCATTTGATATCATATTGGCAAAGTTGACAGAGTCAGTGCTTGATAAAATTGTGGATGTTGGCTTTAAAAAGAGCAAGAAACACATGAGGACGGCCATATCTGACCTTTACCAATTTCACAAAGAGGAACAGTCCCCATCAACAGCACAAACTGCACAAAACCAATTCCCATGAGGTCAGACATACCTCTCATGCTTCTTTACTGCTTACTGCTCATTTCAACACCAATATTGCTGTTTACTTGGTTCAAATTTGATGCACAATAGCTCACAGACTATGCAGAACAATATTGGCGAAGTCAAAAGGTTATAATCCAGGTTAGTAGCAGAACATAGGCTGGCTTCTGAAATGTGCTCTCAGATGCCTCAACCTTGAGCCTTGAGGCTTTAGGCCAGTGTTACAAAGCTCTATGTCCTGCCAACTATGGTTCTTATAACCTCTTTCTCTGTCCTCTAGCTGTCTAATAAACATAGGAATAAGCTCTTAGTTCTGGTTCCTTAAGGTAGCAGTCTCAATGTCAGCTCCATCACATGTTTAGTTTCTGGTAATTTACATAAGTCATGGCTGCTGCTGCCATAGGTTTAACTGGTGCAAGAATCTCTAGTTCTGAAGGATATGCTACATTTTCTTGCTTCTTCTTTGAGAGTGGGGAAGATTGTTCAATTCTGCTAATTAATTTGCTTAGTTTAATGTTGAGACTAGCCAATACCCTTGTGGTTAGGCTAACGCACACTATAATTACATCTCTGCCCATTAATATGGCAAAGTAAGTTAAAGGATAGGAAAACCATTTTGAACAATAAAACTTCAACACCGTAGGAATATCAGGAATGTTGGTAATTTTGTTGCTGTTAGATTTCATTGAGTTGACTGTGACTAATAGCGACCCTATGAACATTAGATCTGAACCTTGCTCTATACTGGATCATCCTCACCATTTTCAATATGCTCAAACTCATTGCTACAGTCATTGTATCAATCCATCTTGTTGAGAATTTATATTTCTTTATCTGTTCATCCACCTTCAAAAGTATGAGTTCTTTATCCAAGGACTGGTCCCTCCTGACAACATACCCAAAATATGTAAGTCAAAATCTCCCTATTATTGCCTCAAAGAAGAACCTTGGTCACACCTCTTCCAAGAAAGACTTGCTTTTTATTTTGATAATTCATAAGATACTCATGACTCTTCTCCAACACTACAATTCAAAAATATTGATTCACCTTATGTTATCTTTAATCATCGTTCAACTTTCAAATGCAACAAAAATAATTTTAAACTGACATTATCGTTCTTTAATGCTTTGAAGATATTCTTGACAGCAATTCTTTACCCAAAACAACTAGTCATTTTATTTCTTGAATTCTCCTACCATCAGTATTGATTGTGAATCTAAGTAAAAATAAAATTGTTGGCCACTTAAGTCTTTTCTCTACCTATTGTGAGTGTAATAAATTTTATACATTATTAAATTTCTTTTTAGTGTAATCAAGCATGCTTTAAAAACATATATAAGGTGACATTAGCCTACAGGTAATAAGTCTGTAAGAGAGAAAAAGGATTGAACATACAAAGAAAGTCACCCAAATTAATTTAAAATACTAGGCAAGAAGGCTGCTTAGAACAAAAAGAGAGTAAACTATTCTGGAGACTTGAAAATGCTAACTACTATACCAAAGAAAACTAATGGCTTTGGAATTCATGACATGTTCATTGGGGAAATAATAAGGATAAACTTAAATTTAAATGAGTTAAAATATCTTGACACTTTGCTTATAGACTTTTCTTAAAAAATAAATCCAATAAGCTTTTAAAAAAAAAATCTGGGACAAGCACGTAAATTACATAGCATTTTCAGTATCTGAATTAAGTAACCTAAAGTTTATAAAGAATACTTAGTATTTCCTGGAATAGCAGGTGTGAAAATAGAAAGCAATGAAAAATAACAATAATGGGGAGATACCCATTTATAAAATAAATGCTAATTCTGTGATGAAAATGGCTAATTCTGTGACGAAAATGTCTTCAAGCATTTACACATTTATACAAATTCAACACATGCTTTTTAATTTTTTTTTAAATTTTATTTTGTGTGTGTGTATGGTCAAATTGTATCTAACTAGTACAGGGATAGATTGCCCCTCCTTCTTCAGCAGAGCATCTGGTGGATTCAAAGTGCGTAAGTCGAGTTTGCAGTGCAGCTTCTTGCCACTAGGCCACCAGAGCTCTCTAAAATCAACACATGCTTGGTGGTCATTCTATGCTGATAACCAAGGGAAGAATATTAAGAAACCTTACATATTCAAAAGAAGCACAGAGTTCTGTTTACTCTAAAACAATAACTCCAGTGAGTGAAATGGGTTTGTATTTTGAAATCCTAATAAAAGGAATCCAAATATTTTAGATGATGAAGACAGACATAGGTGCAGAAAAGCAGGGTCATGGAGGAAGCAGAATTATACTCTACATTGAGCAGAAAAAAGGATATTTATTCTATGTTCATGTGATGATATGGGGAGACGATAAATAAGCAGAGCAAAAGAGTGCCTGGTGTTCCCTTGGAGAGAGTTTGGAGTCAAACAATTGTAAAGGACTTCTTGTACTTTTTTAAGGAGTTCGAACTTTAGAGATAATGCTGTTACTGTTTGTAGGTGCAATAGTGTTGAACAAGACTCATAGTGACCCTGTGAACAACAGATCTGCACCCTGACATATCCTGTGCAATCCTCACTCTGACAAACCATCTGGATGATGGTCATCTTTAATGACTGAACCTCCACCTTTCCAAAATCGTATTCTTCTCCAAGGAATAGTCTGTCCTAACAATACTCTCAAAGTATGTGAGGCAAAGCTTTGTTGTCTTTGACTAAAGAGCACTCTGGCTGCACTTTATCCAAGACAGATCTGTTTTTTTCTCTTGTCAGTCCATAAACTTTTTTAGCACCCTAACTCAAAGGGATCAATTCTTCTTCTGTTATTTTTATTTGTTGTACAGTTCTCAGATGATAGAAAATTATTGAAAAGATCACAGCCTGAATCAGGTGCACCTTGGTCTTCAAAAAGACCATATTGCTTCTCAGTCATTTGGTGAGATCACTGACAGCAGAACTTCTCCAGTAGAAAATATCTTCTGATTTCTTTCCTAATGATTTCAAGTGTGTTTATTGTGAATTCTAGTGCAATTAATCCAAAGACAGTTTGAATTTTCTCTTCATCTATCATAATGTTGCCTATAGGTCCAGTGGTAAGAATATTTGTTTTCTTGATGTTAAGATGTAATCCATATTGAAGGGTGTAGTCTTTGATAAACTGCAATAAGTACCTCAAGTCCCCTTCACAGAAAGCAGTTATACAATCTGCATAAGGCAGGTTGTTGATAAGTCTTCCTCAAAACATGATGCCACATCCTTCTGTACAGAATTCAGCTTCTTGAAAGATTTTTCTCAGCAAAAAGATTGAACAGGAATGGAGCGAGAATTCCTTGATTTTAAACTACGTATAATTTTCTTTCTCTGTAAAGACATTGATGTATTTATCTAGATAAAGGTTTTAGCATCAGTGCAACTAAGCATTCTAGGAATTCCATTCTTCTCATTGTTAGCCATAATGTGTTATGATCTTTGCATAATTAATAAAGCATAAATAGACATTCTTCTTGTATTCTCTGCTTTCAGCAAAGATTTATCTGACATCAACAATGATATCTCTGATGCAACAGGCACTTCTAAGCCCAGCTTGAACTTTAGGGTGTTCTATGTCAATGTAATGGTTTAGTTGTATTTGGAAGATCTTCAGCAATACTTTGCTTTTATGTAATATTAATGATATTTTTTGATAATTCCCACATGTTGAATTACCTTTCTTGGGAATGGGAACAGCTATGGATCTTTTCCTGTCAGTTGGCCAGGCAGTTGTTTTCCAAATTTCCTGGCAAAGACTGTTGAGCATGTCCAAGGGTACATCTATTATTTGAAACACATTAATTGACATCTCATCAATTGCCGGGGTGTTATTTTTTGCCAATACGTTCAGTATAGTTTGAACTTATCCATTTATTACGATTGGTTCTTGATCATATCAATATTAAGTATTTTAGTGTCAGCCAATTCTTTTTTGGTAAAGTAACTGTATGCATTCCTTGCATCTTATTTTAAGCCTTTCGGAATCATTCAAAATTTTGCCTACAGCATCTCTGAGTATTGCTACCCAAGATTTGAATTTGGTTTTCAATTATTTCACCTTAAGAAATGCTCACTAGCTCTTCTCTTTTTATTCTCCACTTTAATGGCACATTCTATTATACTTTGCTTTGTCCTCTTTAGCTCCCTTTCAAATCTGCTGAGCTCTTTTAACTTCCCTTTGTTTTGGCTTGGCAATTTTTTAGTGCAATTTTTAACATCTTTTCTGACATCCATTTTTATATTTTTCCTCTCTATGTAATGGCCTATTGTTGTTTTCATAGATGATATTCTTGATGACATCCCACAACTCATCTTATCTTTGATCATTCTTGTTCAACGTCTTAAGCCTAGTCCTAAGATTATTTTTAAATTCAGGTGAGATAGACTCAAGATCATATTTTGGTTCTGTGGACGTATTCTCTTTTCTTCTGCCTCAGTGTGAATTTTCACATAAGTAATCAATATTGTGTCCCATTAATAGTCATCATTTGTCTTTGTTTCTGATGCTGAAATTGAGTTCTCCAATGATTTCTTTCACATATGAATTCAATCTGATTCCTGTGCAGCTCATCAGATGAGGACCTTGTGTAAAATCATTGCTGATGAATTTTTAAAAAGGTATTTGTGATGAATAAATTATTGAGTGTACAAAAGTCACTCAGTTGATTTTCTGAATAATTTCTGTCATCAAATTCATACTTTCTGATTTTCAAACCTTCTTCATTGTTTCTAACTTTTGCATTACACTCACAAATTATCATTAACATATCTTAACTGCATGTGTGGTCAATATCTGAGTACAATATTTGGTAAAAATCTTTCCCTTTCTCTTTGGTTTTAGTTGGAGGTACATATATTTTAATTATGTCATATTTATATGCCTTTTTAAATGCATATGGATGCTATTTCATCACTCACAATGTTGTACTTGAGAATAGAACTAGAAATTATATTTTAATGAATATCACACCATTCTTTTTCTATTTTTAATACCTAGCATAGTATATCATGTAAATGGCTGATTCAAAGTGGCCAATGCCATATAGTCTCATCTCACTTATAACTAGGATGTCAATGTTCATCTTTTCCATTTCATTTTTACAACCTCCAGTTTTCCTACATTCATCCTACATATATGTCACATTATTGAACTTGTAGTTTTCCTATACTCATACTACATATGTTCCAAATATTCAACAATGTTTGCAGCTGCTTTTCTTATTTTGATTGACTTCCAGCCTTGACTCAACCTTTAATACTATAACAACTCTGTATATTTATTATATTGTATTCCTCTGTTGTTCATGAAACTTTCAAAGGCTTGTTATATCAGAAGTAGATTATCAGTCTTTCTTCCTATCTTAAGGAAGTTCTCCCAAGTTTATCTTAATCTGGGAGCTTTGCTAAAACCTGTATGCCACAGGTGACTCTCTTGGCATTTGACACACTGGTGGTATAGCCTCTAGCATCACAGCAACCCAGAAGTTATCCTAATACAGAAAACTAACAGACAAGTACTGAACTGGTAAAAAACCCTAATTTTTATACATGTGTTGCTAAATTATTTCTTTAGAGATAATGAAAAATATTAAATAAGAAATGAAGATGACATTATTAGGGTTTCATATAACTGGAAATGCTGAGCAGGCATGGTGGGAAGACAGAGATAGTTGTAATTGAAATGGGTTAGATATGGATAGAAAATTCAAATCAGGACTTCAAGGATCTAAAAGTAAAAGGGAGGAAAAACTCAGGTTGGAAATATACTTCCAATACAAAAATTTCAGGAGATATGACTTGTTAATATCTATGTAGACCATACTTCCTCATATCCGTAAAAATGGGCTCAAAATCTTGACTAGAAAGACCAAAATTCCACCCAAAGTTCAATATTATTATATCAAGGACATCAGGCTTTTTAATATGTGCATTTTCTTTTTTGGAATTTCATAAAGCTATTATTTAATTTCTTTTCTAAATCCCCACTCCCCTTTGTGTCCATGATTATTTGAAAGAGAGAAATTCTCTGTGAGTTATTTTAGAAACTATTGGTCAATTTAGAACAACTAAAAGAGGCTACAATGCCAGAGTCAGGGGTGTTTATAAATGAAAATTCATGGAAGACAAGCTGAGTTCCTTACTTTGATAAATTCTCAAAATTAATGAATGGATACAAGGGGAAATGTGATATATTTAGGCATCAGCAAAAACATCTGATACTATGTCTGATGATATTTTACTTGCAAATTTGTTTTAAATGAGCCTAGGTGACAAGAAATTCAGATTAGAATTGAGGAAAGACATAAACAAAAAGAAACAAATTCTAGGTCTAGTATTATTTAAGGTTTTTATTAAAGATCTGGAATAGAGGAGTAAATCGCATATTAATAGAAATGCCAAGTGATGCTGAATATACAGGATTAAAAAGTGTGCAGGTTGCACACTGTGGGGAGAAAGAAAATTGATCCAAATACAACAGCAATTGAAATATTAGTAGAATGAAAAATGAGACGCATTTTTCTTGTAATCACAGTTATAAATTTATTCAAATAAAGTAGCAAAGGCAGTGAATGAAGTAATTGTTGTTGTTATGTGCTGTCATCTGTGACTCATAGAGACCTGATGTACAACAGCTCTGAACTTTGATCCATCCTAAGGCAACATTATTGTCTCTGACACGTCTACCCCCATTACCTCAGTCACTGTCAATCCATCTCATCAAGGGTTTTTCCCTCCTGTGCTGTCTCTCCACCCTCCAAAGCATAATGTTCCTCTCCAAGGACTGGTTCCACCTTGCAGCATTCCCAAAGTATGTCAAACAGAGCTTCAGAATCTTTGCTTCCAAAAAGCAGTGTTGTTTCACCCTCTCTAAGATAAACTTGTTTGTTCTCCTAGCAGTCCATGGTATATTCAACACTCTTCTCCAGCACCACAGCACAAAGGCAGCAATTATCTTTCTATCATCTCTAGTCATTGTCCAGCTCTCTGACACTAGCAACTGTGAAGAATATGGCCTGAATCAGGTGCCCCTTAATCTGCAGACTGGGCTCATTGTTCTTCAGTACTCTGGGGAGGTCTCTGACAGCAGACTTTCCAATTCAGCTTGTCTTTTAATTTCCTGGCTACTGATACCATGAGTGTTGATTGTGGAGCCAAGCAAACTAAAGCTGTTAACAACCTCAATCTCTTCACCATCTATCATGAATGAACTAGCAGGAAAAATTAATTCTAGTGCCAGCTCTGATAATGTCTAGATTGATGATCTTTTATAAACATGAGCCAATTCTTCTAAAATACTTGTTTTCTTCTTGGTTTTAAAAAGTAATTTCCAGTGAAGAATTGCTTTTAAAAAATCGTCTATGACTTATTTGTTTAAGTGATGCCATGACCATTTTTGGTTTAAGATCACACAATCTAGCTTTGCAATATATAATCATACAAAAATCATATAATCTTATAATGCTAAATGAGGAAAGAGATGGCTCATTGGCCTCTTACCTTCCATGACTCACTCCTATGAACATAATAAAGACTATTTAAATGGAATCTGAAATAAATCCAGTATACAATTTTATAAGGATAGAGTGGGCATCATCTTATAGTGTGTGGAAATGGCATTTTGGATTTTTAAAAATATTACTCTGTACACTTCATGACATTATTGACCATATAGAACTATTATGTTATTATGGTATGTTGTAGTGATTTAATTTTGTTTGTTTGTTTTTACTTGTCAGAAACAATTCATATATAGAATGATCCAAATCTGTATCAACCCTTGGGAATAGGCACTATCATGCTCTCATTGTTTCCTGAAAACTAGTATATAGTAGATTATTTGAGCTGAGTTACAGATGTCAATAGTATTTATGGCTTAAGAGAACTTTTATTCTCTTCTTCTACATCAATGTATTTTCAGTAGATGTAGTTTTCTAACCCATGGTAATAGGATGGTTTTGTGTATCTCTTAGATCTTTAGTATGTTTTTATACTTTAAAGTGTATTTGTTTTTTGGTCTCTGGTTAGATTAATTTGATATTTTATCTGCTTAGGGGTTATTTTAACTGATACTCTTTCCTTGGTCACATTTTTATAATAGTTTTTATTAAGTATACATTTTACATGTTGATCTTCCCTGAAACACTGCCAAATTATCCTACTAATTCCAGCAATTGTTTAGAGTACTTTTTAAAATTATATTAGTTTATCTACAAAATTCAAATTCATTCTTTTCCAGGACTCATTCTTCCAACTTTACTCACCCTCATCCATCAAATTGTACAACCCCATGGTTAAGCGCCCCCTCCCTGCACATCCTCATCCCTCTGCTTCCACCCTCATTCTGCAATAATGGTTTTATACAATATGTGTCCTTGTGAGACCGAGTTAATTCCTTCAGCATAATGCTCTCCATTCCCTCACGAGTTAGGTAATAAAGTGTCAAAGTTCAACAGGGCACCAAATAATAAATGTTGGAGAGGATGTGGTGAGAAAGAAGAACTCTCATACATTGTTGGTGGAGTTGTTAAAAGGTACAACCATTCTGGTGTACTTTTTATCTTCTCTGAATGTATAGGATCATGCATTTTCAACCATTGTTGTTCAATGCTTTTGAAGATTAGTATAATTTGTTGTAACTCTTTGAACCACAGAAATGAACCCTGTCCTATTCTGCACCATCCTTATCTTCCCTGACACATTTGAGCCCACTGTCACAGATACTGTACCTTTCAGAGCTCTGGCAAGGACTTCTGGCACAATGGCTAATCCATCTCTCCTTTTCCGGCCTTCCACACTTCTAAAGATAATAACACTTTCCAAGAAATAGCATATGCTAGCTGTATATCCTCAAAATTTTATGAAGGAGAATATGACATCAAGATTGGAGAAAGAATATCTTGCAGTCCTTGATCTTTTGCACCAAGCATCTCAGATTCTCCTTACATTCAGCAAGTAAGGTTGTGTCATTTTCATAGTACTGTAAGCAATAAATCTTTTTCTAACCATGATAACACACTCTTCCTCATAAAATCCAGTTTATCCTTGTCTAAGGTCTCTCATAGTTTAGTTGTAAGAAATTTCATTGCCAATCCAAAGATACATAGTTTGAATCCACCAACTTCTCCATGGCAGAAAGATGTTTAATCTCCTCTCATGCAATTTCCTGCCTTTGAAATGCTGCTGGAGGGTAGGCTATAAGTCAGTTCCAATTTAGCAGCTCACCACTACAACAATTTTCAGAGACAACTTTATTTCTTCTTTAATACTTTGGCTAATTGTTATTTATTTATTATCCTAGAGCTCTGGCAAGAAATTCCAGCACAATGAGAGTGGTTAAAATGAATTTTCTGAATCATATTTATTTGTTTGCAATTAATTCTGCCACTCTTGCTTTTGTGTGGTGTGTTGATCCCATTTGTATTTAAGGTTACTACTAAATAAGAAGGGTCTACTTTACTAATTTTGCTATTATTTTCCAACATATCAACCTTCTTTGATTTATTTTTAATTCCTAATTCTTATTTGTGTTTGCCTGCTTTCTTCTGATTATTTCTGCTCTTCTCCTTCAGAATGCTTTTTCTCAGTTATTGTTATTGCAGTGTATTATTGAGTTGTAACAAACCCATACATAGCTTACCTTCTAGTGGGTTTTCAGAAGCAATTTAATTGCATGACATGAGGATGTCTATCTTTCTTTCATGGAGTCGCTGGTAAATTCAGACTGTGTGCCTTTGAGGTGATAGTACAGCTTCTCACCACTAGACCACCAGTGTTCCCTTTCCCCTTTACTATTTATGCTATAATATACCACCACATTTCCAATTGTAATAATTTATAACAGATGAACAACTGTTACAGTACAATTTTAACATATTATGCATATTCCTGAAATGTTCTTCCTTTCTCCAATTCTGTTGGGTTAGGATTAATCCGATTAACACCAATATATAAAATGATAACAATGAAGTTTCTTTTTTATCTATTCTGAAGCACTTGGGTGTTTCTTATTTGTTTTGTTTTATTGAGGTATTTAGTTAGTGGGTCTATATCCTCAAATATATATTTAGCCCTTATGATTATCTGTGATGTGTTTTGCAGAACTCTCTCATATTTATTCCTCCTTCCCCCCTGCTGTGTATATCAATGGGCTCTTTGTAAAATGGCTTTGTCTTTCCATTTGGAGCACTCCCTGACTACTACATGCACATTTGTTTTGGCAGCAGCATTCTCTTTGCCTTAGTACCCTTGTGTTGCCTCCTGGTGCTAGTATTCACTTCCCTTGAACCCCACTCAGTAAATTTCACAACACTCTCAGTGTCATTATCTCCCATCACTCTTTCACTCCTCCGTATTCTGGGCCCTTCATACAGTTGTTTGACCTCCCAAACTAACCTATGTCATTTAAAAATGCCAGATTACAGCTTCCTTTTTTTGTGTGTTTGTTTGTTTGTTTCCTATTTAAAGTATTGGTCTGCACCATCCCAAATGACTGCACTGAACGAGTGTTCCTCATACTGGTGATAGATTCTCTTAGCTTCTGAACCATCTCCTAAACCTCAATTGACATCTGAAGTTCTGAAATCTCTGTCTGTGTTTGATTTTATTAATTCTTCTGTAGGGTAGATGTTGTGGGATTAAGTGACAAATACACTTAATCTACCATCTTTCTCAACCCGCAAAAGGTAGCTATTGTTTTCATACATCCTTGTCTCATTACCCTTAAGTTTGAGCTGACTCATAGCTGAGCCATCATCGGGTCTACAAGACTATGAATCTCACAGGAGAATTTTGTTCATAATTTTCTGGCAGAGAATATACATAATTAGTGCTCTCTTTTGACTACTTCTTATCTTTCTCAGTAATTATATGCAGCTTCTTACCTACCTCATCTATCACCTTGTTACAGACTTCTACTAGAAATTTTGAATGTGTAAAAATCCACCAGAGTGATGCCTACTTAATTTTTAAATCAACCTAGACAAACAGGAAGAGTTATAATGATAATGCAGATAACATAGTTGAGAGTTAACAATAATTCTTAGCTCTTTTTTTTATGGACAATACACCTTTTTGCAGTGTAAAATAAAAGTAAAATCCAAAATTTATTTCTATCATGTTGATCCTCACTCAAAGCAACTTCTCATTAAGTTTCTGAGGCTGTAAACCTGTAGGAGAAACCTACCCATCTTTTGTACATGTAGCAACTGGTAGATTCAAACTTCAGACCTTTTAGTTCATAGCCCATTTTATTGTGATCTAAATGACTAGAGTTTCTCCAGTTTTAAATAAAATGCTCTACTGTTCTTAAAATGTACTCTTAACATTATCTCATGCTGTCAGATACACCAAGGCCTATTATTTTTCTACCAATGTTGATAATCCAAGTTAATTTTGTCTATAATTCCTCTGTTATTTTTTTGGTTTAATGCTTTAATTCCATTATAAATTTAGCTCCTTGCATGAGCATGCAAGCTCAAGAGTGTTTGTCCACATTTATCATTCTTTCTTCTTTGGAAAATGACAGATAATTTGTCCTTGAATGAATTTCCTGTGATTGTAAGCAACAAGTCCCTCCAACTATTATTCCATACCAATTCCATGGCATGTCGTTGTTGTTATTATTATGTGCCATTGAGTCGCCTGCGACTCATAGCGACCCTAGGTACAAGAGTCCTAAATACCATTCTATCCCCTGCCAACCTAGCCATCTCAAATGCACTCATTCCTGTCACTACAGTCACAGAATTGATCCATCTCATTGAAGGTCTTCCTCTTCTGTGCCACCCCTCCACTCTGCCAAACATGATATCCCTCTCCAAGGACCAGTCCCTCCTTGCAACATGCCCAAAGTGTGTCAGACGAAGCTTCAGAATCATTGACCACAAGGAGCATGCTGGCTTCACCTTCTCCCAGACAAACCTGTTTGTTCTTCTAGCAGTCCATGGTGTATTCAACACTTCAACAGCACCACAGCTCAAAGGCTTCAATTTTCTTTCTATCATCCCTATTCACTGTCCAACTCTCCAATACGTAGCAGATAACTGTGAAGACTACAGCCTGGATCAGATGCACCCTAGTCTCCAGTCTGACATTGTTGCTCTTCAGTACTGTTGAGAGGTCCTTCACAGCTGACTTTCCCAAAGCAATTTGTCTCTTGATTTCCTGGCTGCTGTTACCAAGAGTGTTGACTGTGGAGCCAAGTAAACTAAAACTATTAACTATCTTAATCTCTTCACCATCCATACTGATGCTGCCAATTGGCCCAGTGCTGAAAATCTTTGTTTTCTTTATGTTGATCTTCAATCCATATAGGAGACTGTAGTCCTTGACCTCCTGCAGCAAGAGCTTCAGGTCCTCCTCAGTTTCAGTGAGCATGGTGTGTTGATGATTCTCCCACTAATCCTGATGCCACATTCCTCCTCATATAGCCCAGCATCTTGGATGATCTGTTCTGCATACAGATTGAAAAGGTATGGAGACAGAATACATCCCTGACATACCCCCTTTTTGATTTTGAACCATATAGTGTCTCCTTATTCTGTTCTGACGACTGCATCTTGGTCCAAGTATAGGTTTCGCATTAGCACAATCCAAATGTTCAGGGATTTCTATCACATAGATGTCTACAATTGTCCATAGAAGAACTCTGAAGGTACTGCTTCAAAAGAAAATTATATTTGGTGGTATTATGTCTTTCTTTATGACTTTATTTTATTGTTATGTGCTGTCACAACTCATAGCAACCCTATGTATAACAGCTCTGAATCCTTCCCTGTCCTCAGCCAGTCTCACTAATTGCAAGACACCAACCAACATTATCCCAGTTACTATATCAATCCATCTCGTTTGAGGTCATCTTCTCCTGTGCTGTCCCTCCACCCTTCCAAGAATGATGACCTTCTCCAAGGATCGTTCTCTCCTGGCCACATGCCCAAAGTATGTGAGACAAAGCTTTATTTACTTTTCTAATAATACATAAAAAATAAAGCGAAATCTCCAATAGCTAAGGAGTTGCAGTATATTTGATGTTAATTTACATATAATGTCATCCTAATATTTTTCTGCCAACATTTTAATCTTATTATTTTAAACTTGTCCAATCCTAGCATGTGCTTTCCTTATTTCACATGGTATTATTAGATTTAATCAATTGTGAAATATCTAGGTTATAGTCAGAAAGGAAAAAAGAAATGCCCACTAATTGACTTTAGCTTCAGTAACTGCCAAAGGTATCATATGCATAAAGTGCCCTTCCTTAGCCCATCACCTTCAGAAAAGGTCTCTTCTGTCTATACTTAGATACGGTTCTGATTCTAATCAGCAGATTCTATTATAGGCCTTTAAGTTAAAAATAAAAAAAGTGTAGAGAGAAAAGGGGGAAAATGCTGATGAAGGTCATAAAAATAAATGAGGCTTATTGCTTCTTGACATCTTTAGCACTTTCTGTGGCTTCCTGAGTGAGCAGCAGTGGCAGACAATAGCTAAAAGATTGTGTGTAAGATAATGAGAAAAATAAATGCAGCCTCAGATGCAGCCAACAGGAACTGCTGTTAACATTCATTATCCAGGGTCTTGAATGCTCCCAAGATGATGTTATTAATTTGCAGAATGAACTAAGAGGTGTGAAAGAAAGCTGATGTTTGCTTATAACCTTCTTGACCATCACTTTGAATATTAATTGAAGGGGTCAAATGTATTTTTACTTTGATACTGTATTTCTTTTTGGGGCATCGATGTCAGCAAGCAGTGTTGTATCAGCATTTATTTTATAACCACTGGGAAAAGACTAAGAACATACATGGAGGTATACATATGTCCAACTTTAGCCAATAATCCTATTGAATACTAAATGTATAATTTATGTAAAACTCTTATATACCCTAGAAACTTTCTTAGTTTCCCAAGTCCTAAAATGACTATTTATACATAAAATACACTCTTATTTGAAGAATATTTTTAAAAAAATCAATGTTTTCACTTCATTCAAAACCTTACTCAGAACTTATATGTATATTTAGATCTCACATGTCTGCTGTAATTCTTCAAAATCTATCCTTTTCAGCCACATGAATTACTTCATATCATAAAAACATAAAAAAGAAACCATGTTTGCCTTATTGAAACTTCTTTCTGACATAATACAAAATAAAAACTTCAGAAGTTTTGCTTACAGCAAGCTTCTCACACCACTATTTTACATTTCATATTTTTTTCTTATATTTTAGATACCATCTAAGAAATATTGTTGTTGTTTGGAGCTACCAACTGGAGTATTCCTCTTAGACATTCTATGAGCAACTGATTTGAATATTCTCCTGTCCTGTCCAATTCTCAGTATTTCATTATTACATTTATTCTGTCAATCCATTTCATTGAAGATTTTTTTCTGTTTTGCTGACATTTTACCTTTCTAAGCGTGATATCCTTTCCCTAGTAATGGCCTTTCCTAAGAAGCCCAAAGTATGTGAGAAATTTCAACACCCTTATCTCTAAGGACCAGCCTAGTTAAGCTTTCTCCAAAAAAGAGATTTGTTTGTTATTTGGCAGCCCAAGGATATTCAGTACATTTCTATAACACTACACCTCTTAGGTATTTATTCTTCTTTTGTCATCTTATATAATGTCCAACTTTCAAACACATTAACTAATTAAAAATATCACTTGAATTAGGTGTACCTTCATCTTCAAATTGTCATCATTGCTTCTTAGTACTTTAGACATCTTGACGGTAGATTATTTTCCCAATGAAACATGTACTTTCATGTATTTCTTAAATATTAATGATATTTTTAAAAATTTTATATTGTTTTGCACATAAAATTAGTATACTTATGTTTCACACTTTTTATTCACATTGTGTTTCATACAATCATTCTCATACATTGTTGTTGTTGTTGTTAAGTGCCATTGAGTTGCAGGCAACTCATAGCCACCCTACGAAGGAGAGTCCTCAACGCTTGGGTATCTCCCATCCTCTCTCCAGGTTCATAGGGTTTCCGGAGACAAGCTATTACGGAAGTGGATGCCACTCCTGCTTCCAAGCTTGTTTTGATCAGGAAGCTCTGCCCCACTCTCTGTCGCATGTTTTATAAACTCAATTACTATTGACCATGCCCACTATTACATCCTCTTTCACGTACCCATAGTATCTTTTCCAGTTCTTTCACTCATTCCCTCTGCCCACCAAATTCTGCAACTCTTTAATATCCCCCTGCCTACCCTCAGCACTGCACCCCCCTAATTATTCCTCTTCCCCCCTGCATCCTCATACACATTTGACTAGTTATCCTTTATGCAGTATTTATGAGGCTGTGTTACTTCACTCAACATAATGCTGTCCAGTCTCACCTATGTTATGTAGTATTTTCTGAAATCTTTGCTACATAGTTTTCCATCGTGTGAGTGTGCCACAATTTCTCAATCCATTCATTTCTTGTTAGATATTTGGGCTGCTTCTATGTTCTTGTAACTGTGAATAATGCTTCTATGAACATGAGTGTGAAAATCTCTGTGTCTCAGTTTTAATTTTCTTTTATATGTTTGCTTATAACCTTCTCCCTAACAGTGAAATAGGTGGCTAGTTTGGAATTTCTAGGTTAATTTTTTAAGAAAATGCCAAACTGCCTTCCAGAGTGGTTGTACCATTTTACAGCCCCATAGTGTATGAGAGTTTGAAACTCTCCACATCCTCTTCAACATTTATTTCTTATAGTCATGCTAAACTTTGCCATTGTTACTGGAGTGAGATGGTATCACATTGTGTGCTTGTTTTTATTTCTGTTTTAATTTTGCATCTCATTTTTAGAAATTTTAAGCATTTCCTCGTGTGTCTGTTGCCTATATGAATGTCTTCCTCTGTGAAAAGTCTCTCCACGTTGTTTTGCCCATTTTTTAATTGAGTTATCACTCTATTTTTCCTGTGGAAACCCTGTAGTATTATGTAAATATTTGTTATGAAACCTTTGTCTGAGATGGTATTGCCAGATATTTTATGGGTTTTGGTTTTTTGGATTTTTTCCACCAGTCAGTAGGTTTTATTTTCACTTGATTGGAAAACATTTTTAATTCATTTTAATAAATGTTTACAGAGATTTAGGGTTTCCAGTCATTCATTGTTGCACTTTCTCCCTACCCACTCCTCCCCCACATTCACTCTTCTCCTTGAAAAGTAAAAGCAGAACTCTTTCATTGTTTTTCAGTCTTTCCCCCAATTCCACTCCATTACGCAGCCTTCATTCTGGACTCCTGGCATTACAATAATACCCAATCATATATCCCTTTTAAACAGTTCTCTCCTTCATCTCTTTCAGTGCGGTATAAATCATTCCTCCCCTCCTTCCTTGTCTTCCCTCAACCTGTCAGTCCTGTTTTACAACAGTGACCCTATGCAATATTTGTCCTTTTGTGATTGAGATATTCCACTCAGCATAATGTCCTTTAGGGTCATCCACCTTGCATAATATTTCATGAGTTCCTTGTTTTTCAATGCTGCATAATATTCCATGTGTGCATATACCAGAGCATCTCTATCCATTCCTTTGTTGATGGGCACTTGGGTTATTTCCAGCTATTTGCTATTGCAAACAAAGCCACAGTAAATGTGGGTGTGCCTATATCTGCCTGGGTAGCAGTTAACACAATTTAGAAATGTCTAAACATTTCACCCAGGTTTTCAACAGGACTCAATGGTAATGAAAGAGGAAGTGGAAGCTATATTGAAGGTGTTGGCAAAAAGTAAGGCTTCAGGAATCAATGGGGTACCAATTAACTTATTTCAATTAACAAATGCAGTCTTGGATGCACTCACCAGTCTATGCCAAGAAATTTGGGGGACGGCTGTCTGGCCAACAGATTGAAAGAAATCTACATTTGTTCCTATTCCAAAGAAGGGTGATCCAACTGAATATGGAAATCATCAAACAATATTATTGGTTTCACATACTAGCAAAATACTACTGAAGATCATCTAAAAATGGCTGGAAGAGTACATAGATAGGGGTTTGTCAGAAGTTCAAGTAGAATTTAGAAGAGGTGATGGCACCAGAGATATCATTGCTGATATCAGATGGATCCTGACTGAAATTAAAGAATACTAGAGGAATGTTTATTTGTGCTTTATTGAGTATGCAAAGATGTTTGACTCTTTTGATCATGACAAGTTGTGGCCGACATCGAGAAGAATGGGAATCCCTAAACATTCGATTGTGCTCATGAGAAACCTGTTGTATGAATGGAGCAGGGGGTCACTTCATGGTTTGGATTTGGAAAGGTAATGAATCAGAGTTTATTCTGTCTCCATACATGTTCAATCTATATGATGAGCAAATTATCTGAAGAGGAGTGTGGCATCAGGATTGAAGGGAGACTTATCAATAACCTGTGTTATGCAGATGACACAAACTTGCTTGGTGAAAGTGAGGAGGATTTGAAGAACTTGTTGCAGAAGATCAAGGAATACAGCCTTCAGAAGGGATTGTGTCTCAATATCAAGGAAACAAAGATTTTTGCCACTGGACCAATGGACAGTGTTATGATGGATGAAGAGGAGATTGAAATTGTCAACAGTTTCATCTTGCTTGGATCCACAATTAACACCGTTGATAGGAGCAGTCAGTAAATAAGGAGACATATTGAAATGGGAAAATCTGCAGTTAGGGAACTTTTCAAATTATTGAGGAGTAGTGATATCAGTTTGATGTCTAAGGTACATCTGATTCAGGCCATGCTCTTTCCAATTACTAGCTTTGCATCCAAAATCCCGACAACATATAAAGATGACAGAAAAAGAAATGATGCCTTGGAGCTGTGGTGTTGGAGAAGAGCACTGAATGCTTCATGGACAGCCAAAAAAAAATTAATATTTATGTCTTAGAAAGGGTGCAGCCAGAGTGCTCTTTTCAGGCAAGAATGATGAGGCTTTGCTGAGCAAGCTTTGGCCATATTGCTAAGAGGCGCTATTCCTTGGAGAGGGACATGATGTTGGGAAGGGTAGAAGAGAGGAAGACCCTCAATCAGATTGATTGACAAGGTGACTGTTCCAATGGTCTCTTGTGTGTCAGAAAGTGTGAGGATGGTATAAGACAGGACTGGTTTCAGATCTTTTGTTCATAGGTTGCTATGAGTAGTACTCGACTCAATGGCACCTAACAACAACAACAACAAAGCCATATACTCTGCTGTTTTTGAAGAAAGCTTGATTTGATTGATTTAGTGTTTGAAGCTGCCTGCTGTTTTATTGACATTATGTGAAGTTTTTCTTGGTATGTGTTACACTGTTTATATTGTGTTTGTGTAGGATGTTGATGGTTCTTTATTTTTATGATGTTATTGATTAATTGCTAGCTTAGAATGTTTGGTCTATGGGGGTGAACAATTATCTCTAATGGAACTCCTCTCTGATCCGATAGTGCAAGACAATTTGCTTTTTCTAAAGTCCTTCCGTTCCTCCCTGGTCTGAAGTAGAGCCTCACAGGAATCTCACCTTATTGCATCTCCCTCTTGAAACCTACTGTCCTCTTCTGTCTGTTGGAACAGAATACAACCTACCAGGTGCTCCAATTTAAGCAATTTCTTTCCAGGGGGCTTTGATAGCAGCTCCCTCTCTAGCACCTCATTGTGCCAGCTGTAGAAGTGAGTCTCTCGCCTGGTTGCAGGCCCCTCTTCCAAATGCTATTGTTCTTTTTGGATCCTGGGGTGTCCCTGCAGTAACCAAGATCCTCACATGGAGAACCCTTTATCCAAGGGAGTTGCAGACTCCTCTCCCCCCAGAACCCAAAAAGTGCTTGCTCAGGGATTGAGGGGTCTCTCACCCAATTACAGTCTCTTTTCCTGAAGTCTATTGTCCTCTTTAGTCTGAGGAGTGGCACAGGACCAGGTGCTCTAATTTAGGCAGTTTCTGTCCAGGGATTTCTGAAGGCATCTCTTTATCCAGCATTTCAGTCTTCCAACTGTGAAAATGAGTCTCTTACCTGATTGCAGGCCCTCTCTTAAAGTCTATCATCATTTTTTATCTCTGTGATGACCCTGTGGTGACCAGGATCCCAAAATCTAGATTTTTTTCCAGGGGAGTTCTATCTTTTGTTTTCTTGATTACTAGTACCAAGAGAGCTGTGGTGGTCTAGTGATAAGATGTTGTGCTGCAGTCCTGAAAGCTCGTGGTTCAAGGCAACCAGCTGCTGCACGGGAGAAGGATGGACAGTCTCCTCCTGTGCTATTAACTGCCTCTGTAAAGTTGCTAGAGGGTCTGCTATGGGTCCGTTCTGACTATTTCGGTACACAACAACAACTAGTACTAAAGGAGTTGATTGTAGACCCAGTAAGATTACATTCTAGAATCTTCTATGTCACAAACCAACTGTGATTTCAAAACACTGTGTTGAGACCAGTTGACTAATAGATACCCTAAAAGTTACAGAAGCACTGCCTCTTAGAGTTTATGAAGCTGTCAATTTTTGCCTCATCTTTTTGCCACAGAGCACTGGTTAAGTTCTACTACTGAGCTAGCAGGCTAATGCTTAACAAACTGTGCCACCAGAGCTTCTTATAAACCTCTAGAGGGCAGTTAAAACTCTTTATCTGAGTAAATAGAATTATAGGAATATGCCACTGCTTTAGTAAAGATTTCATAAGGTGCATGAATTCAAACTATATCCTTTATAAAACCAAAAGTGTGTTTTGCATTGTTTTGTTTTTTTCCAAATCTTATGTGATTTACAGAGAATATATAAGATGGAATATTTTATCAGATGGATTGCAAAATCTGAGACTTCAGCTATTTTCTATTAAGTCACATATTAAAGAACTACAGAAACATACACCAATGTCACCCTTTTTAAATTCATTTTTTGAAAAAAACCAAAGTTTTCTATTGGTATTTAATTGATGCAAATTTTTGTTCTATTCATTAGTTTAAGTGATTTTGTAAATAATTATTATTTTCCTATCTCTCAGTCTTTATTCCTAACTGGCAAGGTGTTGCATTGCCAACCTAAAGGCATGTGCTTTAATTCATGAGTTACTCCACGAGAGAAAGCTGGGAAAGCTCCTCCTGTGCAATTTATTGCTTCTGAAAACCCACAAGAGTTCTGCTATGAGTTGATCTGACTCAACAGTACATAGCAACAACGGCATCATGATTAGTACCAATACATATAACGTAAAAGACTTTGGGGATATTCAGTCATTTTAAATTTATAGAGAAGTATTGAGATAAGAACATGAACCTGTGGTTTCCTTCAGCGAAAGCAAAAAGCAATCAAAAAAGGCTTTCTACAACTAAGATCCTTAGATCTGTGGTATGGTAGTTACTGGAAGCAGCCTTTCAAGCTAAATTTCAGAACCTTTCATTTTGGTAGAAGCACTCTATTTTTTAATTCCTGTATACCATCTGTTTGAACTATCTGTAGGTGTCTCCATTATTTCATAACAAGTAATTCTTAGTAATTTTTATTTATGATGAGGAATTCAGGCATACAGGACATACATTATAATTATTGTCTTTCAAGTAGCTATCCTTTAATGTGCCTTAATTATGTTGTTATTATCCCCTATTTTAAAGTAATCTCTTTTTTGGGTAAAATGTCAAATAAGAAAAATAACTTTAGCATTTTAAAAGATGTTGCTGTCTTGTTGGAATCAACTCATAGCAGATCCTCCAGTGAATTTTCAGAGGCTGTAAATCACACAGAAGGAAATTACTCATCTCTCTCCCTAGGAATCACTGGTGGATTTGAACCACCAGAGGGACCACCTTTGGGATGGCAGCACAACTCCCTACACATTATGCTATCCGAACTCATCTGGTTATTGTTGTTGTTGTTAGGTACCATCGAATCATAGACGACTCATAGCGACTCTATGAATGAAAGGCCTATGTAGAGTTTCCCGAGGCAAGCCATTTTGGAAGTGAATGCCACTCCTGCTTCCAGGCTTGTTTAAGTCAGGAAGCTCCAGTCAACACTGTTCACCATGGGTAACCATCACTATGTTTGGCACATCAGTGTCCCAGTGTTCAGCATCACAACAACCATGAGTTACGTCTGTAAAGCAATGCACAGACCAGTGCTATCCCACCTAAATGCTGAACACTGGGACACTGGTGTGCCAAATGTGGTCATGGTTACCCATGGTGGACAGTGTTGGCTGGAGCTTCCCAACTAAAGCAACCCTGGAAGCAGGAGCGGCATCCACTTTCAAAATGGCTTGCCTCTGGAAACTCTATGTACGAAGAGTGCTCAGGCCTTTTGCTCATAGGGTCGCTGTGAGTCGTCTGCAACTCGACAGCACCTAACAACAATAACAACGCCAACACCAGATATTAGTAGGACAATAAGTTTTAATGTGATCAAGTTTTGCACACTGGTAAATTTTCAAGTCAGTTTTTATATACTTAAAGTTTTTGAACTAAGTAACTTACATTTGTACACAAAGAACATATAAACTACACAACACATGCATGTTTCTCTTATTTAGCTAAAACATAATCTTTAACAATATAATAATGATTTTCTGTAGGTTAATTAAGTATTTGACACAATTCCATCACTAGATGTACAAACTCATGCCAATTCATTGGTCTCATTTCCATAAAGTATTATAACAAACATTTGGAATTTTGTGAGAAAGTATTTTTCCACTATTTTTTTAAGTAGATAATCTAATAACTCTAACTTTCTTGAATAACTTGAAGACCATTGACTTTTGGATTTAAAATACCAGATTGATATCCATTGCTATCAAATGTTGAGGTCTTGGACAAATCTCTTAATATTCCTGAGCTCAGTTCCAGATTTGTATAATAAAATTTTTGTCTTTATGTTCTATTTACTCAAATAAATGTACTTAAGTTGAAATAATAAGTGTAAGAGCTTTACATTAAAAAAGGGCAATGTTTTCAGTGACAGGAATTATAAGAATTATAATATAAAAATAAATGGATATTCAACATAGCTCTCATCTTATAAAAATGAAAAATACAATATGAGTTCCTAATCTTTCATTTTATTTTTGGACATGGATCCTAGAAATATTTCAGAAAGTATTGTATTAAAATGACTAGATAGGAAAATAAAACCCCAGAATATATTTGCAAACTAAATAAGATTTCTCATGTGCCAAAATATGATACTGTTTTTCTCAGTGAAACTCATTGTGTTCATGAACTAGTATAAAACAATTTTTACTTTTTCACATCTGTGTCATTGATTTTGCTAGCCATAATTCAAAATAAAGGCATGATTGTGAACTCTGAGTAGAATGATGGCAGATTTATCCTTGTGAATTTATGTTACCATAGTGGCTGTACAAAATTAATCAGATCAGACAGTCGTTAGTATAATGGAATAGGAAAAAGAAATGTACCAAAATTGCATTGACTATCAAGCAGGCAAGTTTGTATTGTCAAAGACAGTATTTAAATTTCAAGGGAAATTGGGACTTAACTCTTTTATTCCAGCTATATTTAGCCCATTTCTTTGATATCTGACTATATTAAATTTCTTTGTACAGTAGAAATTGCTCTTGTAGGATTAACATTTTTTCATTGACTAATAGTGATACTATTATAAAAAAGAAATGTATTCTTCTTTCTACAAATTTCAAATAAAGATAACAGAAAGATTTTATACCTTTGAATTGTAGTGATGAAACAGTTGTTGTTAAGTGCTGTCAAATTGAGAACAACTCACAGAAATCCTATCAATAACATGTCAGAACCCCATACTACCTTTTGCCATACTCACAGTCTCTGACACACGAGTCCACTGCTGCAGTCACTGTGTCAGTCTACCTGATTGAGGGTCTTCCTCTCTTTTTCTGTCCCTTCACCTTTCTAAGCATGATGTCTCACTTCAAGGAATAGCCTCTTCTAGCTAAAAGTCCAAAGCATGTGAGTTAAAGTTTTATCATCGTTGCTTCCAAGGAGAATCCTGACTACTACTTTTTTCTTTTTGCAGGTTTTATTTTTCTTTCACAATGGGTTTTTTGTTTTGTTTTTTTTTTGTAGCTTGAGGGTTTTTTTTAATTAATTTTAATGAACATCTACAGAGATTTTGGATTTCCAATCATTTACCGTTGCACTTTTCTCCCCGCCCACCCCACCCCCACCCCCAGTTCGCTCTTCTCTTTGAAAAAGTAGAAGAAAAATTCCTTCATTGGTATACAATTCCCCACCCCCACCCCCACCCCGAGTATACTCCACTCTGCAACCTTCATTCTGGACTCTTATGATAATCATAATGCCCTAAAATATATTGCTTTTAAACTGTTCTCTCCCTCATTGGTTTCAATGCAGTTTACATAATTCATCCAGTTTTTCTCATTCTTACCCTCACCCTGATGTCAGTCCCATTCTACAGCAGTGGCACTTTTCTAAGACATTATCTGCTTGTTCTTTTGTCAGTACACCACAACTCAAAGGCATCAATTCTTCTAACATCTTATTCATTTTCCAACTATAAGATGCATAGCAAATGATCAGAAAGACCATGGTCTAAATCAGACAAATCTTAGTCTCAAAAACAACATTTTTGCTCCACAAGAATTTGCAAATGTCCCTTACTGCAGACCTGCCCAGTGCAAGACATCTGATTTCTTGACTGCTAGCACTAATGGTGTTGATTATGAATTCAAGTAAGATGAAATCTTACCAACAAAATGTTGACTACTTCAATCTTTTCTCCATCTATCATGATTTTGCCTATCAGCCCAGTAGTAAGAATTTTTATTTTCTTGACTTTGGGATGAGATCCATAATGAAGCCTGTGTTCTTTGATCTTCTGCATCAAGTGGTTAAAGTCCTCCTCACTTTCAGCAAGCAAGGTAGTGTTATCTGTGTAATGAAAGCTATTGATGAGTCTTCTTCTAATCTCGATGGCATATATTTGTAATAGAGTTCAGCTTCTCAAAACATTGTTCACCATACAGATTGGACAGGCATGGAGAGAGGATACAACCCTGTCACACACGTTTTTAATTTAAATAATATAGTATCCCCTTGCTGCATTCACACTATAGATGCTTGGTCTAGGTTTTCACATGAACATAATCAAGTATTCTTTTTTCCCACTTTCAATCTCACATTTGTTGTGTGTGTGGGTTTTTTTATATAAATACTATATTAATATATATCTAAAATGTAACCTGTTGTATGCTCCTACATCCAAGGAAACCATCAGTTTACCCTCAGTATTAATTTCATAGCATTCTGTCTGATTTTCCTGTTTTTATATTTGATCGTGTGAAAACTGTTGTATAAGCAAGACTAAATTATTCTACCACATTAATGCCTCACACTTTCCAATTATTTCTGTCTCACAAATGGAAGTAAAACCAATTTTCCAAGGATTGCTCATGTCTTTTCTTTGCTGTATTATCTCAATGTACCCTCTGCCATACAGTCAAATCCAGCTCTCAAGTACTCTCCATCGCGTTTCCAAGTCAGAAGATATTTATAGGGATTGTGGTGGGGGTGAATGGCCCATCTTTCTCACAGAGAGTGTTTGTTGAGTTTGAATTAACAAGTTTTCAGTTAGCACCTCAACATGTTGCACACTAGATTACCAGGACTCTTTGTTTTCCTGAGATATTTTTAATCTAAGGACCATTGTACTTGTTTGCTCTCAAGAAAATATGCTTCTCCTCAATATCCAAATTTTACACACTTTAACATCTTTTAAGGCTGATTTTAAATATCATATTCTTACATATTTTTCTTAATTTTCCTTTTAAATAATTTCAACTTTATACAATTTACACATCTTAATAATTTACTTGATTTAACACCTTGAGTTTCCCATTAGAAAGTAAATTCTATGAGTGCACGTATTTTTGTCTCTTATCCAAACACTTACTAATTGCATTGACAACCCAAAGACATGTCATTCCAATCCACCAACTGCTCCCCAATAGGCAATTTGTTCCTGTGAGAATTACGGCTGTGGAGGACCAGCTGGGTATCTGTTCTGACTTTATGGAACAGACAGTAAGGAAAATATAATTGCACTGTAAGTGAGATTTTTGAGACTTTTATGGATTCTTAGTTTTCCGTAATTATAGGGATGAACATAGAATTTATTAATCTTCAGGGACTATGCTAACTATCACAAAAATCCTATAAGGCAGGTTCTATTGTTATAAATTAAGAAGCACTAACTTCAACTCAGATAGAAAGGTATAGGAACTCATAGTCTGAGTTCATTACAAGTCAGCTGCAGATAATATATTATCTCCTATTCTAGTATTACTGTGACATAGTCATAAATGTTGTTTGCCCTGGAATTAACATTGCTGTTGCTGTTAAGTGCCTTAACATTGTAGACCCCCCCCCATAGCAATCCTATGAATGAAAGTCTTGAATGAAAAACTTTCATCTTTTGTCCAAGTTAATAGAATTACCACAGGCAAGTTTTTTCTGGGTAATGGATGCCACTTGGTTTATATAAACAGAGCAGTTAGAAATATGTATACCTTATAACACTCGTGGCATTTTTTTTGCCTGCCTAGCATTTTTTCCCTGTTTCATAGATTAATAAAATGAACCTTAAGCAGAAGTTACACCCCAGAAGTTAGTGTGACTATTTGAAAATCTAAATGTAATTAAAATTACATGTGTTTGTTTTCTATACTTATGTGCTGTCAGTTTGACTATGACTTTAAGTGATCCTATGAACAACAGCTTTGAGCCTTGTCTTATCATGAGCCAACCTCACCCTCTCTGACACACCTGATCCACAGTCACTGTGTCGATCCATCTCATCCAGAGTCTTTCTTTACTGTGTTGTTCCTCTACTCTTCCGAGCATGGTTTCCTTCCCCAAGGACTGGTTCTTCCTGATAACATACCCAAAGTATGTGAGACAGAACTTCAAAATCTTTGGGTCCAAGGAACAAACTGGTTTTTTCCTTTCTAGGACAGACCTGTTTGTCCTCTTGGCAGTGCCTGGTATGCTCAATACTCTTCTTCAGCACAATTCAAAGGTGTACATTTGTCTTTTGCCTTTCTTAGTCATTGTCCTACCCTGAGATACATTGGCAATTGAGAAGACCATGACCTGGATCAGGGGCACTTTCATCTTTAGAATAACATTGTTGTTCTGTATCATTCTGGTAAGGTCCTTTGACAGCTTATTTTCCCAGTGTAACTCATCTTTTGATTTCCTGACTATTGTTGCTAAAGGTATTAATTGTGGATGTGAACAAGGATGATATCATTAATAATCTTAATCTTTTATTTATCTATCTAATACTGTTTATTGGCTTGGAGCTTAGGGGTGATTTTTAAAAAAAATTATTATTATTTTGTGTGGATGTGCTGTCAAATAGGATCTGACTGGTACAAGGGGAGATTACCTTTCCTTCTCCAGCAGAGCATCTGGTAGATTTGAACTGTGCACCTCTGGTATTGCAGTGCAGCTTCTTCCCAGTAGGCCACCAGAGCTCCCCTAGGATCTTTGTTTTCTTGATGTTGATATGCTTTCATTACTAAAGGTTGTCATCCTTAACAGCCTGCAGCAAATGTTTTAAGTCCTCCTTAGTTTTGGGAAACAGTGTTTTGTCAGCTGCATAATGCAGATTGTTGATGAGTCTTTCTCGAGTCCTCTTGTCATATTCTTCTTCATAAAAACCAGTATCTGGAATGATAGATTCAGCATACAGATTAAAAAGGTATGGAGAAAGAATACATCTCTGATGAACACTTTTCTTGATTTTGAACCATGTAGTGTTTTTGCTCTGTTCACAAAATATCTTCCTGGTCTAGGTATAGGGTTCAGATGAGTAAGATCAAGTATTCTGGGATTCCCATCTCAGCTACAATTTGTTATGATCCACACAGAAAAATGTCTTTGCAAAACCGATAAAACACAAATATACATCATTCTGGTACTCTCCACTTTTAGCTAGATGGTAGAGTGTAGAAAGTGTTGCTTCAGCCAGAGTAGAAATTTTTACTTATTTTTATTGTAGGAAAGTATTAGATTTGCTGACATTAAATTACTAGTCCATGAAGAAATTTTTAATTTTCTAAAAATCAACACTTTCTAGGATCATCTATGGTCTTAAAATTGATTTCTTATTCAGTTATTCTATCTCTTTGATGACTTTATTATTTTAGTATGTCTGTTTGAGTTTTATTATTTCTGGATTAGGTGATATTTAAAGACCCTCTGACAGTGCTAGTATTTCCTAAATTCTTATGAGAAGGTTATGTACATTGTTGCTCATGAGAAGGAATCTAAGGTCTTGACAAAACCAAAGAGAATGAACAAGTCTCATTATCTGACTTAGCACATTTGAAGTTGAAGGTTATTTATTGCAAGAGGGGAAGGCCATCACACTGTCATTTCTTTAATAATTCTACATTCTATGAAAACTTTTCTAAATAACCGTAATAATTTTTACATTCTTCCCACTGTGGGAAAATAGTACATTTACTGAAAGTTTGTACTAAATATTCACATCAAACTGGTTGGTTCATTATGTGCAATCAAGGGGATAATCCATCTCTAGTTTTAACAGCAACCTGCAAATGCCCATTTGAAGCATGGTTTTCTAAAGGGAAGCTTTAAATGTTTGCAATACATTACATAGAATTGCTACTTCCTGCAGTTTTTTCCAGGTGGAGAAAAAGGCAAAGGTAATTGTCCAAGTTTAAGTCTTCTACCTACCCTATTTCATAGGTAGCCTACTCTGATGAAGAAAAGTGGAAAAGAGGAGTGAGGATAGGGGAATGAGGGAGCCTTAATCATAGGATTGCACAATTTGATGGGTGGAGGGAGAGATAGGTACACGAAACGGGAAAGATCTGTATAAATTTTTTTAACAGGATAAATTCTTCGTATTTTAATGAAGTATCTAAGCATGTATCAGTCTATAAAAAGGCATAATATTTATAATATCCTCATATAATGCAAAACTATTAAAACTATACCCACATTTACTAAGTAGTGAAAATTCTTTGACCAAATTTAATTTTTGTAAAAGACTGAGTCCAGTAAGGAAAATAACTAAATTTCAGGTTCTTAATTCCTCTTTATCTTTCCTGTCTGTAATCAAGAGGATATAATTCTCTCTCAGATTTTGCTTTAAGTATCAGTGAATTCAGACTGAAAGCTGTGAGCTAGAATTCTATGAAGAAAGGTTTTAATATGACTACTTCTAGCCAGAAATTAAGTCTTAAACAAACAGCAGTGGCTAGAATGAAATTCAGGCAAAAATTATTTCATAAGAGCTAATAGGTGGCATCAGGATTAGACAAAGACTCATCAGCAGCCTATGTTATGCAGATAACACAACCTTGCTTGCTGAAACTGAGGAGGATCTGAAGTGCTTGCTGAAGAAGGTCAAGGACTGTAGTATTTTCTGCCAAGAAAACAAGTCTGTTTTGAAAGTCTGTCTTGAAGAGGATGATACCAAGTTTCTCTTTGGAGGCTAGGATTTTAATGCTCTGTTTCATATACTTTGGGCACGTAGTCAGGAGGGACTGATCTTCAAAGATGGACATCATACTCGGAAGGGTAGAGGAACCCACAGGAGGGGATGAGGTGGAATGACACAGGGCCTGGGATAATGGGATGTGTGTATTGGAATCAGTGAGACAGAGTCATGACAGAGCAGGCTTCTGAGGTGCTATGAGTCACAGGTGACTTGACAGCACATAACAGCAGCAACAAGAAGATCATTCTTAGAAGGTCTTCACCAAACTGATCTTTTGTAATACATTTTTTTGTGAGAGAAGAATGGACAATCATATCCCATGTGATTCACTACCACTGAAAGCCCATTGGAGAGTCATCTGTGGATTGGTTCATACTTGGTAGTACACAACAAGAACAAGACAGTCTTTGATTGATTTTTCTTTCATTCCTTTTTTCCTTTTGCTGGCCCATCTCTGCTGTTTTGGGGACTGCTTCCTAAAAGGAACACCTATCATATTTTACTTTTGGGGACTACGTATGCTAAAATATAAATTTAGGTAGGTCTGTTTTGGAAAAGGTGAAACCCAGTTTCTCCTTGGAAGATAGGATTTTGAAGACTTATCTCACATACTTTGGGCACGTGTCCAGGAGAGACTGGTCCTTGGAGAAGGACATCATGCTTCGAAGGGTGGAGGGGTAGTGCAGGAGAGGAAGTCCCCAGATGAGATGGATTAATTCAGTGACTGGAGCAATAGGGCTGGTGTGTCAGAATTAGTGAGACAGGCTCAGGACAGGGCAGGCTTCAGAGCTGCTGTGTGTAAGATTGTTATGGGTAACAGCCGACTCGATAGCGCATAACAACAATAATGGCAAAATTATAAATCATATAATACTTAGTTGATTGTTCTTTATTTTTTAATTAAGCCTCTTGTTTAGAGTCAACAGGACCTGGTGTAAGGCCTTTCTACTTATAAGTCAGTTGGGCTCAAATGCTTGTGGCCCTCATGCCTAATGTTATATTTTGGAGGAACATTTTTCTATGTGGTAAAACAATGGTCTTTCAATTTGCTGCACGGAGGTAACCTGGCATTGCTATGATGCTGAACTTTGTACCAGCAGTGTGTCAAATGCCATAATGATTACTCATTGGTGACAGTTTTTGGTGGAACTCACAGATTAAGACAGGTTTCAAAGCAGGAGTGGCACACACTTCCTAAACAACATGCCTCTAGAAACTCTGTAAACTTAGAAAAATGATGATAGTTATAGAACACAGTTCAGTTCATCTGTTTATATGGTTGTCATGAGTCTAGCTCTATAGGATGTCAATCCAGAGAAACAAAAAACAGTATCTGTTGTTGATGTTGTTGTTGTTGTTAAGTGCCTTTGAGTGTAGATGACTCATAGCGACCCTATGAACAAAAGCCCTCAACACTTGTGTGACTTTTATCCTTTCTTCAGGTTCATAGGGTTTACAGAGGCAAGGTATTATGAAAGTGGATGCCACTTCTGCTTCCTTGCTTGTTTTAACTGGGAGCTCCGCTAATCACCATCCACCATGGGTAACCAACCATTAACACATTTGACACGTCAGTGTCACAGTGTTCAGCTTCACAGCAAGCACAAGTTACCTCTGTACAGCAATTGGACACACCACAGCTATATGACCTAGAAGAATGTTTGACCAAACACAATTAAAAACAGGCCCGAGGACTGCGGATTTGAGTCACTCACCTTTGGCTTGGTAGCAGCGCTTTCTGTCCACTAGGCCAGTTGGTCTCTCTCTATGTTGTTAAGTGCCGTCGAGTCGTAGATGACTGATAGCGAACCAAAGAATGAAAGTGCTCCACACTTGCTAGACTTTCATCCTTTCTCCAGGTTTATAGGGTTTCTGGAGGCAAGCTATTACAGAAGTGGATGCTACTTTGGCTTCCAATCCTGTTTTAATCGGGAGCTTCACCAAACAAGAGGCCACATCCATCCAGCTGACACAGGGAGTCAGGAGACGCTCGCCCTTATCCTGCAGGAGTGGCCAGACATTTCAATAGTTTACCATTCCAGCATGCCCAAACACTGGGAAACTCTGGGCCAGAGACCCCCCCAATTCATCTAGCAAGTCCTCTCTGTGGACCCCCACTTGAGGCAAAAAAGAAAGCCACAGCGCCCTAGCATTCCACACTTGCATCCCTTCAAGACACAAGAGGCCAACAGTATCTAAAATATTTTTTCTTGCTCATAACATCATGTATGTACCACCTAAAGTAGGGAGATTAAAAATAAATCTCAAAACTTTAATGGTGCTAGTTTATTAAACTGCATCATATAGAGTCCCTGATTTATGTTACCAGTAACTTCCATAGACTCCAGTCCTAGTCACAGCCTTCTAGAATTCCCCATGCTATTAAATATCAAGTTTCAGGACTGCTGAATTGTGGTCCTGGACGGTGTAGCTGTTTTAGGTGGTTTCTTGATTTTGTCAAAGGTACATCCAAGCGTTGAGGACTCTCCTTCATAGGGTTGCTATGAGTCTTTTGCGACTCAATGGCACTTAACAACAACCTCAAGATAGCCTGAGGCCAATACATTGTACTGTGTTGTAAATACAATGGCAAAAAACCCAAAAAGAATTATGAAAAAAAGGTATTATAAACAGATATTGTTTCTATGAGAATTTAGTCATGCAATAACAGAGATCAAGAAGTGAGAAATGGAAGGATTCAAGCTATGCCAAAGCTATCTAATATGCAAGAAATATTAGGATCAGCCTGTTAACATACTGTCTCACAAAATAAGATTAAGAAAATAGTATAAAGAAAAGAATTAATCCTCTCCTGATAAAGTTTTGTTGATTGCAGTTTTTAAAAAGTTGCTGTTGTTGTTATGTACTATTGAATCAGAACCGATCCATAGCTAACCCTTCTGCAAATTTTCAGAGGCAATTAAATTGTATGGGAGGATACTGCCCATCCTTTTCCAGCGAAGCAGCTAGTGGATTTGAACTGCGTGACTTAGGGATTACAGCGCAACTTCTTACCACTAGGACACCATAAGACATCTTAATTCTTATGTATTAAAACTTTTCATATTTTGCATAGGTCCTATTGTTACATAGCATATCACCACATCATTTGCCCAAGGACTCTTTTTCCCGATTGCTTCAGTTATTGGCTGCAGTTTTCTGATGTCACTCTGAATGTTTTCCCATCTTCCATGATTCAACTGCTTGCTCACTCTGCCTTTATTTTCACATCATCTTCATTTATGAATATCCCTTCCACTTTTCAAGAAGTAACAAATATGACTTGCCATATGAATTTTTATTTACATTATTCTCATAGCAATGTGGATGTCTTCCATGGCTTAGGACAATATTTTATCCATTTTTGTACCTGCTGCACAGGAACTGAAAGGTATTGCAATGACTATACAGACTTTTCAGAACCATATTCATGGTTATGAGATTTATTGTACAAGTTAACAGGGTAACTAAGGTTGGCAGCAGGATACAATCCCTCATTCTAGACAGCTTCTTAAGCATTTTTGCAGGTCCTTTGACTTTCAGCTCACAATTTAGGACAGTGTTACCAAGTTCCCTTATTCCTGCCAGTTGTGGTGTCTTCCCTTAGTCCTTCAACAAGTACGGAAACAGGCTTCTGGTCTAGTAGTCTAAGGCGGCATTTCCAAGTTGCAACTCTGTCTCAGGTCAGTCTCTCATTCTGTGCTGAAGCTGCAGTTGCTTCTGTGTAGATCCTGGTCCAGCTGGTGCAGGAATGTCTGGTCCCAAAGGATGTATGCTGCTTCATCTTCTTTGTTGGTATTGAGAAGCCTAATTTCTTGTGCGTATCCACTCAATTTAAAACTAATGCAATGCTACCACTAGTCAATCCTCTTGTAGAGAGTCTTAGCATACACTGTTTATATGATCTCACCCAACCCTGTGGTAAAGGCAATTTTGAACCATAAACTTGCCACCACCGATATTAGTAACATTTTTGTGTTTTTAGATTCATAATGGCAGGGATCAAGTTTTATTTACCTTCATTTATTAAAGAATTCTAATTGAGTGTCTATTTTGTTTCAATTGCAGGTGTAGGACTGGAAACTCAATTCCAGGTGTAAACACAAAAGAAGTAAGTAAGTTTTTACAGTCAATGTACTTATATTTATTTGGCCAAAAACCTTCATCCAGCAAAGAAACAAACACATGAACAAGATTTCAAATAATGACTACTATATTTTCCAATGGTGTAAATTGTGTATATGATAAAGTTTTTCTCTATGTGCAGGATTAAGGATGATATGAGTTAGAAAGGTCTCCCTGAAGAATTATGCTTGAGCTGAGACTTTAATAAGGAAAAGCAATTTGCTGCATCAGAAGAGCCTTGCAGCCAAGAAAATAATAAATATATTATAAACGTATATGTTGTTGTTATGATGCTAAGCACTGTGACACAACGTGTCAAATGTGATAATGGTTACCCATGATGGACAGTGTTAGGTGGAGCTGCCTGATTAAAACAAGCTTGGAAGCAGGGGTGGCATCCATAATAGACCCTCCAGTGAGTTTTCAGAAGTAGTTAATTGCATGGGAGGAGATAGCCCGTCCTTTACTTGTGAAGCAGCTGATGGCCTCAAATCGCATGCCTTCAGGGTTGAACCACAGCTTCTTACCACTAGGCCACCAGAACTCCCTATATAATAAATAGTAGAATTAATTTATGAACATTTTTATATTTTATAAAATTTGTAGTAATTATACAAGAAATATTTAGAAGATTTAAATTATCTTTCCTGTGATTTTTTTTACCTTAGGGGTGTGTGTGTGTGTGTGTGTGTGTGTGTGTGTGTGTGTGTATTAGCTGGGTTTTTAAAAGATAATATTATCTTCATTTGCATGTAAATATTATAGCTTCATATTTACACCACAGGATGCAGTTATGTAGTTGTAAAAAATCTTCTGTATCTGAACAGATTAGGTTCTAATCTAGCTCTCACATAATTTATATGACTTGAAAAATGGATCTTATCTTTTTTATCTTACTATATCAGGGTTTTTTTTAAATCCTAAAATAAAAGCATATAGCCGGTGTCTACTACTTTCCCTTTCAATTCATATTCTTTCCCCCAGAATAACAGTCAATAATAACAGTTGCATTAGTTTACATTGTGTTCCAGAAAAAAACAACCCTATTCTAATAACTGTGTATGCTCTGTATCTATTAATTTGTTTAATCTTTATACAAACTCTATGAAATGAATACTATTTCTGGCAATAAAATTAAATCATGAAATATATTGAATTCTGCTCATCTAACATTTTTTTCACAATAATTTTCAACTCCAATCGAATATAAGATGTGTAGGAATCTGTACAAATTACTTCCTGCTACTCGAGCTCTGTGCCTGTGAATTATATTTCCCCTAACTCTGTGGTGGAGCTCTCAGCACAGCAGTTAACAAAACCCTTCGTTCCTGTCCTACAACTCTATCAATTCTGCTTCTCAGTCATTGTTCTTGTCTCCTGCTGTTGTCTAGATCCTATTCAAGCTCTGTTCCCTTCACATCAAAGACATAACAGGATTATGCTTACAGTTTTCTTTTGTCTTATAGATATGTCTTCTCATATTATCAACACTTTTTAAAAAGTTTGCCTGATATTCAAGGGAGCTAAATGAGTTATTATCTTTTTTTTTTAATTTTTCTGCAGTGTATTTTAGGAAATGTTACTAAATTAATATTCCAGGCTCGGAAGAAATGGGCTCTACCTAAAATTATAGTTTTACTATTCATTTTTTAAATTTAAATAAAAATTTTATAAACTGACTTACTTACAAAGTTCATATGTATTCTTTTTCATACCACATATTTCCTTTACCAATCTCTCCCTTTACCCACTGAACTGTGCAGCCCTATTTCTGCTAATTCTAACCCTTCTGCTCTCCTCCTAGTCCCTTGGACCCTCAGACCTGTTCTACAATAATTGTTTTAAACAATGTTTGTCTTTATGTGACTGAGTTATTTCACTTAGCATAATGCTCTAAAGTCATTCCCAAGTTAGGTAGGAATTTACAAAATCATTGCTCCTGCATGCTGCATAGTATTAGATCCTGTAATTATACCATAATTTCTCAATCCATTTGATTGTGGTTGGACATTTGAGCTGTTTCCATGTACCTGTGATGATGAATAACTCTGTTATGAATATTAGTGTACAAGTTTCTGTTTGTGCCTCAGTTCTCATTTTCTTGGGGTATATTGCAAGTTGTGGAATAGCTGGATCATATGGAATTTCTATGTGTAGCTTTTTGAGGAAGGATTAAACTGCCTTCAAGACTGCACCATTTTACAATCCCATCAACAATAATTAGGAGTTCCTATATCACCACATCCTCTCTAACATTTATTGCTTGCTGAGTGAGATGGTATCTCTTTGTGGTTTTGATGCGCATCTTAATGCCAGTGGTTTTGAACATTTCTTCGTATGTCTGTTAGCCATCTAATTATATTCTTTATGAAAAGTCTTTCTATATATTTTTCCTATTTTGGAATTGTGTTATCAGTCTATTTCTTGTGGAGGCCCTATAGGATTCTATAAAATTTGATATAAGACCCTGCTCTGAAATAGTATTGCAAAATGTTTTGGGTTCTTTTTTTTTTTTTTTTGGTTGTTAAATGTTTCTTATTTGTACAGGAATTTAATCTTTAGAAGGTCTTATTTATTAATTTCATTCTCTTCAGGCTGAATTTCTGCCTGTATTTGGCAGTGTCTTTTAAATACTTGCAAGTGAAACTAACTAGAGACACTAAGAACTATACAAAGAAGACTACAGAACAGTCCTGTGAGACACAATAAAAGGCTTAAATAAATGGGAAAATGTTCCCTGTTATTGTGAGCATTACAATCCTAAAAAAAGTAATCTACATGTTCAATGCAATCCCAAAACAGGTACAAAATTTGTTTTTCAAGGAGATCAAAAGGGAAATTGTCAAATTTATTTGGAGAGAAAAAGAGACACCCAAATAATTAAAGCACTTCTTAAAAAAATAATGAAGTGGATGACAAATAAGCCTCAAAACCTACTACACAGAAGTAGTAACCAAAACAGCATGGTACTGGTACAATGATAGACACATAGACCAATGGAACAGAATTGAGAACCCAAAAATGGACCCATCTAGTTAGGCTCCAAAATCAACACTCTTAAAGACTAGTAGTCAGGAAATGAAAAGACAAATTGTTTTGGGAAAATTTGCTGTCAGGGACTCTTCAGATTACTGAAAAGCAATGATGTCTGTCTAGAGACTAAGATGTGCCTAATCCAGGCTCGGGTCTTTGCAATTACTTGTTATGCTTCAGAGAGCTGGACAATGACTAAAGATTATAGAAGAAGAATTGATGCCTTTGAGTTGTGGTGCTGGAGAAGAGTCTTGAACATACCATGGACTTCCGAGAAAACAAATAAGTCTGTCTTGGAGAGAGTGAAACCAAGTATCTCCTTGGAGGCTAGGATTTTGAACCTCCATCTCACATGTTTTGGGCACATGGCCAAGAGAAACCAGTCCTTGGAGAATGACATCATGCTCAGAAGGATGGAGGGATAGCACAGGAAAGGAAGACCCTGGATGAGATGGATTGATAAAGTAACTGGAGCCTTGGAGTTGTTGTGTCAGAATTAGTGAGACTAGTTCAGGATAGGGCAGGGCTCAGAGCCACTGTATATATGGTTGCTATTGTTCACAGGCGACTTGACAATACATAACAACAGCATCTAAGGTCAACTGATACTTGAAATAAAACCTATCAAATGAGGAAATTACAACCTCTTCATCAAATGGTGCTGGCAAAACTGGACTGCTCCCTGCAGAAAACTGAAACAGGGTCCATGTCTCACAACATACACAAAATCAAATCAAAGTGGATCAGAGATCTGGAAGTAAAGCCCCAAACCATAAAGTTCATCAGAGATCAACTAGGATCAAGCTTAGATGGACTAGTCTATGGTATAAAGAAACTGAAAATTACTATTCTTTTTGTGGTCAATGCATCTACAACATTGACATTCATAGCAGAACATAGCAGCAAAAAAAAAAAAAAAACCTGCAGAAAACTAGTTCTCTCTCTTCCATGTGATTCCTGTGCACTTTTAAAAGTTTGAAAATCACTGATCTGGATGGTTAAACAAGAGAAAGATCTGGACTTCATCACATAAACAATATGATACTATGAAGAATCTTTAAAGGAGAATGAATCATTTTGACGACATGATCATAGTCCACATTTATTAACCCCCTAGGCTGCTTAGATACTGAACAAGTTCTTTACATGTATTAATTCAAGCTATCCTGACTACATGACTTTAAATTCTTTGCCATTTTAACAATTTTCTAATAATATAAATAACAAAACAGAATCCTGAAGGTTAAAGGACTTGCCCAAGGTCATGCAATTGGTAAATGATGGGTTTAGACTCTAAAGCCAGCCCAAGCCTGAAATAATTTCCCTGAACTATCCCTTAGAGAAAATCTTATTTCATCTTCATGAGCTTGCATTGTTTTTGCCTTTTGAAGGTATTGATGTTGTGTACTTTCAAGTCAGAACCAACCCATAGCTGACTCTCCAGTGGGTTTTTGGAGGTGGTGAAACAAATGAGAGGAGAGTATCCATCCTTCTCCTATGGAGCAACTGGTAGGATTTGAACTATTTGCCTAAGGAACTGCAGCACAGCTCCTTGCCACAAGGCCACCAGAGTTAGCTAAGTATCAAGTAGTTGCAAATAAATGCAACTTTATTCACAAGTTCAATCCTATGAACAAATAGCCTTCATTTCTGTGGTCAAATCTGTCATTGTCGTTTCTTCTCACTAGAGACAGGAAAGATAATTTAATAATAAGTAGTTAAGGATCTCAGCAATGTGTTTTGCTTTAAAAATCATTGCCATTGAGCTGGAACCAACTCATAGCTGACTCTTTACTGGGTTTTCTAGGATGTAAAATGCAAGGAAGAAAATTGTCCATTTTTCTCTCATGGAGCTGCTGGTGGATTTGAACTACCAGAGTTATGCAGCCTTTGAGTTAGCTACACAACTCCCTATGGTTTGGTCACCAGAACAACCCTGATTTTACTATTTTATTCCTCAAAACCCACTGTTTTGAGTCCTATAATATATATATATATATATATATATATATATATATATATATATATATATATATATATATATCTCATTGGACAGCCTAGAGTTTAAGTCATTGGCTATATCATTAGCAAATACAAAAATTAACTCACTGCTTACTGAGTGCCTAGTTCTCTCTTGATGTTTTGAATATATTACTTGATTTAATATGTTGTTGTTGTGTACCGTAGAATCAGAATCGAACCATTACTGACCCTCTGATGGGTTTTAAGAGGCAGTTAATCACACAGGAGAAGATTGCCAATCTTTCTCCTGCAGAGCAGCGGGCGGCCTTGAATTGTGCCTTTGGCATTGCAGCACAGCTTCTTGTCACTAGGCCACCAGAGCTCAAAAAACTCATACTCATAACCAATGATGGCTAACACTGAGAAGAATGGGAATTCCACAGAATTGTATTCATGTGAAAACTATATCTAGACCAGGAGTCTGTTGTGTGACCAGAACAAGGGAACATGGTTTAAAATAAGGAAGGAAGTATATCAGAATTGTTTTCTCCCTCCATACCTATTCAATCTGTGTTGTTATGTGCTGTCATGTTGCCTGAAATCACAGCAACCCTATGTACAACAGCTCTGAATCTTGCTCTATCCTGAGTCAATCTCATCATTTTAGACAGATCTAATCCCATTTCCACAAAGTCAATCCGACTCATTCTGGGTCTTCTTCTGTGCTGCTTCTCCATCTTTCCAAGCATGGTGCCCTTCTCCAAGGATTGGTCCCTCCTTGCAACATGCCCAAAGTATGTGAGAGAGAGCTTCAAAATCCTTACCTCCAGGAAGCAGCTCTCGAAGATATACCTGTTTGTTCTCCTGGCAGTCCACTGTACATTCAACACTCTTCTCCAGTATCAAACTCAAAGATATTGATTCTTCTTTTCATTCTTAGTCATTGCCCAGCTCTCTGATGCATAGCAAGTAATTGTGAAGACCATGGCCTGGATCAGGTGCGCCTTGATGACCAGACTGACATAACTGCTCTTTAGTACTCTAGAGAGAACCCTGATAGCAGACTTTCCCAATGCAATTCGTCATTGATTTCTTGACTGCTGGTACCAAAAGTGTAGATTGTGAAACTAAAACAGCTAAAGTTAACAATTTCAATGTTCTATTGTGAACCTGCCAATTGGCTCAATGGTGAATATATTTGTCTTCTTGATATTGACTTCAATTCATATTAAAGACTACAATCCTTGACCTTCTGTGAAAACTCTTCATGTTCTCAGTTTCAGCAAGCAGGGTTGTGTCATCAGTAAAATACAGGTTGTTGATAAGTCTTCCTCCAATCCTGATTCCACATTCCTCCTCATAAAGTCCAGCCTTGCAAGTGATTCACTGTGAATATAGAATCAATTTGTATGTTGAGCAAATTATTCAAGAGACTGGACTCCATAAAGACTCTATGGTATCGCTGTATATTTAGTATGATCAAATTCTAAAAGATTAGTTGAGTTTTAATTCCTTTTCAGAGATAAGAGTTCTTTTAAGCATCTGACAATGATATCAAATCCCTTTCCTTGCTATTTAATGGAAATAATCTTAGAATTCATAGGATCAAAATATGGACATTATTTATTTTATGCTGTTTTAGAATTCTGATCGTAAGTATGTTCTTATCCCTCATGTTTCTGATGTTTTCTTCATTTTCTTTCGTTCTCCTCTCTAATAATTCTCTTAGTGTGTTCTTATTAAGGTCCTTGACTTCCAGCTCACTGACTCTCTGCTCCATTCTGCTTGCTTATCCCTCCACCATATTGGAAATTTCTGCCTTTTCAGTCTTCATATCCTGAATTTTATTTTCATTCTTTTCTGATATTTCATGTCTTTTACTGGCTGTATCCTGCCTTGTGAACAATTTTAAATGTCTGCCTTTTTATCTATAGTTTCAATTGTTTCTTCCACCTTTTACAATTTCTTCAGTAGTTGTTCATATTCTTCTTTGTCAATATATTTCTTCTGACTCCCTGTCTCTGGGATGTTAGTTTTATTTATGGAATCCATTTTTTATTCCAACATTTGTACCTTCTCCAGTACCTGTTCATATAAACACACATTGATAAATTTTATCTGCATCCTTGTCTCTGGGATATTAATTGGTTCAGCAATATATTCTGCTTGTTTTAGGAGAAAGCTTGTTTTGGTTTTTCACAATGTTTGAGGCTACCTACTGCTTTCTTGACATTATGTAAAATTTGAGTTGGTGCAAGTCCAAGCCTTAGCACACATAAGTAAAATTACAAACAAACAAACAGATTAGTTACTTTGTTCCTTGGGCTTTTCATCTGCAAAATGTGTTTAGCATAATTTTTATAATTGTAATTATAATAGTGATGTTATTGTTGTTAATTACCATCAATTCAGAAAAGACCCATAGCTGAGACTTCAGCTGATTTTCAGAAATAGTAAATTGCATGGGTGGAGATTGCCCATCTTTCTTCCATTGAGCAACTAGTGGATACGAACCTCAAGCATCAGGTTAGCAGTGCAACTTCTCAGTCCTAAGCCACTAATACTTCCTATAATCATGGTATAAATCACTTAGTATTACCTGGTATATTTTAAGACTTGAATTATCATTTTATCATTATTACTAAAATTATTAATATAATGGATTTAATCTAGTCTCTAATATTAAATATGTAACTTTTCAATATAATCAAACTAATTAGTTCAACCTTTTACACAATAGCAATACTATGAGGATTAATATAGGTAACATATATAAAGGAACTGGAGGAGTGTGTGAAACATGAGAGATGCTCTTCTTTTTGATCACCTTCTTAAGCTTTCTCAAGTAAGATTGTGTTTTCAGTGTTTTTAAATGTTAGTGTACTGTATCAGAATTAGTATACTATCTCAGAATTAAATCATAGCTCACCCTACGAAGAGGTTTTCAGACGCTGTACATCACAAGGAGCAAGTTTTCAGTGGCAGTAAATCACTTTGCCTATTTTAATGCTGAGGATAGGTGGTGGATTTTTAACTAAATGCTTTGGAATAGACAACACAACTTCTTTTTTTTTTAAATTTAGTTTGTTTATTTTTCATTTCAATGAACATCTACAGAGATTTTGGAATTCCATTCATTCATTGTTGCACCCTTCTCCCGACACAAACCTCTCCCCCAACCGCCCGACAACACAACTTCTGATTCACCAGGCTACCATGTCTATATCAAAATGAACTGGACAGTCTGGGGCAAATGGAGATAGGCATAATGAATAGAATTAGAACAAGAATGAATGAAGAATTTAAAATAAACAAAAAAAAATGAAAAACATGTAAATAGAAAAATAATATTGGACTGAAACATAAATATTTTTGTAAGTAAAAGTGATAATGTTGGACTTAGAGATAGAATGCTAGACAGGAAAAAAATGAATTCCAGCTAGGAAAGGGCAGAAGATTTAAGTGGGTTGAATTGGAAGTTAGCTAAAATGTATGTGTATGTATAAATTATTGAGAAATTGATAATAACTTTTCTGTGAAAATTCAGCTAAAGAAGGAAGTGGCTGGAGTTTTTGTTGTTATGTGTTATTGAGTCGCCACAAGTTACTTCTGTGATGGCTTGTGCCTTGCGTGAAGCATATGTTTAGTGAAAAACAAACTAAAATGGATCTTGGTTTATGCTGATGAAAAAAAAATTGGTTAGTTAAGCCATTTAATTTTAACATTACTTGTGAATCTAAAATGTTATGGTGTCACAAGGACAAAGAAAATTGTAAATGACCTTGACATACAGTATAACTATTTCCAATATGTTTTTGTTTGGTGTTATTTCTAATTATTGTGGGATTATTTGGGCAGTGCACAGGAGCAAAAAGACAGAAGGCCTGTGATTAATCCCTATTTCTAGTTTCCGAGTGTGTGCCTTTACATAACTGACATAAGCTTTTTACATTCTGAGTTCCTCGTGCATAATATTTAGGAGTTTCAAAAAAAAAATCTGAACTTCTGACCTTATGGACTGTTTAACATTTCTGATCTCTGAAATTTCTAATTTTGTGATACTAGATGAGTCTGCTACTCTTCAAAACTCACTTTTGTTATTATTAGGTACCAATGAATAAACTTAAGCAACCTTAAGGACTGCAGATCTGAACCTTGCCCTCTTCTGTGCCAGCCTCACAGTCTCTGATATGCTCAAATCCATTGTTAGTAATTTGAAAATAGTGTACTGGCATCTGCTTTGATTAACAAATTACTAAATTGTCGCAGCTTAACTAAATTATTGGCTGTGAATGTGCTCTGAAAGATAACAATTGCCATGAAAACATAAGACAGAATTACTATAAATTGACATAAATTTACATGCTTTCACTTAGCACATTAAAAGGAAAGGTGTAAAGTTTCTAATTGAGGAGAAACAGGAGCATAACCTCTCCCATGCAGGATAATTTAGAATTTATGTTGTCTAATGCTGTGGTTAATTGATTGGGGTTGGAGCTTGGTGAGTAATTAAGTTTAGTAACAGTCTGCCAATACGATTTTCTATCTCTTGTCACATTAAATCACTTACAATAAACTCAGGTTCCAGAAGAAAATAAACTATTGTATGACCTGAAGCAACGTTAAGAAAAAATGAAATTAGATTTTTGGCTATGAGTGAGAGAGTGTGTGAAAATCTTGCAAAAGAGGCAACACTAGGAACACAATTCTTGAAAGCAAGGTGAATGATACAAATTTAATATATTTTTTGTTGGGTTAGTTGGAGTCGATCCAAACTTGACCCTCCAAATGTGTTTTCAAAGGCAATAAATCACACAGGTGAGACTGCCCATTCTTCTCCCACGGAGTAGCTGATGGATTCTATCCACAGACTTTTGTGATTGTAGCACAGTTTCTTAACCACTAGGCCACCAGAGCTCCCTTAGTCATGGTATAAAAGGATCCTATTCAAAATTTGTACCTGCAAACAATAGGTCTTTATTTCGCTCCCTTTTCCTTTCTTACTCTTGCCTTCTATCCTCTCTCCTCAACCCTTTAGAGTTCTTCTCAATCGTTATTGTGAAGTTCATATAACTGTATGTTTGGTGATAATAACTTTTTCTAGAAATTCAGGTATGAGCAGAAACAGTTGTTAAATTTAAACTTTTCTTGCATCACTAAATAGTTCATGCGATTTCAGAGCCTTCATTTTCTCTTCTGTGAAGTTTCAACTTTAAATTTTTGAGACAAAGTGTGTCTAACACTTTGTTGCAATTCAATAAATATTATCCCCTCCCTTTTTAATCATGAGCTATATCTTGTTCACCACATCCTACTCAATGAACACTCTCTGAACATAAATCTTTTCATTTCACCATCTATGTTGTTACTTTATTATTTTTTGTTGAGTGATACATCTATAAAGTGCTTAGAAATTTACTCATAACCTCTTCCTTTAAAACTTACATATAAATCAAGTCAACTTAATGAGTAGCTCTAGTGACATTGTGGTTAAGGAGTTGTGCTGCTAACTCAAATATAAGTCATTGCATTTCACAAGTTAATCCTTGGATGAAACATGGAAAATCTGCTTTCATGTGATTTACAACCTCTAAAAACTTTCTGGAGGGAACAATAGTAGAAATAAAAAAAATAAATTTATTTGATGATTACTTTGGACATTATAGATTAGTAATGAAAAGTTACCACAACTTGATGAAGAATAACAAGTATGAAAGTATTTTTAGTTACTTTTATAGAATTGTGAAACAACTTTACTCTTCCAGACATGTTGGCAAATATGAATGCATGTAGAAGATAAATAAGAACTCAAGCACATTATTGGTAGATTTTTACTTGGTTTAAAAATTTTGGAGTAGAAAGTTGCAGAAATTTAACTCTGATTAGACACAAGGGTAGAAATTACGAGTTGAGACCAAGTTTTCCTGACAGTTTTACTGGATTATATGTCTACTGAAGAAAGTATAGGATGCTGGAGATAAAATATTTGTCTAGTGAGTGTTTGACTAGCAGACTTACTTTTAGAAACCTACATGCTCTGTGCATTTGGATTAATTTGGTGAATGAGAGGGAATTGGTGGAGATTTTGTTGACATCCTATTGTGTTTTGAAATGATCACTGATTGGAGAGAAAGTTAGTAGTTTCTATCAAAATATTTAAAATACACAGGTCATATAAACCACAAAGTTTACTTTTCAGATTTTATTCTACAAGTATATACATGTTGTTATTGTTGTTATGTGCCATCGAGTCGTTTGAGACTCATAGCGACCCTATGTACAACAGCCCGAAACCCTGCTCTATCCTGTGCTAATCGCACTGCCTCTGACACCCCCACCCCGATT
>NW_006399775.1:22463550-22475829 GCF_000299155.1 Elephantulus edwardii | reverse complement strand
TAATATAATGTATTTTTATTTTATGTACATATAATATATATATTTAAAAAGAAAAAGCCCTAATGGCGTAGTCCAAAGAGAATTTCAGTGATGACCAAAGACTGTTCCTCTCAGATGATTGGAATTCATGAGCAACTCCATGGCAGAAGGATAGGGTATCTCCACCCTTTAACCTATAATCTTAGAAAACCCTCTGATACAAATCTATTCTGACTGAACTGACAATTTTAAATGGTACTTTACAAGCATAGTTGTTTTTTTGCTTTGTTTTGTTTTGTTTTTTTAGGGGGAGTTTAAAATACTCAGCATAAATAGTGACATCAGCAAAATGGTGAAGCAGGCAACACCAAGTTTCTATTGCTCCAAAGAACTGCAAAATGAAATAAAGAAAAAAGAGAAACAAACACAAATCCCAAACAAATAAATCTAAACACACACACAAGCCGAAATTCTAAAAACTCCCTCACTGTCAAAACTCTCTGGGTTTCCATTTATGCAAAATGTCTGTAATTATATAAATACATGATTGTTTGCATGTAGCTCGAATGTAAGAGGAATGCTAAGTGGAAAAAGGATTTAAATTTGAAGGGATACGTATGTTTTGGGGCTAGATGGTAGAACTGGTATTATAAAATGGTGAAGATACTAATTGTTCTTGCTGTTATATACTGGGTGAGAACCTACCTTTAGAAGACCCTACAGCAGGTTTTCAGAGGCAGAAAATTGTACAGGAGGAGATTTTCCAACTTTCTCCCACTGAGCGGCCAGGGGATTTGTTCTGCTTTCCTTTGGGTTGACAGTGCCACTCCTTACCACTAAACCAGGGCTCCCTAACTATACTAGAGAGTATATTAAAATTGTTCTTTTTTTCTATGTATTATACCTTAATAAATGATATTTAAATTTATTTTTAAGATGAAATAAATTAACAACACAAGATAAGTGTAGTCAAATTTTAATATTTCTAGTAGCAATATCACCCTTGTTGATGTTGTTATGTGCCATCGAGTAGAATACGACTCATAGCAACCCTAGGAACAAAAGATTTTAAACCACTCCTGTCTTGCACCATCCTCACACATCCTGACACATAAGAGCCCATTGCAACAGTCACTGCATCAATCCACCTGGTCGAGGGCCTTCCTCTCTTCGCTGACCCTCCACCCTTTCCAACATCGTGTCCCTCTCCAAGGAATAGAACCTCCTAGCAATATGTCCAAAGTAGGTCAGCGAACCATCTTACCCTTGACCAATTTGACGCAAAGTTGTTGAAATACTGTGAAACAATCTCAGGATGACACTTTAAAAGTTAATAAGACATATATATTTATAGTGTAATATATTTCAAATAAAAATCCTACTAATGCAGATTTGAAATTAGTAAACATGCAAATTCAATTTTGAGTTTAATGGCACTAAAGTTAATAAATAAATATCCTGGTGATTTATCAGATCAGGATAGAAAAAACTTTTAGATTCAGTACACCTTATTTTCCCCAAAAATTTATATTTAAGTTCACTATATGTGTAGTGAGAGACCCATGGAAGCCTGTGGTTTTCAATGAATAAATATACAGATGGAGTATATAGTTATTTAATTAATTTTCAAATTTGGTTACCCTTGAAGGAGAAACAACATGCTCATAGATTTTTTTCTAATTCCCATTTCAGCATTCAGAATTGCTTTCTGTCAGGAAATGCCCATAGCTGTTTAGTTATACCCTGGTTCTTTCCCAGCAATGAGTTTTCCAGGGCAGCTGTTGTTTTCATGTAAACTAACTATAAATAGGAAATATGGCACACAGATCTTGAAATGTAGATAATTATGGGAGATAAGATTGATTTAGTGTGTACTCATGTTTGTAAATTTATATACACATAAAAACAGCTTTTGCATAATAAGTTTTTTACAGAGTTAGCATAAGCTAAATGAAAAGAATAAAAAGATAAGCAATTAATGATTATGTCCTTACTTGGCCAATACATGCTATACTTAATGTTATGTGGTTTTCTACTCTAAGTGTATGTTGGTGTGAGTGTAAATGTTTTTCAATTGACATTTTAGGTTTGCATGACGTTTTAGAAATTTAGAATCAGAAATCAGCCAGCAAAGTTGAATACATTGCTTTTTTCTGATTTCTATTAGTATTCAGAGGGACTCTGAGACATTCAATAAACTTTCCAAAGTTATTATAAGAATATATGGATTCATGAATGCTTGAGAATTATATATTAATTCTATAAATAGAAAACTTCCTAAAATCAAGAACATTATGATATAGGATGGCAGATATATTACAGTAATCTTTGCATCACTAAATGATTTTGAACAGGCAATAACCACTTGTCAGGGGATGGGGATTCTTTCCTCCCATCGGAGAAGGATGAGAAGAAATTTGTTGTGGTAGCCAACCCCTTAATACTTTTCAAGTGGAATAGAGCTTGAATCTGAGTTATACAAATAGAGTTGCTTATTAAACAAGGCATAATAAAATATTCTACACATGTGTTTAAGAGCCAAGGGCAACTCCAACTCTACATTAAGGAAGATTAATACAATTGCAGATTTAACAAACATTTATAGGCAATGTAAATAGTACAAAGGTTGAAATCACAGGGCTTCAGAATCAACATGGGTTTTTTAAATTTTTATTTTATACTGGTTTATTTACGAATTTCATATACATTGTTTTTCACACTAGATCATTCCCATTTGCTTCACTTCTCCCTCCCTCCACCCAACAAATTGTGCAACTCTATGATTAACGACCCCCCTCCATACACAGTCCTCTGCTCTCCCTTCAACTTGCACTCTCATACTCATTCTACAATAATGGTTTTGTACATTATTTGACCTTATGAGGCTCAGTTAGCTTACTTAGCATAGTGCTCTCCAGCTCCTCCCAAGTTAAGTAGACATTTACAAAATCACTGCTCCTGCGTGCTATTTTTTTGTGGTTGTACATTTGAATTGTTTCCAAGTTCTTGTGATGGTGAATAACACTCCTAGGAACACTGATGTACAAGTCTCCATTTATGCCTCGGCTCTCATTTTCTCAAGATATATTCCACACAGTGGAATAGCTGGGTCATATAGAATTTCTATGTTCAGCTTTGTAAGGAAGTGACAAACTGCCTTACATAGTGGTTGCACCATTTTACAATCCCACCAACAAAGGATATGAGTTTTTATCTCACCACATCCTATACAACATTTATTAACTTACTGTCCTGTTAAACTTTGCCACTGCTACTAGAGTGAGATGATATCTCATTGTATTTTGATTTACATTTCCCTTAATTCCAGTGGTTTTGAACATATTTTTTCATATGTCTATTGAGCATTATTTTCCTCTGTGAAAATTCTTTCCATGTCTTTTGCCCATTTTGTAATTGTGTTATCAGTCTCTTTTTTTGTGGAGGTCCTGAAGGATTGTTGTTGTTGTTGTTGTTATATGCCATCGAGTCGTTTGCAACTCATAGCGACCCTATGCACAACAGCCCTAAACCCTGCTCTATCCTGTGCCAATCGCACTGCCTCCGACATACCCATCCCGATTACCCCAGTCACTGAATCAATCCATCTCAGAGAGGGTCTTCCCCTCCTGTGCCATCCCTCCACCCTCCCAAGGACCCGTCCCTCCTGGAAACATGCCCAAAGTATGTCAGACGAAACCCCAGAATCCTTTCCTCCAAGGAGTTGCTTGGTTTAATCCTCTCCAGGATGAATCTGTTTGTTTTCTTGGCAGTCCATGGTACAGTCAATACTCTTCTCCAGCACCACAGCTCAAAGGCATCAATTCTCCTTCTGTCGTCCCTAGTCATTGTCCAGCTCTCTGATGCATATCAAGTGATGATTGCAAAGACCATGGCATGTATCAGGCACACCTTGGTCTCCAGAGAGACACTGTTGCTCTTGAGTGCTTTAGAGAGGTCCCTAACAGCAGACTTTCAGAGAAGCAAGAGATGCTGAATAAGCAAAACACTTCTTAGAGACAAAAATTATCTCAAAACCTACTACACAGGAGTAGTAACCAGAATAGCATGGTACTTGTACAATGGCAGGCACATAGAACAAAGGAACAGAATTGAGAACCCAGAAATAGATCCAGCTATCTATGGTCAACTGATGCTTGACAAGGAAACAAAACCTAACAAATGGAAAATGACAGCCTCTTCGTCAAATGGTGCTGACAAAACTGGACTTGCTACCTTCAAAAAGCTGAAGCAGGATTCACATCTCACACAAAAATCAACTCAAGCTTATCAGAGTCCTGGGATTAAAGCCAAAACACATAATGTTTACCAAAGGTAAAGTGGGATCAAGCTCAGATGCCCTAGTCTATTGTATAAAAAGATCGCCAAATACAGACAGAAATGCATAATCAGGAGAAGATAAAATTGATGTATGGGACCTTCTAAAAATTAAACTCCTGTGTGAACCAAAGCCATCTTCCAAAAGAGTGAAAAGAAAATCTCTTGAATGGGAAAAAAAATTATGGTAATAACATTTCAGACAAGGGTATTATATAAAAAAAACTTTACATAATCCTTCAAGCATAGGGTTTTTACCTGTGTAAAAACCTACTACCACTGTGTAGTAGGTTTTGAGATAATTTCTGTTTTCTAAGAAGTGTTTTGCTTATTCAGCATATCTTTCTTCTCAAAAAACAAAAAAACCATACAAAAAACAAACAACAAACAAACAAAAAACCAAAACTTGAAAATGTCTTTTTTGATCACCTTGAAAAATGAATTTGGTATCTGTATTGGGATTGCATTGAATATGTATATTGCTTTCGGTAGGACTGTCATTTTCATGATATTGAGTCTTCCTATCCATCAATAGGGCACAGTTTTCCATTTCTTTGGATCTTTTATTGTGTCTTGCAGAAATGTTTTATAGATTTCTTTGTATAGGACTTTTGTATCTCTAGTTAGGTACACTTCCAAGTTATCTCAATTTGTGTTTAGCTTGTTTTAATCGGGGAGTTCCACCAACCACTGTCCACCATGGGTAACCATTCTCGCATTTGACTCATCAGTGTCACAGTGTTTGGCTTCACAGCAACCACGAGTTGCCCCTATATAACAAGTGGACATACCAGGGTTACACGACCTAGAAGAATGTTTTATCAAAAACAAAGGTAGGCCTGAGGGCCACAGAGTAGTCACCTACTATGTCATCATGCTTGCGAGCATGACTTTCTGTCCACTAGGCCAGTTGCTCGCTCTCTATATATGCCGTTGTTGTTGTTGTTGTTGTTGTTAAGTGCCGTTGAGTCGTAGGTGACTCATAGCAACCCTACCAACAAAAGTCCTGGACACCTGTATAATTTTCGTCCTTTCTACAGGTTCATAGGGTTTCCAGAGACAAGCTAGGAGATATAGGGAATAAAAAATAATCAGATGCCATTTCTGCCATCAAAAGCAAACAATGTACATTTCCTCCTTTACATTAAAAGGAATAAATGACTTCCTCTACCAATGATTCCTTAAAGAAATGTTTAATACTAATTTTTCATATCTTTATCATCATGCTGGGAAAGGTGGAGGGTAACAGAGAAAAGGAAGACTCTGACCAAGATTGATTGACACAACGGCATAAATGAACTTAAGCATATGGGAGATTATGGACATAGCACAGGATAGGGCAGGATTCCAGTCTGTTTTTCATGGGGTTGCAAAAAGTCATCAGCAACTGGATGACCCATAATAAGAATTGTTTCATAGAGGTTTGCATTGATCTTGATAAGTTAAATTAGCAAAGAAACCATTGCTGTATATTTCTAATATGCATACATAGGAGTGTGATTGTATATTTCCATTTCTTTCTCTTGGAGAATATACCATATGAATTTCCACAGTGGTTGTACCATTTTAGAGAATCTCACTAAAAGTGAGTAAATGCTACTGTCCACCTATAAGCTCACCAAAAGTTGTTTTCTTTTTTCATTTTATAGAAATATAATTTTTTTTCTAGGGTGATATAGTAGTAATTTTAATTTGCATCCCTACAATGGATAACATTGTGGGCATCTCTTCATGTTTTCATTTTAGAGGCCATAGAGTCACATGTAACTCATGTTGTTGTTTTTATGTGCCATTGAGTTACCTGCAACTCATAGTGAGCCAATGTACAGTAGCTCTGAAACCTGTCTGATCCTGACCCAATCTTATCATCTCCAACAGACCTAATCCGATTTCTCCAGTCACTGAATCAACCCATCTCATCCTTGGCCTTCCTCTCTTGAGCTGTTCCTCTACCTTCCCAAGTACAATGTCCTTCTCCAAGGACTTGTCCCTCCTGATTGCATACCCAAAGTGAGATGGAGACTCAAAATCCTTGCCTTCAGGGAGCATCCTGGTTTCACCCTCTCAAAGACAGACCTGTTTGCTCTCCTGGCAGTCTATGGTATGTTCAACAGTCTTTTCCAGCATAGTGATTTTATAAACAATAGATCTGAATTCTACTCTATCCTGTGCAATCTCCAACATCTCTGCCACACAAGAATCCATTGTTAACAATCACTGTTTAAATCCATGTCAATCCTTCTCTGACTCTCCACTTTTCTAAGCATCATATCATTTTCCAAAGACAAGCTCCTACTAACAACACACCCAAAGTTCTTCCTAAGAAACATCCTGGCTGCCCTCTTTTCAAGACATCTTTGTTTGTTCTCTTGGCAATTTATGGGATCTTTTGTGATCTTCTCAAGAACCATAATATAAGGTACATGGGGCAGAGCTTCAAAATCCTTGTCTCTAGGGAGAAACTTGGTCTGTTTTTCTCCTGACATTTCCACTTTGGCAGTTGTTTTTAGCTGTTGTAAAGTCAAGTTCAACTCAGAGTAGATGCATGTACAACAAAATGAAACTCTGCTTGATTCTATGCCATCATCACAATTTCTGTTAGGTTTACTCCCATTTTTCTAGTTATTATCAATCTACTCATTGACAGCCATTCTGTCTTTTACTTAACCTCCATTTTCCCAACCATGTTTTTCTTTTTCAGATTCTAAGCCCCCCTGATAACCAGCCCACGGTATATAAGATAGAGTCTCGTTCATGATGTTTGTGTCTGAGGAACACTCTGGCTTTGTTTTGTCTAAGATGTATTTGTTAGAATTGTGCAGTTTATTTTATATTCAATGTTATCCAACACTTCAATACAAAGGCATTTTCATTGCAATTAAATGTCTCTACAAATCTACTGGAAGGTCAGCTATGGGTGGGTTCTGACTCTATGGCACTCAACACTAACATGACATCGTATTAAATTATATATCTTCCTAGTTGAGCTACAACACAGGGTCAAATGTTATTCAATTGGGATAAGTCTTTTTAGTAAATGGTACTGGAAATTGGATATCCAGTTACAGAAATTAAAATAAGATTCATACTTTACACCTACTTCTCTAATTTCTTCATGAGCAAATTTCCTCATTTACTGCAATTTTCAAGGGAGAATAGGAACTTCCTGCTAAATTATTAAAGCTATGAACTGATGAATCTTAAATCATGCAAATATTGTTGAGAAGTGTTGATAATATAACCCGTACTATTTTTCCATAGACAATAGTGCAATTGAACTGTCAAGAAACCCATTAAGAATAGAAAAATATATATATATTTAAAGACTTTTAGTCTATTATACAGAACCATTTAAAAACATGGTAGCTTTTGTCTTCAAACAAACTGGACATTTTAAAATAATTTAAGAAAATATCCTTGCAAATTTTATATTAGTGTTGATATATCAATTTTTTTCTCTAAAATGGTGAGCATGATTATAATAAAATGAAGTCATTGAGCTGTGGTGGCTTAGTGGCCAAGAATTGTGCTGCCAACCCAAAGTCAGATGTTTTAAAACGAGCAGCTGCTCTTGGGTGAAAAAAAGATGGAAAAATATCTCCCTATATGATTTATATCTCTTAAAAACTTTCTGGAAGGTTGGCTATTATTAGGTTTTTTACTTGATAGAACACAGCAGTAACAATATATTTTCTGACTCACTTATAGCCTGTGTCTTTAAAAAAATGTAATCCTATGCCACCATTTTGTTCTTTTTTAGTATAAAAAATGTGGAGCTTATTTAAGGTCTTGTCCTTTGATAAATAATACTAAAAGCCAAACACAATGTCAGACATGGTAACAGACTAAATATCTGCTAAGTTTTATCCCTGTAACATTCACATCTAAAACTTTTTAGGAGAATTTCCCTCTAAAATACAAAGATTTAAAAACATTACAATAGTACCAGATGGCACAAAGTTTATTGTACATAGAAGATATTTGTTGTTGTTGTTGTGTACCTTTGAGTCAGAACCAACCCAGAGCTGACCTTCTTGGCTGGTTTTCAGAGGCAGTTAATTGAATAAGAGGAGATTATCCATCCTTCTCCCTTGGAGCAGTGGGATGCCTCAAACCACATGCTTTTGGGATTCCAGTGCAGCTTTTTTTCTGGTAATAACATTTGCATTAATTTCCACAATATTAAATTTTTATCACAACTTTCCATCCATGGTTTTATCAATTTTTATGTCAACAAAATAGCACAAAAGAAACAAAGTTGTTCTTCAAAAATCAAAAACTTGAATGACTTCATTCACAAGTTCTAATCCTGAATTCTTTAATTTCCTAAACTCCTCGTCTAACTCTTTGTTTCATTCTCAAGTAATTGATACTTGAATTGGAATAAAAGAAGTATTTCTTGATTACCTGAAAATTTTGTGTAATATATATTTCTGTTAAGCTCTTGAAAATAATTGTTACAAACTTTTTAATTGTACCGTTTAATTTTCTTTTCTTCTCCATTTAATTTAAAGTATAAAGCTTTAAATTCTTGTCAAAGATCCATGAATATGTTCATATATTAAAATAAATAAACAGGAAAAATGAAGAAACTTAGAAAACCAAAGTTCAGCTACTAATAGTAATATTAAGCATAAAAATATTACTAAACAAAAAACCTCAACATCATTGCTATTGAGTCTTGTGTCAGTATTGACTCAGAAAGGATTCTCCATTTCTATAGTCATAAATCATGTGGAGGAGATTGGTCATCTGTCTCCCATGGAGGTCACTTTTTGTTGTTGTATGCCATTGAGTTAGAACTGATTCATACTTAACTGATCCTGCAGTAGGTTTTCAAAGCTGAAATTCACAAGCTCTCAGATTGTGCATCGTTCTCCCAATGGCAGCTGGTGGATTTGAATCACCAGCCTTTGGGTTGGCAGAGCAACTTCTTACCCACTAGATCACCAGGGCTCCCTGTGGAACAACTGGTATATTCAAACAATTAAAGAGGTTATGCCTTTTGGATTAACAGTACAACTCCTTAAGAACTGTAACACCAGAGTAAGAAGAGCTTACAAAAAAAGTCTCTTCTGAAGTTTCTTACATGGAAATTATTCATTTAACAAAATCTGATCAAGTCTTGTGTGCTATCTAGTTGATTGCAACTCATAGAGATCTTTTATGACATGGACATATAGATCCAATGAGTTTCCTTGACTGTAATCTTTATGGGAATAAATTCTGAGCTCTTTTCTTCTGAGGAAGGGCTTGGTAAATCAACAGGTGACCTTGGTCATCAGTCAAGTACTTAGCCATTGTACCACTAATAGAAACCAAATTTATGACAAATTCCAACTCATGGTAAATTTATACAACAGATTAGAATCTACATAGGCTCTACTCTTTATGGAAATAGGTGACACATTTTTTCTACTGCCAAGTGGCTGCAGAGTTTGAACTTCTGACTTACATTAACAGCAAGCATTCTGCCACTAAGACTCTTATAATAGAGTGATAGTGCAAAGTATATTTTACTTTAGGTATAAGTGCTTAACTGTATCATCTTGAAGATGACACCAGACCAGAAAAATGTTTAGTTTTGTTGTACATGTGGATGCATGAGGCAGAGTTTACTTGATAGTGACTAGTTATCTATGAAGTAGCCTTTAAAGAGATGAATTAAATAAGCATTACACTATTATTTTCATAGTACGAATAATTTATCTTTTTAGCAGAATAGGTGTTAGTGGATGATTTGTTATCTGCTGAAAACGTGTGAATATGACTTGAAAAATGTAGTGTATATGTATATATGCATATTGTACATAAATTTGGTGAAATGAAATTTGATGATATCCTAGTAAAACCCACAGGTGAAATTACCAGATCTAAAGAAAAGGAAGAATGCACTCACTGAACTCTTGGGGACAAAACAATGCCTTAGAGCTTCAGTGAAGGACAAATCATGCCATAGATTCAGCTCACTAACAGCTTCCGGCATTCTTTTCATAGAATTCGTTTTAGGGCTCATTCTTACTTTCAGCTGTGATAGTGCATCTAGAGACTTATTAAAATTTACTGTAGGATGAAAAGCTACAAACCACACTTCTAACTTGAAAAGCTTCTGCATGAATCTGAAATAAATATATTCAAAGTATTTCATGGCTCGATCTATAAATATTTGTGAATTTTCTCATGATCTCAAATAAATGTATTCAGAAGACAATTTCTTACACCTCAAATTCTTCTTCATTGTGAGTTAGCATTTTACAAAGCATTTTTTAAAAATTCAAGAACATCTTAATTGTCTCAAAGGAGATTCTTATACGGCTTATAGTTCCAAGTTCATTTAACTGATCTTTGCATTTTGAAAAATAAAAAACAACCTTTGTTTTTGCCCATGACCATGAAGTAAGATGGTTGTCTTGTAAAAGAAAAAGTCTTTCTCTTATTTTGCTATAAGTATTTATTATTTCAACATACTTGGAATTATTCGTCATCTACTATATTGAAAAAACAACAGTTATATATACTGGCAACTTTGAAGTTTTAATGATGTCTGTCGATTAGGCACTGACTCCAAGCAACATCATGAGTACAGGATACAACATTGCTCCATCCTTTGTGATTTTCACCATTGCTGGTATGCTTGTACCCATGGCCTAGGTTTTATCATCCAGTAATATATGGACAATATTTTATTATGATCCATAGGATTGTAAATTTTAGTCATTGTTGTTTTTTAATTTTGGTATTTGTGATAAGCTATCTGAACCAACGCTCCACTATTCATTCTAAATTTTGAAGAAGCTTAATTCAACTTTATGTAGAAATTTCAAAAAGAGCCATTAAACATACTGCATAAACAAAACTTTTCTAATATAATGTAACTGAGATCTGATTGCTTTGGTTGTTATGTGTTTTTTAGTTGACGATGAGTCATAACGACATTCTGAACAATGGCTCTGACTTAACCTGAGCCACCTAACTCTCTTGCCGCAGTCACAGCCACTGTGTCAATTCCTCTTGTTCAAGGTCTTCCTTTCCTGCTCTGACCTTCAATTCTTCCAAACATGATCTCCTTCTCCAAGGACTGATCCCTCCTGGAAATAGCCCCAAAATATATGAGACAGAGCTTCAACGTCTTGCTCTAAGGAACAACCTGATTTCACCCTCTCCAGATTTCCTAGTGGTTAAGGAATTAGACTGCCAACCTTATGGTTGGGTGTCCAAATCCACCTGGTGTTCCTTTCTGGAGGAAGATAGGCAATCTCCTCTCATATGATTTGCAATGATGGAAAAACCCTAGACAGTCAATTTTGAGTTGACAGTTGAAACAACACAACAATATAACACAAGCATTAAAAAACTCCAGAAAGCATTATGAGGTGGAAGATTACATATAATTACAATAATTGATTGTTGTTATTATATATTGTAAAGTCAGAACCTACCCATAGCTGACCCTCTAGTGATTTTTCAGAAGGATTAATTACACCAGACTAAATTGCCCTTCCTTCGACTCTGGAGCACCTGGTGGCCTCCACCCGCATGTATTTGGGATTGCAGCACAGCTTCTTGATATTAGGCCACCAGTGATCCCTAGTTATTGGCGGTGGTGGTGGCTGTATACTGTAACATTAGAACCTACTCATAGTTGACTCTCTGGCAGGTTTTCAGAGGCAGTTAATAGCCCAGGAGGTGATTGCATTTCCTTCTTCAGTGGAGCAACTTGTGGATTTGAACTGAATGCCTTTGGGATTGCAGCGCAGCGTCTTGCCACCCGAGCTCCCTAATTGTTGGTTGTTGTTAGGTGCCATCCAGTTGCGTACAACTCATAGTGGCCCTTTAAACAACAACTCAGAACGCTGCTCTATCTTGAGCCAACCTTACTGTTTCTGACACACCTACCTCCATTACCCCAGTCATTGAGTCAGTCCATCTCATCCAGGGTCTTCCTCTCTTAAGCTGTCTCTCCAC
>NW_006399775.1:22461594-22463450 GCF_000299155.1 Elephantulus edwardii | reverse complement strand
AACCTTACTGTTTCTGACACACCTACCTCCATTACCCCAGTCATTGAGTCAGTCCATCTCATCCAGGGTCTTCCTCTCTTAAGCTGTCTCTCCACACTCCCAAGTGTGATGCCCCTTTCCAAGGACTGGTCCCTCCTTACAACATGCCTAAAATATGTCAGTTGTTGTTGTTGTTATATGCTATTGAGTCACTTGCGACTCATAGCGACCCTATTTTGTCCTGTTCCAATCTCACTGCCACTGACACACCCGTTCCGGTTACCCCAGTCACCGAATCAATCCCCCTCCTAGAGGGCCTTCCCCTCCTGCGCTGTCCCTCCACCCTCCCAAGCTTGATGTCCTTCTCCAAAGACCAGTCTCTCCTTCAACATGATCAAAATGTGTCAGACAAAGCCTCAGAATCCTTGCGTCCAAGGAGCAGCCTGGTTTAATCCTCTCCAGGATGAATCTGTTTGTTTCCTTAGCAGTCCATGGTACCCTCAATACTCTTCTCCAACACCAAAGCTCAAAAGCATCAAGTCTCCCTCTATCCTCCTTAGTCATTGTTCAACTCTCTGATGCATAATAAGTGATATGAAGACCATGGTCTGTATCAGATGCACCTTATTCTCCAGAGAGACACCGTTGCTCTTCAGTACTTTAGAGAGGTCCCTAACAGCAGACTTTCCCACCGCAATATGTCTTTTAATTTCATGGCTACTAGTGCCAAGAGTATTGATTGTGGAGCCAAGCAGACTAAAGGTGTGAACAATCTCAATCTCTTCACCATCCATCCTGATGCTGCCAATTGGTCCAGTGGTGAGAATCTTTGTCTTTTTTGCTTGCTTCCAAGGAACAGCATGGTTTCACCCTCTCCAGTTTGAACTTATTTTTTTTTCTCCTATCCATCCATATATAAGAAACATTGAATTAATTTTTGGTTAATAACTCATCAATTAATTAAAAATAATTTTTATTATAATTGTGTAGATTTGTAATAAAAAAACACCCTATTTTCAAGTCAATTCAGACTCATAGTGACCTTCTAGGGCCAAGTAGAGCTACCTCATAGGATTCTGAGGCTGTACGTCTCTATGTAATGAGGTTGCCTAATTATTTTGCTATAGAGCAGCTGGTGGATTTCAATTGCTACACTCCGGATTAGCAATGTATTTTTAACCACTTCTCACATTGTGTTCCATATGATCATTCTTATACAGTGTGTTTTAGAAAATCAATCACCACTGGTCTATGCCTACTATTAGTCCTTTCAGATCCTCATTGGAAATTTCCTAATTGCTGCATCTCCTCCCTCTGTCCACCAAACTATGTTATCCCAGTAATTTCCCTGCATCTCCACACTCTGCCCCCTGCCCTCCTCCCCTTCCCCTTTTGGATGTTTACAGACATCTTAATAGTTATCCTTCTATTTTTAAAATAATGGTCATATGCAGTATTTGTCCTTATATTACTGTGTTACTTCACTCACCATAATGCTCTCTATACTCTCCTATGCTGTATAGTATTTTAAGAAATATTTTACTCCATACTCCTTCCTATTATTCCACTATGTGAATGAGAAAATTACTCTTTTAATTTCGTATTTTAAAGTTTAAAAGATTAATATTCCATCATCATCCAGTTTTATACTATCATTCCTATACACTGTTTTGTTCAACTGCATTTTGCTTTCTGCAATAATTTCTGTACATTGTTTTCTATACAATTTATTATATTGATATATTATTTTATCTCCCCATCTCTACAAGTCTCTATTGCATCTTATTTATTTCTTGATAACTCATCTTCTCCTAAGCTCTGCTGTCCTAGTGATTTTTGCTTCCTTTTTCCATACCTTTTTCCACTTTCCCTTTGAT
>NW_006399775.1:22444483-22460009 GCF_000299155.1 Elephantulus edwardii | reverse complement strand
AAAAAAGTAATAAAAGAAATTAACCATCCTAACCAAAACCAAAACCTTCCAGCATTATTGAGAAGTTCTGTAGGCCAAGAAGTTATCCAGAGGAGTCTAATACTGATGGCAACTAGATAGGTTAATTCAATTAGGAGTTCTTTTGGTTTTTTTGGTGTTTTTTTTTAAATAATGTTTGTTTGCTTGCTTGATTCAGTTTTCTTTTTTTGCCCATTGGAATACTGCATACTGCATTTATTGTCTCTTTGTGTAAGTATGTGCCTATATTTTCTGCCCCCTCAGGATTAAGATAGGACAGAGTTCAGGTCTGTTCTTAGGGTCACTATTAGTTGTATTTGACTAGGTGGCACCTAACAATAATAACAATCCCCACAGGATTAGCAGAGGACTTGGATATGAAGATATAGTGTGCCCCTCTTAATAGTAGCTTTTCCCTCTGCAATTGAGAAGCGGAGAATAGTATTTTCACTGCCTCTGGCTCCATCTTAATGAATCACAAAGGTCATAGTAACCAAGCCCTCCAGTCCTGTCACAATTCTCTGTACTGCTTTAGAAAGACTTTTCTGTAATAGCAATTTTAAAAGGTGTTTTCAGTCTGAAAATAACTTTGAGGAAACACAAAACTATTCTCCTTGGGCTAAGATTCTCTACCCAATTATAGCTAACTGGCTTTAGAAGGAAATGCATGCTTATCTTTAATTTTAGCTAAAAAAAGAAGGTAATTTGGAAATAGCACAAGACTTTTTTTTTTAACATGTAATTTTAATGAAAGCTTATGGAAAGATGACACTTTCATTAATTCATTGATTGAATTGTCCATTCAAATATTACAGGGCACTTTGCTACTCTTATACTCTGGAAATATTCATGTGCATGAAAACTGTAGTATAAGACACCAATTGAAAAGAAATGGAAAGGATCTTTTGTGGAAGAACTATGTTTCCAAACATTTTAAATAAATCAATATAATTTAAAAAAAAAACAACAAAGAGATGTGCCTGTTAATAACAAGAATAATAGAGTTAAATGGCCCTAGGTATAGCAGATAGATCTGAAATTTACATTTCGATAGTACCAGTATTATTTTTAAAGCTAGAGCTGAAAATTTATTTAAAATTGTGAAGCATGCACATACTGTGTGTACACATGTTCTACTCCCATTTCTGCCATATATGTTTTCACTCTTATTTATGGAAAAGATCATATAACTAGTATATTTAAAAAAACAGATACTTTTATTATTTTAGTGAGAATTCATGAAATTAAACTTGGATGACTATACTATTTCCTCTGTAAATTTCACATTTAAATGAAATTATATGTATTCAGAAGAATTTATGGTAACTATTTCAGCTTGTTTGCTGTACTACCGAGAATGCATGGGAAGAGGTAAGCTCTGCTCCTTAAGACACCTGAGCTAGAAAATAAAGATTTATTTGAGGATACCATTCTCTTCGACATATTGCTCTTGTTGTTATATGCTGTTGGGTGGGCACTCACTTCTACCTGACCCTCCAACTGATATTAAGAGACAGTAAATCACACAGAATGAGATTGCTCATCTTTCACAGACCAGCTAGAGAATTTTAACCACATGACTTTGGGTTAGCAGTAAAACTCCTTACCACACAGTCACTAGACCTCCCTAATAGAAATAACATGTTGCTATGTGCTGTGGAATGGGAACTGACTCATCGCTGACCTTCCAACCGATTTTCAGAGGCAGTAAATCCCATGAGAGGAGATAGTCCTTTCTTCTCCTATTGAGCAACTAGTGGATTCAAACTGCATGCCTTTGGGGATTACAGTGCAACTTCTTACCACTATGCCACAAGAGCTCTATAAAAGAAATAGCATAGATTAGACTTATAATGGAAAAACAACCACCACATACCAGGTAAGACGTTTGCACTCTCCTGTGTACCTGGAGTTAGAGATTAATTGTTGTAGTCTGTTCTTTATAAATGAGTACACTGCTTTTATTTTGAATACCTGTGAATTTTACAAATTTTCATCCTAGTTCTTTTTTCACAGAAAAGATAACTCAAGAGCTTACTGGCCCCATTTCCTAGTTTATCATCTCAATAAGGAAGATACAGTACTTGCCTCAAAGAATATTTGTGAATTTAGGATAAATGACATTAGTCAATGTGTATAAATTATGTAATAAATCATCTTTTATTCTTATAATTGATTGATCATCAATGATTTCGTGATTTGCTTTTCTCCAACTACATAGATTTCATATAACAACCCACTTTAATTTCTTTTCCTAAATTAAGTTATATTTTAAAGTACAGCTAACTTCATTTTTATCATTTATGTTATTTGCAGATCTAAAATTTTCATTAAATCAGATTGTACTTAATGCAAGTGCATTTGCCAGATGCTCCTAATAAATTAATTTATTTCTTAAGAATAAAAGCTTATGAATACTGCAAATTCATTTTTTCAGGTAGTTTAATACAGAAACCTGAATCTGAAAAGGTCTACATGTTTTTTTTTAATTGAAACCTGAATTTTACTTACATTTTTTAGCAAATGACATAGTATTTTTATTAAAGAAGACATTAAAATTATTACCAAACATATAAAAATATATTAAACATTATTATCCAATCAAGAGATGCAAGTCAAAAGCATAATTTTATTTCATCCCATTAGAATGATGTAATGTGCTACATATTGTGCTGTTAACAGGGGTTCAATACCACCAGCTTCTCTATGAGAGACATATCGGAAATTTCTTCCCATAAGGGTTAATAGCTTCAGAAATCCACTAAAGGATAACTATGAGTAGGAATTGATAGGACCTAAAGGAAGTTGAGGACAGCTTAGATTTTAAAATTCAAAAACAACACAAAAAATAATGGACAAGGTACAATGGTGATTGATTTTATTAAACATGATACATAATCATGACTGTATGAAACAACGTAAATGAAGAATAGAGTGAAACTCAATGTATGCCAAACTTTGTAAGCAAACCAGTTTAATAAAAAAAAGAAAAGAAAATAACAAATCTGAGGATCTGGTGAAATTGTACTCCTTAATAATTGATAATGAGATGGAAAATAGTATGTCTATTGTTGAAAACAATGAGTTAGTTCCTCAAAGCCTAAAAAAAACCACCCCAACCTGCATGATACAGAACAAGGTAATGATAGGCAAGTTCTAATGGTGATTAATTTTATAAAACATAATGCATGATAATGATTCTATTAAACACATGTGAATTAAGAATAGTGGGAAATGCAATGTGTACACACCTTATAAACAAAACAATACAATTTTTTAAAAAACTTGAATTTAAAATAGGACAAATGCTTATGGATTTTTTTTAATACAGAACTCATTTCTGATAGTATTAGTTTACTCTCCATAAAGAATCCTCCCCAGAACTCCCTACCTCCTCATCTCATGTTTATCTTTATAAAAATCTATTTTCTTCTGTAATATTTGGAAGCAGGCATGGCATCTACTTCCTAAACAACATGCATCTGGAAACTCTATGAACTCTATGAACTTTGATAAATGATAATAGTTATAAAAAGGTTTCAGGCCTTATTTTTTCATAGGGTCGCTATGGGTTGTGCTTGACTAGACGACAATCGACATCACTGTGTAGAATCAATAAGACAATATTGAGGGATGCAATCTACAAAAATGGCTACATGGATCTCCACAGTCTGTATTATTCCGGTAATAGCAATATATGCAAATCTGTTGAACTGTCCCTCTTTGCAGGTCAGTAAGTCAAACTTGAAGGAGATTCAGCTTCTTACATCTTAGTTTCTGTTTCTTTTCTATTATACTGGTTTATTTACACAGCTCAAATACATAGATTTTCACACAGGAGCTTTCTCATTTCCTTCACTTCCATCTTCACCCCCTTCCCATCAAAGCTTCCACCCCACCCCATCAATCCTCACCATTGCCAGTGATCTGAGTAATTATATAATTACAACAACTTAACATCTTCCAGAAAAAAGACTCACATAATGTCAAAAAACCAGCAATCCACCTCAGTAATCACGGAGGAGGGAAAAAAATCCTTACCCTAAAAAAAGCAGACCCAATGAATACCCCAGATGGAGAGAATCAAAAAACAATTTGTTGATGTGGAGACATTAAAACAGTTACAGAAAAAGATACAAATGTTGGAAGAAACAGTAAAAACCAATAGAGAGAAAAAGCCTCAGAGGCAATAATTCAGGAGAAATATATTGATGAGGAACAACTAAAACAGCTATGGAAGAAATTGCAAAAGAAGAAAGGAAGAATTGATAGTATAGATATTGAGGTACAAGAACTTTAAAAAAATCAACACAGACAGGGTGCGGCCAACACAGTACTGGTGATAACCTAAAAGCATAGAAGTGCAATCTAGAATATCAACACCAAAATGCCAGAAATGTCCAATACACTGGAGGGGGTGGAGGGGGAAAAACTGAAGAGGTGAAACATACATAGTCAGTGAGCTGGAAGAAAAGAACCTCATGGGAAAAAACACTAGAAGAAAATCCTGAGATGAGATGTAAAGAAAATGAAGAAAATATTAGAATCATGTGGGTTTATATCAAAAGAAACAACATATGCATGAATGGAATACAGACCATGGGAATGACAGGGAAGTCACAGAGAAAATTGTGGAAGAAGTGCTAGAAGAAAACTTCACAGGTATGTTGAAGAACAGGGAAATCCAAATTCAAGAAGCGTAGTGAACACTGAAAAGACTATATCCAAAAAGAAAAACATCAAGATGTAGTCAAATTCTACAAATTAAAAGATAAAGATAGAATTCTAAAAGCAGCACAAGAAAAACAGAAGGGAAAATAATTCATTTAAGTTCTGATTTCTAAGCAGAAACCATGAGAGCTAGAAAACAATGGGATGCCATATTCAGAAAGTTGAAATAAAACAATTGCCAGGAAAGGATCCTATACCCAGCAAAGTTCTCCTTCAAGTATGAAGGATAAATTAGATCCTTTGCAGAAAAGAAAGAACTTGAGGAATTTATGAAGAAATTTTAGTTCATGGTAATGGGGATAGGTGTATTGGAGACAATAAGATTGGCACAAGATAGATCAGGATTTAGGGCTGTTGTACATAGGGTAGTTAAGAGATGCAGGCAACTTAACGGCACATAACAACAACAGCAACAACAACATTCATTAACTGAACACAGAGCTTCCCTGGTTCCTCCTAAGGCTCAGAAGTAATGAGTTTCACAGCAGAGTTTGGGTTGGTGAGAGCAAAGGTTTATAAATGCATTCATTCCTGATGATGCATTATTTGCTGTTCTCCTTCATATCTAGTCAAGTCTTACTCTTACCTCTTATGTAGACCTTTTAGCCCTCTACCATATATTTTAGTAATTATCTGACAATTATTTATTTTGCAAAACCCCTGGAATACTATGAAGTATTCAATTGAGACGTTATACATTTTCTCTTAAAACAACACTTGAATTTTTAATTTTTTTAAATTTTTTATTGTGATTTTAATGAAAGTTTACAGAAAGGTTAATTTTCATTCATTCTTTGTTGCATGTTTTTACCCCTTTCTCTTCTTTCCCCTTCCCTCAGTTCACTTTTTTATTTTTAAATATTCATTCACTGATGCACAATTAATTCCCCTGCCTCAGTTCTCATTGCAATATACCTCTTTCTCGGGGCTGTTGTTATACATATACTCCCTAATCACATATTCCTTTTAAACATGTTTTTCCTTCTTAATTGTTCCAGTGCAATGTTCATTATCTATTCAAACTTACTTCATTCCCCTCCCAAACCTCCATGTCAGACCTGCTTTATAACATTAATGCTTTGCAGTATTTCTCCTTTTGCAACTGAGACATTTCATTCAACATAATGGCCTGAAACAGCCCTGAAAAACACTGAACTCATAAAACATTGCACTTGGCTTTTTAAGAATTTGCATGCAATTCATGGGAACTGGGTCTACATCCTCACATTCTCTGAGGCCTCTGTGAGGAGGGCGGGAATGGGGTGGGAATGGGAAGACAGTAAATGTTGAGGAATCATACAAAGTATATGGTCAGTCATCAAATAGGAAAGCTCAGAGAAAACTCCAGACACAAAAGTTTGGCTTTAAAAATATGAATTCCTTCTTACAAAAAACTTTAATTAGAACAGAAAAGAAAAAGAAGAAAAGAAACTTAGTGAAAAGAAAACTAGTTTCATTAAAGGTTAACAGCTTTTGTTAAAGAAGACTCTTTGTGTGACTGCCATCTCCCTAGTGTGAGAATAAATCTAAAAATAGGGCAAAAGCTTTTATTAACTGAACAGATAGAGTATGACCTGCTGGGTTAGGATTTGTTCTGATTATCGATTTTGAGAGCAGCCTATGTACCTCTTTCTGTCCTTTGGCTTGAATTGTGTACCATAGAGTTGGTTCTGACTCGTAGTGACCCTATAGGACAGAGTATAACTGCACCATGCTGTTTTCTAGATTGTACTCTTTATGAAAGCATACTGTCACATTGATCTGTTAAGTGGCTTTTGGGCTAGAATGATAAACTTTTCAGTTAGAAGCTGAGTGCTCAATCATTGTGCCACCAAGGCTCCTTCTGTCCAATACGGAAAGGTGAAATAACTTGTGTTCTCGTTTACTATCTGATCTTAGCAATAATTTTCGGATATTTTTATTTTCTGCCTCTCTTTATGGAAGCAAGAATTTTGTTTAAAATAACATACATACTCATATACAAAATAACAAAATAACCCCTCATTGGATTTTTATTGATTTTATTTTATGTATGTGTTTATACACACATTTGGAATGACATTTGCCAGTTTGATTTTTTTTATATTTGTGTAACTGAGTAACATTGATTACACCATATTATGCTGTGAAATTACTACCGTTAGCCATTTAAAAATTGTTTTACCATCACCATTAAGAGAAGTTCATTTCCCCCAAATTAAAATCTTTTCCAAGATGAAAAGAAAAATTCAGCTTGAAAATTGAGAAAGAAATGATAGTCTTAAATTGCGAACATGAAGTACTTGTTGGAGAAAATAATAAACAGGAAGCATCAAAAGAAGATGATGACATGAGAGTTTGGGAGGAGAAAGGATAAAATAAAGAACTGATTAAAAGGAATATATGATTGATTAGATTAGGCATTATATGTACGCTAACAGCCCAGAATAAGAGTTACATTACAAAGAAGACTGGGAGAGCAGGGCAGGGAGGTAATTGTGCAATAATGAATGAATGAATATTTTAAAAAAAGCAACCAAAAAACCAGTAAATTGACAGAAAGGGAAATGAAGGAAAAGAGGTAAAACTAAGCAACAATAAATGGATGAAAATCTAACTGTTCTGTAAACTTTCTTTAAAATTACAATTAAAATAAAAAATTATTTTAAAAGGAGATGGAAAACAGTCACTTATACTTTGAAAAGTCTGATGCTCAATAATTTCAGGAGAAAGTATATAATAAAAAAGTGATTATGAACATAGATGCATAATCTCCATTTACAACTCAGTTCTATTTTCCTTGGGGAGTAAATTTCAATAGTGCAATAGCTGGATCATGTGAGATTATTATGTTCAGCTTTTCAAGGAAATGTCAGAATGCCTTCCATAATAGTTGCACATTTTATAATCCCACTAGCAGTGCTTGAGTATTCAATCTCTCCACATCCAACATTTATTGCTTGTTGTCCTATTAAACTTTCTTACTGGAGTGACATGGTATCTCATTATGGTTTTGATCTGCATCTCTCATAGAGCCAGTGATTTGGTATTTCTTCACATGTCTGTTGGCCATCCAAACATCTTTCTCTGTGAAAAGCCTTCCACGTCTGTTGCTCATTTTGTGATTGGGTTATCATGTTTTTCCTTGTAGATACCCTGTAATCTTCTGTAAACTTCTGTTATGAGAACCTTGTCTGAGATTGCATTGCCAAATATATTTCCAGTCTGTTTGTTTTCTCTTCATTCCATCAGAAAAAGTATTTGAAGCACACAGGGACTTCACTTTTAGAAGGTCACATTTGTCAATTTTGTCTTCTCTTGATAGTGCCTTTCTGGCTATATTTCAAAGCTATTTATAATATTAGGGCTTCAATTTGATTCCATTAGCATCATTATTCACAACAACAAGAAAATGGAAAAATATGGAAAAGACCATATGTTTCTCAACAAACAAATGGATTGAGAAATTATGGAACATTCACACAATAGAATGATACTATGAAGCACTAAGGAGAAACAAGAATTTTTTAAACACTATATAATATGGGTGGAAGCAGGAGCGGCATCCACTTCCGAAATGTCTTGCCTCCGGAAACTCTATGTACGAACAGTGCTCAGACTGTTTGTTCATAGGGTCGCTATGAGTCGTCTATGACTAGACGGCATCAAACAACAACATATAAAATGGGAGAATGTAGAGAGCATTACGCTGAGTTAACAAACTCAGAATCATAAGGACAAATACTGCATACAACGAGTATTATGAAATAGAAGGGCAAGTCCAAAGGAGAAAAAGAATGGATTAGGGGGCAGAGTGAAGGAAATCTCTCTGATAACAGAATTTGGTGAGTGGGTCAGGGAATGAGGGAACTTAGAAAGATCTAAAGGAGAGTGGATATGGTAAGAATAGTCATTACTTAATGGTGATTACTTTTTTAAAACACAATGTACATGAATGATTGTTTGAAATACAATGTGAATGTAGTAATATGTTACACAATGTACATGAATGACATATAATATATATTAATTTTGTATACAAACAATGGCATCCAGGATTTTGCAAACAAAGCTGTGTATCCCTCCTATATATAATGCTTGATATATTACTTCATTCACAATGTGTTTCAAACAATCACTCATGTGCATTTTGTTCTAAAAAATTAATCACTATTGATCTAAGACTACTACTACTGTGTCATTTCCTGCCTTCCTTGGATCTTTCCTAGTTCCTTTACCCTCTATCCTGATCACCAAATTGTGTTGTTTTCCCAATGTCCTCCTCTGCGTACCTTCTGACTCCACAATCCCTTTAAGTTTCTCTTAGACTTTGCAGTATGGTGTACTGTTTCCATACTTTTTCAATCTATATACAGAACAGATCGTTCAGGAAACAGGAATTTATGAGGAGGACCATGGCATCAGGATGGAAGAAGATTCATCAATAACCTATACTATGCAGATTACCCAACCTTGCTTGCTGAAACTGAGAAGGACGTGAGGTGTTTGCTGCAGAAGGTCAAGGACTATAGTATTCAATATTGACTGAAGATCATCAAGAAAACAGATTCTTAGCAGTTAGCAGAATCATGGTGGATGGAAAAGAGATTGAGATTGCTAACAATTTGCTTGCCTGATTCCACAATTAATACTCTTGGCACCAGCAATCAGGAAATCAAAAGACAAATTGCATTGGGAAATTTTGCTTTCAGAGACCTCACCAGAATGCTGAAGAGCAACAATGCCAGTCTAGAGGTTAAGGTCCAGGTCATGATTTTGTTAATTACTTGTTATGCATCAGAGAGCAGGACAATGGTTAAGGATGATAGAAGTATTGGTGCCTTTGTGTTGCAGTGCTGGAGAAGATTATTGAACATACCATGAACAGTCAAGAGAACAAACAGGTCTGACCTGGAGGGGGTGAAACCAAGTTCCTCATTGGAGGCAAGGATTTTGAAGCTTCATCTCTCATACTTCTCCATGTTGTCTTAGAGAAGGACATCATGGTTAGAAGATGGAAGGACAGAACAAGAGAGGAAGACTCTTAAGAAAGAAAGAGAGGAGGACCCTGGGTGCGATAGATTGATGCAGTCACTGGGGAAATGGGGATAGCTGTGTTAGAGAGTGAGATTGGCTCAAGATAGAGCAGTATTCAGAGCTATTTGTACATAGGGTTGCTATGAGTCATGAGTGACTTGGGCAGCATATAACAATAACCACAACATGCAAAACGATATTAAATAAAAATAGAGAGAGAAAAAACCCAAAACGTATGTGGGACAAAATTTTACCATGCTTTACTCTAAAGAGCATCCTATTTGCCTTTTCCCCCCGATATATTTGATTGTTCTTTTGAAAGTTCATGAAATATTCTGTACTCTTCTCCAATATAACAATTCAAAAGTATAGATTCTTTTGTCATGCTTATTCATTGTCCAACTTTCAGATGCATAGTAAGTAATGAAAAAGTTCAACATTTGGAGGACATAACAATATGGTTAGTAGTGTGGCTACAGGAGTTAGCCAAAAAATCAAAAGACGTATTACACTGAAACATCTGCTGACAAGAACATCTTTTGATTGCTAGAGAGAAAGGGTGTCACTTTAAAGATTAAGATGTACCTGGTCCAAGTCATACTATTTTCAATTGTTTCATATGCATGTGAAAGTTGGACAATGAATAAGGAAAACCTGAGAAGAAATGATTCATTTGAATTATGATGTCAGCAAAGCCACCACAATCCTAGAACAATGGCAAATCAGCTTTGGAAAAGTATAGCTAGACTATTCCTTTGAAGAAAGGATGCTAACACTTCACCTCATATACTTTGGGCGTATTTTTACGAGGGATTAGTCCCTGGAAGAGGAAATAATGCTCAGTAAGTAGAAAACTCATTGCTGTCAAGGCAGAACCAACTCACAGCTGACTCTCCTTTGGATTTTTGAAGCCGTAAACAGATGGAATGAGATTGCTCTACTTTTTCCTGTGGAACCACTAGAGGACTTAAACCACAAGAGACACACAAACTGTTAGGTTAGCACTACAAATAACTACCCGTAGCCTATGCTACTGAAGCGCCTATGGAATCATAGAGGTTGGGCAAAATTGAAGACCCTCCATGTGATGGATTGGTATAGTGACTGAAATAATAGGATTAAGGGCAGAGATTATCAGAGTTGTTCAAGATCAGGCAGAATTTTATCCTGCTGCTCATATGGTCAGTGTGAGCCACAGCAGACTTAGTAGCAACTTACAACAGCAACAAAAAATTAAGTCATTGTGGACAATAATAAGCTCTGGAAACAAAAATCAAGCCAAACCAAGCTAAAACCCAAATTGTTAAGTAATATAGAGTAGACTTCAAATCGTAACTACTGTTTAAGTAACGGATTTGAATCTTGCCTTATCCTCTTGTGCCATCCTCATGATTTCTACCACACAGAAGCCCGTTGTCACTGTATGAGTCAATCTTGTTGAGGGAGGTCTTCCTCTCTTTTGCTAACTCTTTAGCTCCCTCAGCCTGATGTAATTTTCCATGGAGTGAATGCCTCCTGAAAACAAGCTCAAAAGAATATGAGACAAAATTTCACTGACTGTACTTCCTGAAAGATAAGTCTGCTTGCTCTTTTGATAGCCCATTAATTTGGTATTGTGTTCAGTTATCTTCTACAATACCACATTCTAAAGGTATAGATTTTTCATTCACCCTTATTCATTGTCTAACTCTCAGATGCGTAGTAACCTAGTGAATATACCATGACTAGGATGAGGTACACCTTAGTCTTTAAATGGACATCCTTGTATTTTAATAATTTGGAAATATCCTCAACAGCAGATATTTCCCAATGCAACACATCTTTTGATTTTTTGACTGCTGCTACCGTGGGTGTTGATTTTAGATTCTAGTAAAATTAATTGACAAGTTCAATCTTACCTCCATCTATCATGATGTTGCCTAGTAGCCTGGTGACTAGAAATCTGGGTGTGAACTTTTGTTTTCTTTATGTTGAATTAATCCATACTGAAGGATGTAATTTTCTTTTTTTTTTTCAGTGTTTCAAGTTTGTTTTTCTTTTACTTCTCTGCAAATATGGTTGTGTTATCTGCATAACAGTGGCTGTTGATAAATTTTCTTCCATTATTAATGCCACATGCCTTACATATTTCAGTTTCTCAAATTATTTGTTCAGTAGGCCATTTGAACAAATCTATATGAATATATTTGCACGCTGACTTAATTCAGATTAAAATTTTCAGTCTGCTCTTAAATACATGTACATATTTAAACCAAATCTTTTACCATGATCACACAACCAATCAGATACCAAATCAGAAACTGTTGAAACCTTGGAGAAAAATATTTTTCACTTTTCTCTTTTTATTTTAGAAAACAATCATGGCAATGAAACTATTGTAAAATATGAAAAGATAAACACAAACATGGTTTATTGGCAGTAAGTTAGCATATGGTACAATGATACAATCTCATAAAAGTAGGTTGCATCATGTTCTCATTTCTTCCTTTATGAGCCACCTATTAAATATCAGTCACTTTACTGTTGTTTTCTACCACTGAGTCAGAACTGACCCATAGCTGAGATGCCATTGCGGGTTTTCAGAGGCATTTAATCACACAAAAGTAGATTGCCCATCCTTCTTCTGCAGAGCAGCATGTGGATTTGAACCACATGCCTTCGGGATTGCATTGCAGCTTCTTGCCACTAGGCCACCAGAATTTTAGATTCTGATTTTTCATAAATCAGTAAAGAAAAGCCACTTACCTTAATGAAAGAAATATGTGTCTATATTTCAACAAATAATATATAGTTTAAAGATAAAGAAAGAGACACAGATCACTCAGTTGGTGTGCTATGGACATGAATTCAGGTAAAGTTCATTCATGAACCTTGAAATATAAAAGTACATGCCTGAAGAAGATGGCAAAATGTGCACTCTCTGTATGCATGCAGGAGTGACATTATTATGATGAGTATATATAACAGACCTGAAATAAGAAATTGTAAGGAGATAAGTCAATGCAGAGCAGTGCATTATTTGTATAATAGAGGAAGCGATGTGTGAAGACTCGACAGATGCCCCTGGTAGGTCACTGTCCTTCCAGCTTTTTCTGGGCTCCAGGATGCTATTCAGCTAATATCTCATTTGATACCAGATGCAGTCATTCTGCAAAGTCACATTTTGTTAATGCAAATTTGAAATGCTGGGAGAAAATTGAGAAATAATCATTTTGTCCAGTCCTCTTGGTAATGGGTTCTATCATGCCATTACCTCCCTGGTCACCCTGCTCTCAAGGTGACATATCTTTAACACACTGCCAACATCTGGAGTATCAGCTTATTAGTGGTCCTGAAAATAACTTCTTAAAAAAATGTACGTGCCTAAAAAATACACAAGTTTTAAGGATGACAGGTTATGATCAAACTCAAGTAGAAAAAAATAGTCTATTATGCTTTTACAGGAACGTATTATGAATATAACCATGTCTAAATAATATACTCCTTTGCATGGCCAATCTTCTAATTTTGTAGAATGTTAATACTTAACCATCAAAAAAATATTATAAAATAAATGTAATACCAGAATTGTTAAGAGTCTTTGGAGAAAAGTCACAAGAAGTAGAAAATAAAGCTAAGGTCTCTTAAAAATCCATTCTTTTTCCTCCCCATTAAGGCTATTATTAATACTGTATTTCTCTTTGGACAGAAGCAGTTAGTTTGACTTATTATTCTCAATAAATATTACATAAATATAAGCAAGTTAAATCTATTTTTAAAAGTGTTTAAAATGAAATTCTGTGCCATTTCCAAGTCTATTCATAAGTCTTGGTACAACAGATGCATTCCTTCATTTATAGTGCAGACCTTTCCTGAGGTTTACTACATACTGAAGATCATACTAGGCAGACATTTGTGATCCCCTCTGGGGGGAGGTAGTTAACATCTGAGAGGCCCCAGAGTAATAGTAGAAATGGTAGGTTAAAAAAGGAAACATTACAGAAAGGGAATAAAATGGACAGAGATGTATCTTTGTAAATAGATATGGAATTATGATAGGTAGAATAAGAGATTCTGCCTGAAAGGTTAAGAGAAGTTTGATAGCCAATCTAGAGACAGAAGTAGGCCTCGAGGATGAATGATAATATCCTAAACAGAAAGAATTGGAGTTCTACTGAGATAAACACGAGATAATAGATGTGAGAATTAATAACATTGGGAAAAGAGTAAAATATGACCTATTAAAGTCTTGGTTGGAGCCAATTATAATTAAAGGGCTTAAGGTCACTTAATAAATTTCCATAGAACTTGACACTTACTACACAGCAGTATGATGCTAAATATAATCGTGCCTCTTCCCATTAGCAGATTGCATTCCACTATTGCTTGCATCATGCTGTAATTTACTGAGCATGACAAATGCTCAGTAAATAGTTATTGTAATCAATCCAGGAAAGGAATGACTTGCTACACAGGGTCTTGCTTACAGGCTTTCTTCCATACTAGTCTACAAGTATCTGGGGGAATAAAAGGATCATTTTGGTTTTCTTAGGAGGATTTCAGTAGAGTAATATACATATGAAAGCATGTACAGATTTTGATCCTGTTCGGACAACAAATGCTAAATAATAATAAAAAACCCAAGCCCTATATGTCATCTGTGGTTTTTATAAGTTCTTTGCTTTTCTCTTGAGAAACTGACAGCTGATAGAGCTGTTTCTCTCAACTGTTCACTTTAGTAGAGAAAGGGATATTGCCAGGATTTTCCTAGTAGCCCTAGAAAGCTGTAGTTTACACAAAAAAGATTTTGAGTAACGTATATGAAAGAGGAGTCGTGTTCAGTTAGAAAAATGTGTTTATTGTCATTAGCTTCCATGGAATCATGTGAGATTCACTAGGTTTTCTTTCTAGCACATCTTGTCCAGGCAGCTCTACTGCAAGCTCTTCAGCATTATCAAAACAGGCAGGCTTCCACTGACAGGTGAATTGTGACTGTTTAAAAAATTTATAGGTAAATACAAAAGTATAGCTGAACAAGAACAAAAAATATGCTGAGATACTGCTGTTGTCTACCATCAAGTGAGAACCAACCCGTAGTTGACCCTCTGGCAGGTCATCAAAGGCAGTTTACAGCATGAGAGGAGGTTGCCCATTCTTCTTCTGCAACATGCTGAGAGAAGTTAAATTTCTCCTGCAGAGCAACTGGTGCCTTCAAAATTCCTGCTTGTGGGTTGGCAGCCAACGTCCTTATCCACTAGGCTACCAGAGCTTCCTTTATAATCTGTAGGACAGAGGAAAGGCACACAGACATTTAAATAAGATAAATAGGGCTGGATCAAATGACAACTCTGCCACTTAGACTGGTAATCAAAGAAAAAAATTGACTTCTCTGAGAAGTCTTGGATCACCTGCAATATACAGCATTTGAAAACCTGCTGGAGGGCCAGCTGTGAGTTGCCTCAGACTCAAGGACACATAACAAAAAAGCAACAACAACAACAACAAAAAAACAAAAACAAAAACAAAAAAAACCAAAAACCAACCAAAACAAACAAACCAAAAACTATGGACTTTTAAGGACCACAGGTGAGTTACATATAGATATGTTGTTGTTGTTGTTGTTGTTATGTACCGTCGAGTCGCTTGCGACTCATAGTGACCCTATAAACAACAGCCCTAAATTCCACTCTGTCCTGTGCCAATCGCACTGTCTCCGATATTCCCATCCCAATTATCCCAGTCACTGAATCAATCCACCTCATACAAGGCCTTCCTCTCCTGC
>NW_006399775.1:22408039-22443778 GCF_000299155.1 Elephantulus edwardii | reverse complement strand
CCATGCAGTGTTCCCTTGCTCTGTTCTGACGACTGCCTCCTGGTCCAAGTATAAGTTTCGCATTAGAACGATCAAGTGTTCTGGGATTTCCATTCTTCTCAGAGTCAGCCACAGTTTGTTATGATCTACACAGTCAAATGCCTTTGCATAGTCAATGAAACACAGATACACATTCCTCTGGTATATAGAAATAAGCAAGTTTATACATACCATAGTCTCCTTTTGGTCCCAAAACAACATGAAGAGTCCTTGTTATTGGAGAGTTAACATGGAAGGATTTAATGGTACATGACCTTTGAAATGTGAGCAGATTAGCAAAACTGCTTCTTTCTGGGATGACTCAGTAGGGCATTTATGCAAGCAGATTTCTATCCCCACTCCAGCACTTGTGTTTAGGCACTTTTAGGAGTGCACAAAATATTCTTCCTGAACATCTGTGTGTGACAGCCCTTGAGAAGATCTTTGTTGGAAAAAAATCAATTATCCATGTTTTATCACTTGTTTACAGTCTTGTGAATTTATCACTAATTGTTCACAAAATTCTAAATATTAATCTCCTGTGGTCACAACAATCATGGGCATTTTAAACAAGGGCTCTCTATAAGAGTATCTAATATTGTCTGGTAAATAACATAATTTTGAAATATCTAATAAACCAAATAGTAATTTTTTATTTCCTTAAGGACAGCATCTTATAAATAATTTTGACAACGGGATACAAAGATACAAACCATTAAGTGTATTATTTGCTATAAAATGGTTAAATTTTCCATTTTGATCATAGTGATTGAAGGTATGGACAAGTGTTTTGTTCTTCTTGCTGAACATTTACAACGTGCTCTTCTTGTCACTCTGTTTTTGTTGTTGTTTTTGTTGTGTACCATGAAGTTGGAACCAACCCATAGCTGACCCTCTTGTGGATTTTCAGAGGCAGGTAATTGCATGGGAGAAGATCACCCATCTTTCTCCCATGGAGCAGCTGATGGATTTGAAGCACATGCCTTCAGGATTGCAGTGCAGTTTCTTACCACTCTAGGCAGCATTAAAAACCAAACCAAAGCAAAATAAAAAAGAAATATGATTGATTAATGATCATTGAGTTGGAACTAACTCCTACCTCTGATCCCCTACCTGTTTTACAGAGATTGTAAATGGCCTGGGAGGAGATTTCCCATCTCTTTCTTGGACCCCAAGAAGTTTGAGCTAGTAGTGCAACTCACTATGGACTACACCATCAGAGCCCCCTTTAGTCACCATAGAATATCATAAAATGCTTCAAATCCTGGAGTCTCGGTGCAGCCCCTATCATATGTCTTACAGAATAAAGAGATAGTCAGTTATTGAAAAACAAAAGGGAATAAACTTCAGAATGTTTTCTCCTGTCACTGACTCTCATCCTTTTCACTACTTTTTGCCATGGTAATAGGCAGCCTGTGCTGGGTACGGACTTTATTTCTCATCAATTCTATCTCCTTTTCTGTGCTATTTCTGAGCTATATTTGGCCTCTGCTTAGTTGTAATCTCTCTAGGCCATGCCTAATTACCATGGTGTTAACATGTGTTTTGCAAGTAAACATAATTTCTAGTTTAATTGCATAGTCCAATTGTGCCAAATCTGAGATTTAAATAACCAACTACTGAGAAATCAAATAACAAGAATACACTTTTACTCAAGGACTCCCTAGGTATCCAAAGTATTTCCTTTGCTGCCTATTATCTCACTTAACTGTTTACTGTTTTGGAATCATCAGAGTATCATACGCAGAAACAGAGCTTCAGGATGTGCTTCCATCTGTGTTTATTCAGAAATGGCATCAAGCAACTCACCCATGAAGAGTTAATTTGGAGAGTGTTTACTCCTGGTTGAGTGGAGATTTGATAAACCCAGATAGAATATTAGGTTTTATATTAATACCAAATTCGATTTAGGTAAATTATATCTGATTTGTGAAGAAATTGCAAAGAGTAATGTTGAAGGCTTTTTATGTTGAGATTTGTGTGTGTGTGATGTTTTTCAGCAAGCAGATACAATGCACTTCACAGAGTCCTCCTGAGCAATTAGCACCATTAATGCCTTCAGCAAGCATATGGTCACAGTGGAGAGGAAATTAGCCCCATGTCACATTTCCATTGCTGTTTGTATACTTTTGGACACAGTTCATTAGTGTGTCTTTCCTTCAAATCTATCTCCCTTAAAGAGGTTGTGTTGTGTGTTATCTTAATAGTCAATTATTTAGTATCCCCCAGTGACTACCTTTCCAAGGATGATTACCTTCCTGTCTATTTCCTCTCTAACACCTCCAATTTACAATTATTATGTGCTAGATATTTCTCCCTAGATATGTTACTAGTCTCTCATCCTAAACCAATATAAAATAGAACTTGCACTTCATAAAAATAATTACTAAGTGGGATACTACTATTTTTTTCAGATACTATTTTAAATTTTGCCATGAAACTTAAATTTTAATCTAAAGTTTACAGTTTTCATGGGACTCTCTCCATAACCTACTATCCACAGGGACACTTTTTCAATTGACAAAATGATATGATTTAAGTATAATCTCTGAGGTCTGCTTTCTCTTTCTACTTCCAAGTCCTTTCTGTCATATTTCCTCTTTTGGCAGATGGTGTTTGAATTACCAAGGTTATGTTTAGAACCTGACTAAGGTAGCATTAGGAATAGGTATACTTTAGACATGCTGCTGTTATTTTGGGGTATTTTTATGCATTATTTTGGGGAAGTTTGTTTTGTTTTCTCCAATCTCTGACTCAGAGACAACAGAATAAAACAATGTCTCATCCTCTACAGAAAAACTCAAAGACATCAATTCTTCTTTTATCGTCATATTCATTGTCCAGTTCTCTGAAGCATAGCAAGTAATTGGTCTGAGCTAGGTGAACTTTAGTCTTCAGACTGATATCATTGAGCGTTAGTATTTTGGAGAGATCTATGCCAGCGTATTTACCCAATGCAATATATGTCTCCTGATCTGCCTGACTGTTGATAGAAAGGGGGATAATTGTTGATCCAAGCAAGGTGAGATCTTTGAAAATGTCAATTCTTTTCCTTCTTCTATGTTATTGATATTTTTTTTCCTAGAGAACTTGGATTTCCATTCATTCATTGTTGCACATTTTCCTCCCAGCCCACTCCTCCCCTCTCCAAGTTTGGTTTTGTCTTTGAGAAGAAAAAAAAAATGTTTCATTGTTATAAATTCTGCCCCCTCCCCCTGCAGTCTACTTTACTATGCAACTCTTATTCTGCACTCTTGCCATGAAAATAATACCTAACCATATATCCCTTTTAAACATTTCTCTTCCTCATCTGTTTCAATGCAGTGTACATTATTTATCTCCTCTTTTCTTAGCTTCCCCCAATCTTGATGTCAGTCCTGTTTTATAACAGTGGCATTATGTAATATTTGTCCTTTTGTGATTGAGGTATTTCACTCAGCATAATGTCCTCCAGGGTCACCCATTATGTACAATATTTCATGAGTTCAGTTTTCAATGCTGCATAGTATTCCATTGTATGAATATACCACAGTTTCTCTAGCTGTTCGTTTGTTGATTGTCACTTGGGTTGTTTCCACCTCTTTGCTATTGTGGATAAAGCAGTAATAAACAGGTGTGCATATATCTACTGGTGTGGCAGTTCTGGTTTTGTTAGGATATATTGCCAGTAGTACAATTACTGAGTCAAATGGTATTTCTTTTTTTAAAATTATTTTATTTTATTTCATTATTTTTTGTGCATGTACTGCCAAATCGGATCTGATTGGTACAGGAGGAGATTGTCCCTCCTTCTCCAGTAGAGCATCTGGTGAATTTGAACTGTGCACCTCTGGGATTGCAGTGTAATTTCTTGCCACTGGCTACCAGAGCTCCCTCAAATAGTATTTCTTTTTTATTGTTTTTTTTTTATTGGGAAAAACATATTGGGGGTGCAAGGAGGTGAGGGTTGGGACCAGAAGGGTGAGGATGGGTAGGGATGAAAATTGCAGGGGTGCAGTTGCACAGCTGCACAATTTGACTGGTGGGGGAGCAGGTTAAGGAAATGAAAAGGATCCAGTGGGGACCAGATGCTACAGGGGAATGGTAAGCATATTCCAGTGGTGATTAAACCAACTGTCTTCTTGATTTGGGAACTGGATGCAGACTCTCTGGCTTCTTCATGCTGAATAGGGGCATAGATGTGAAGGGGGAAAGGGAGAACACATTATCTCCTTACTGGTGGTCTTGGGTTAAAGCTGCTTGCCTTCTGTTAGAAGATGTTTTCCTGACATTTGCTCCCCTCTGGACTGCAAAATGTTTTCCCAGGTGGGTCCAGTGGGGGTGGTTGGTTGAACCCAGAGGCTCCATCCTCCTTTGCTTCCCTAGCTGGCAGTTGTATTTCTTTTTTGTCACTGGCACTGGGTTCAGATCAGGTCTGGAGTAAAACTCAGTGTTAGGGTTACCTATAGGAAAGGGGGCAAACCTAGAAAGAACAAACTTGTGAGTTACAAAGAGAAGGGCTTTGGAGGTGTTACTTTCAGGTTTACTGGGGGAGAGGGTGGCAGAAAGTAGCCTAGATAAAATTATCTGGATACCCTAGGCATTTTTATCTACCCAGGGATCAGATGTCACAACCTGGGGACTGAGGAGCTCACCCTGAGGGCCGTGACAGCTCACCCCGAGCTGGGAACCGAAGATGGCCCACCCCAAGCAGAGGGCCATGACGGCTTGACCTGAGCCAGGGGCCAAAGACGGCCCACCCCGAGCAGAGGACCGTGACAGCTTGCCCCAAGCCAGGGACTGAAGATGGCCCTCCCCGAGGCGGGCAACACCCCCCAGGGGCTGGCTGGTACACCTCCTCTCCAATTGCCCCACCCCAGTCTGGACCCCTTGCCTGACTGAAGATTATGTGGCCAGGGACAGTTTCCCCAATTCCAGTACCGCCACTTTTACCCTCCTCCCATAAATGGTCATACTGTAATTTGAAGTAGGTGTCACTTCCCTCCCCCTTTATAAATGGCAAAGGGAACCTGAGAGTTGTGAACAGACTCCCCCCCAGGTCTAAACAGCTTTTGGCAGAAGCATTCAACAGATCAAAATATGTGGTGCATTTAGGATGTTGGTCCTCTTGGACATGCTACCACAGTTAAGTGTCATCAAATAGACAACTCACAGTGACTTTCAACAATTCATTGTATCGGTGATCTTCTTCTCTGGCCTGTCCAAGGAAACTCAAACCTGCAGGTGGCTGGGCAGGCGTCTTCCTCAAATGGTATTTCTATTTTCAACTTTTGGGGAAAGCATCATACTACCTTCCATAGTGGTTGCACCATTTTCCACTCCCACTAACAGTGGATAAGAGTTCCAGTTTCTCCACAACCTTGCCAGCATTTGTTGTTGCTGTTCTGTTGAATTTTGCTATTCTTACTGGGGTGTGATGATTTCTCTTAGTTGTTTTGATTTCTATTTCTCTTAGAGCTAGTTAATTTGAACGTTTCTTTATGAGTTTGTTTGCCCTCTGAATGTCATCTTTGACGAAAAGTCTGTTCCTATCCTGTGCCCGTTTTTCAATTGGCTGTTTACCTTTATCATGTTGTGGTGCTCAAGATTTTTTATAAATTCTAGATATAAGTCCCTTATCAGACATATCATTACCAAATATATTTTCCCAGTCCGTGGTTTTTCTCTTTACCTGACTGGAGAAGTTTTTTGGATGTACATAGGGATTTGATACTTAGAAAATCCTATTTTATCCTTTCCTGGTTGTAGGAAAACCTTCAGTTTTTTTCTTAATCTATCATGATTTTGCCTGCTGGAGGGAGATGAGACTTTCTGTGTTCTTTCTTTGGAGACGTAATCCATAGTGAAGGCTTGTGTATTGTGATATGTCATTCATTACTGCTGAGTGTGAACTGACTGGTAGCATGGAAGTTGACTTGTAACTTACCCTCCAATGATTTCCAGGGGTTGCAAATCATAAGAGAGTAGATTTTTCTTCTTTCTCCTTCAGAGCAATTGATAGATCCAATTCTCTGCTTTTGGGGTGGCAGCATGACTTCTTATCTAATAGGCTTCCAGATATTCATATTGGGAAACACAGAAAAGTATATTTGTGTAATTCATAATCATTAAATAGGCTATTTGTATTTGGGTTGATTCCATCTTATAGAGATCCCATGTGTGTGAAAATATCTGTGCTACATGGGATTTTCAGTGGCTGAGTTTTAAGAAGTTTTTCACAGCTTTTTGTTTTGATTTTGTTTTGTTTTATTTTTCGTGAAGGGTCTCTGGCTAGACTAAGACCTCCAAATTTTTATTTAGCAGCTGAATGCATTAACTTTTTATACCATCCAGGGTTTCTGAGTTACATGATTGTGATCTTCCAGATGTCATGATATAGTTAGAAGAGCTCCTTGAATATTCCAGTGACCCACAGTGCTGACACAGAGGTGCAGGGCTCAATGTCATGTAAATATAACGTGTATCCAAACACAAATTACTCTACACTCATAATGATTCTAGATTTGGAAACTTTAATGGGAGAGTTCTAATTTTTCCTGTACGGTATCTATGAGATGGAATCAAGTTGCAAAAGCAGATCTTTTTTTTAGGTTTTGTTTTATTTGTGTGTATTTCTGTGTGTGTGCTCAGAAGCAAAAATATGTAATAATGGAAGAGAAAATGTCAAGTTTACAGAAATAAAGGCATATTATAGAAAATTTTCCCAAATGTTAAAAATAACTTATAAAAATGATCCAACAGATATTTTCCTATTTGAAAGGATTGCTGACATTTAAAATAAAAGTCTGTTGTTGTTAGGTGCCATCTAGTCGAATATGACTCACAGTGACCCTATGAACAAAAGATTTGTAACCTGTTCTATCCTGTGCCATCCTCACACTTCCTGACACACAAGAGCCCATTGCAGCAGTCGCCATGTCAATCCACCAGATTGAGGATCTTCTTCTTCTTCTTCAATGACTCTCCACCCTTCCCAGTATCATATTCTTCACCAAGGAATAACATTTCCTAGCAACATGCCCAAGATATGTGAGGAGAAACTTCATAATTCTTGCATCATTACTCCTCAACAATTTGGAGAGGTCCCTAACTGCAGATTTTCTCAATGCAGTGCTTCAATATATTTAATAGCTGCTGATGCCAAAAGTGTTAATTATGGATCCAGTGGTATTTATATTTCTATTTTTCCACAGAGTTGCTCCATATTACAGTGCCACTAATAGCTTATGAGATTTCTAAATTAATTTAATCTTTTCCAGAATTTGTTGTTTTCCATCTTAATGAATTTTGCTGATTTGGAGTAAGATAATATGGTTGAGAACATTTCTCCATATATTTATTGACTTCCTGGATGTCTTCTTTAATAAAGTATCTTCTTGTGCCATATGTCCATTTAAAAAATAGATTGTGTGACTTCTTGTTGCTTAGGTGTTAAAGGGTTTTATACATTTTAGAGATTAATCCATTATTGGATAAGTCAATGCCAAATGCCCACCCCCAATCTATAGATTGTCTTTCACTCAATCTTTTGATGCACAAAATAATTTATAGAAGATCCTACTTATCTGGTTTATTTGTCATTTGTCTTCAATATTTCTGGATAATCAAAGTAATTGTCATTACATTTATTGCAACCATTGCTTATTTCATTCACGTCAGAGTTATTATGTTCCAAATTGGAACTGACTCATAGTTGACCAGCAGCATTTCCGAGACTGTAAATCTCACCAGCAGAGATTGCTCATCTTTATCCTGGGGAGCAGTTGGGGTATTTAAGTCACATGCCTCTGGGTTGATAACACAACTCCTGACCAGTGGGCTACCAGAATAGAACTTCTCAAATCCACGTTTGTATTGGGCTATAATGTGGAGTAATGTGGCATTAGGAAAGGATGAAAATTCATCAACAACTTGTGTTATGCAGATGACACAAACCTGCTTGCTGAAACTGAGGAGGACCTGAAGCACTTGCTGCAGAAGGTAAAGGACTGCAGCTTTCAATATGGATTCTTGCTCAACATCAAGAAAACAAAGATTCTCACCACTGGGCCAATTGGCAGTATCATTATGGACTGTGAAGAGATTGAAATTTGTTAACAGTTTTAGTTTGTTTTGTTCCACAATCAACACTTTTGGTACCACCAGCCAAGAAATCAAGAGATGAATTGCATTGAGAAAGTCAACTTTCTGGGACCTCTCAAGAGTACTGAAGAGAAGTGATGTCAGGCTGAAGACTAAGGTGCACCTGATCCAGGCCATAGTCTTCACAATTGTGTGCTATGCGTCAGAGAGCTGGATAATGACTTGGGATGATAGAAAGAGAATTGATGCCTTTGAGCTGTGGTGCTGGACAAAAGTGTTGAATATACTATGGACTGCTAGGAGAACAAACAGGTTTGTCCTGGAGAGGGTGAGACCAGGCTGCTCCTTGGAAGCAAAGATTCTGAAGCTTCATCTGACAAACTTTAGGCATGTTGTAAGGAGGGACGTAAGGAGGGACCAGTCCTTGGAGAGGGACATCATGTTTGTGAGGGTGGAGGGACAACATAGGGGGTTGATTCAGTGATTGGGATAGTAGGAGTATAGGTATTAGAGACAGTGAGGTTGGCACAGGATAGAGCAGGGTTTAGGGCTCTTGTACACAGGATCACTATGAGTCAAAAACAACTCTACTGCACATAACAACAACAACAACAAATCCCAGACAACTATGTAAGTGAATGTTATCTTCTCACTTTTCCTTAGGTTAAAATACTGATGCTCCCTCATAAAGTTTTTTGCCTCAAACCCATGGTCTCTCGTCCTGTATTTTGAGAGTAAAGTTGAATATTTTGCTAGATAATATTCTCATTTTCTGTTCAAAATCATTGGTATAATTTTTAATCCTAACATTGCTTTGTGTAGGACAATCACAGGTGTTCAGCAATTGACCAGAAGGTTTAATGCTGTTGTTGTTGTTATGTGCTGTTGAGTTGCCTGCAACTCACAGAGACCCTATGTACAAGAGCCCTAAACCCTGCCCTGTCCTGTGCCAGCCTCACTGCCTCCAAAACACCCATCCCCACAACTTCAGTCACTGAATCAATCCACTTCCTACAGGGTCTTCCTCTCCTGCTCTGTCCCTCCACTCTCTCAAGCATGACGTCCCTCTCCAAGGACTGGTCCCTCCTTAAAACATGTCCAAAGTATATCAGACAAAGCTTCAGAATCCTTGCCTCCAAGGAGCAGCCTGGTTTCACCCTATCCAGCATGAACTTGTTCATTTTCTTAGCAGTCCATGTTATATTTAATACTCTTCTCCATCACCACAGCTCAAAGGCATCAATTCTCCTTCTACCATCGCTAGTTATTGTCCAGCTCTTTGATGCATTGCAAGTAATGGATCTTTATGATGTAGTAAAAAAGAAAATGTATAAAAGATATAAAAATATAAAGTATAGAGACAAAACCCTGTTGTACAAAATAATGTCCTCTATTAAACAAAACAAACAAAATATTCTTATAAGCCATTAAAAGTAGTAAGAAAATAAAACAAATTTTCAAATGGATGATAGGCAAACAACCATTGTGTCTCTTTTCCTGATAAAAAAAAGCTAGGGAGCAAAATGTATTCAGAGGAAAAAAAAGCTAACAACGGTAATATGAAAAAAAGTAATAAATTACCCAGAAATTGCTCAAGTTTTGAATCCACAAGGTAATTTGATGGCTATAATCTGGTAACTTAAACCTAATGAAGAATGGACACAGGTAGAGTAAATGTTCTTTTTGATAGAAATAGAAACTTCAGCAGATCAATAACAAGAGAGCTAGAAAGAAAGAAAGAGAGTTTTATTACAATCCCTGCATCAAATATCAGATGTAGTAATGTAAGAAAAGAGTCTTGGAAAAGATCCCTCAATGTCTAATAATTAGAACTCAACATGGAACACTGCAGCTAAGGTGACCTCAGAGTGCATCAAATGCACCATCTCCTTATTTAATGGATGAAAAAATGCAATCCCAAAGAACTTAAATCAATTGTCAAGATCAAATACTATCAATGACTGATCTTCTGGTTCTATTGCTCGTATTCTCTGCTCTTTATGAATTTCCCGCTTGATAAAATCATGCATTCCCACATCTTCCTCATGAATATTACATCCTGTAGTGCTCTCATTTGTATATTTATCCTCACTAATTAAAATCCCACCTGTAAGAGAGGGATAATCTAGGGAGATGATTCATTCATTACCCTTGAGAAAGTTCGGAATGTAAGATTAAGTACTTTTAAGTTACAAAAAAGGCATGATCAAGCATGTGAAAAATGCATTATCTAATTAAAAACAATTCTTTTTCAATTATTATTAATTTTAATGAAAGTTTACAGAGACTTTGGATTTCCATTCCTTCATTGTTGCACTTTTCTTCCTGCCCACCCCTCCCCCACCAATTCGCTCTTTGCTACAGTCCCCCCCACCCTAAGTCCATACCTTATGCAGCCTTCCTTCTGGACTCTTGTCATAACTATAATACCTAATCATATATCCCTATAACAGTTCTCTCCCTCATCTGTTTCAATGCTGTATGCATAATTCATCCCATCTTTCTCAGTCTATCCTTAACCCCAATGTCAGTCCCATTTTATAACAGTGGCACTGTGCAGTATTTATCCTTTTGTGACTGAGATAAATTTCACTCAGCATAATGTTTTCCAGAGTCACTCATTTTGTATAATATTTCATGAGTTCTTTGTTTTTCAAAGTAGCGTAGTATTCCATTGTATGACTATACCATAGCTTCTCTAGTCATTCATTTATTGATGGGCACTTAGGTTGTTTCCAACTCTTTGCTATTGTAAACAAAGCTGCAAAAAACATGGATGTGCATATATCTGCTTGGGTGACGGTTATGGTTTCCTTGGGGGATATTCCCAGTAATGGAATTTCTGGGTCAAATAATATTTCTATTTGCAACTTTTTGAGAAAGTGCCAGACCGCCTTCCACAGTGGTCGCATCATTTTACACTCCCACTAAAAATAACTTGAAAGAATTTGGTTTGTGAGTGAAATTTCTGTTTGCAGAATTGAGTAAAATGGTTTTACTCTCTGTAGTCAGTTCCCTATGCAGTCCCTGTAACTTCCAATTTGGTTTACTCTTTAACATTCTCTCTGTCTTATGATTAGTGTTTGAAACACCAGCTTTCCTTGATGTCCATGACAGCATCTTCTTGACAGCTATTGTTTTCCACTATTTTAAAGAAAAGAAACCATTCTCCATGTAACCACTTTAAACAATTGATTAATTGCTTAACAATTAAACTGAGATCATTATTATCAGACTAGAACAGTCCATCAACAGAGACCTGCCATTAGTGCAAACTAAGATTATGGAGATGGCAACCAATGTCAGATGAATCTTGACTTAAAGCAGAGAATACCAGAGGAAGCCTATCTGTGTTCCATTGAATATAAAAAAAATCAATGACTATGTTGATCACAACAATTTGTGCCTAAACTTGAGAAGAATGAGAATAGCACAATACCTAATATGAGCACGAGAAAGCTGTACTTAGATTATGAAGCAGTCATTGGAACAGCGCAGGGAAACGCTGCATGGTTCAAAATCCGGAAAGGAGTGGATCATGGATGCATTTTGTCTCCGTACCTTTTTAATCTATATGCAGAGTAGATCACCTTTTTAATTTGTTTTTGCTTCTGGTAAAGCCTTTTGTAATATTTTCACATAGTTTTTTTTACACTTACATAGCTATTGATTCTATTACCCAATAAACTTCTTGAAAAATGATACTAGTTTATTTACAATATTTTAATAGTAATGAGGCATGAATGGATACTTGTACACTAATGTTAATAGCAGGGTTTTTCACCATTGCAAGAACATGGAAACAGCCCAGATGTATGCAATAGAATAGATTGAGAAATTATGGTACATTCACACAATGAAATAGTATGGAGCATTCAGGAGCAATGATTGTGTAAATTATTGGACTGGAGAGCATTATGCTGAGTGAACTGACTCAGTCCCTCAAGGACAAATATTGTATAAACTGTCATTATTGTAGAATGAGTATGAGTATCCAAGATGGGGCAGAGGGTGGAAGCATAGGGATGAAGATGTGTATGGGGTGGGGTGGGATGGATTAATCATGAGGTTGTATAATTTGATGGTGGAGGTGAAGGAAACTGGAGGAATGTGACTTTAGGATTTGAAGAAGAATCATCAAAAACCTGTGCAATGCAAACGACACAGTCTTGTTTGTCAAAACCAAAGAGGATCTAAAGTGTTTACTGTGGAAGGTCAAGTACTGCAGTCTCCAGTTTGGGATGGAGTTTAACACCACTGGCCTAGTGACAACATCATGATAGATAAAGAATGAGAATTAAATGGAGAACAGATTGAGTTTGTTAACAATTTTCTCTTGCTCAGGTCCACAATCTACATATTTGTCAGCAACATTTAGGAAATAAAAAGACAAATTGCTTCAGAAAAATCTGCAAAGTTGTTCTTTGGAGGCAAGGATTTTAAAGCTCCACCTTACATTCTTTGGGCATGTGGCCAGAAGGGACAAGACCTTAGAGAAGAACATCATGCTTGGAAGCGTGAAGAGACAACACAGAAGAGGAACACCCTGGATGAGAAGGATTGAAACAGTACCTGGTGTTATGGAAGCAGGTGTATTGGAAACAGTGAGATAGGCTCAGAATAAAACAGAGTTCAGAGCTATTGGGCAGAGTCACTATGAGTCACAGGTGACCCGATGGCACATAACAACAACAATGGTTTATTGTTTATTCCGTCATACATTTTTGTTGTCTAGCTCTTTGATGTGTAGCAGGTGAATGAGAAGACCATGGTCTGAATCAGGCACACTATATAGTCTTCAACTGGTATCATTACTCTTCAACATTCAACATTTAGTCTTTATCCATCATTTAAAGAAAATATTTAAGTTATTTAATGCTAATAACAATTAGATACATGCAAAAATAGTGCTGGTGGGTAGTTTAATACCTACTCATCATCAGGTGCTATTATATTTGAGTATAATTAACCTGACAACATCCTTGGTTCCAGCAATCAGGGAATCAAAAGAAAAGCTGCTTTGGGAAGTTTGCTGTCAGGGACCTTTCCAGAGTGCTAATTGAGCAGCAATATAAGATGTATCTGATCCAGCCACAGTCTTTGCAATTACTTGCTACACTTTAGAGAGCTGAGCAATGACTATGGATGACAGAAGAAGAATTGATGCCTTTGAGTTATGTTGTTAGCATACAGTATGGAACATAATAATGGACTGTCAAGAGAACAAACAGGTCTGTCCTGGTGAGGGTGAAACCAGGTTACTCCTTGGAAGTAAGGATTGTGAAACTCTGTCTGATAAATTTTGGGCATGTTATCAAGAGGGATCAGTCGCTGGAGAAGAAAAACGTCATGCTTTGAAAGGTGAAGGGTCAGCACAGGAGAAACAGACCTTGGACGAGATAGATTGACATAGTGACTGTGGCACTGGGGACAAGTGTGTCAGCAACTGTGAGATTGGCTCAAGATAGGGAAAGGTCCAGAGCAGGAAGCGCTCACAGAATTGCTGTGAGTGGTAGTTGATTCAACAGCACGTAACAGCAATAACGGTAAGCTGATGCTGACACGTAACAGGCTATGTAATGGAGAAGCACTGCCTTAAATGTTGTTGTTGTTGTTGGGTTTTGGGTTTTTTTTTTTAAACAAACTATAATCTTTAGAGAAATTAGATCTCTAAGTCTTTTCCCCAGAGCACCACTGGGTGAGTTTTCATTTTCAGCCTTTTAGTTAGCAGTTGTTGTTGTTGTTGTTATGTGCCGTCGAGTCGTTTGCGACTCATAGCGACCCTATGTACAACAGCCCTAAACCGTGCTCTATCCTGTGCCAATCTCATTGCCTCTGACACACCCATCCCGATTACCCCAGTCACTGAATCAATCCACCTCATAGAGGGTCTTCCCCTCCTGTGCTGTTCCTCTACTCTACCCAGCATGATGTTCCTCTCTAAAGACCTGTCTCTCCTCACAATATGTCCAAAGTATGTCAGACGAAGCCCCAGAATCCTTGCCTGCAAGGAGCAGCCTGGCTTAACCCTCTCTAGGATGAATCTGTTTGTTTTCTTGGCAGTCCATGGTACATTTAATACTCTTCTCCAGCACGATAGCTGAAAGGCGTCAATTCTCTTTCTATCCTCCCTAGTCATTGTCCAACTCTCTGATGCATAACAAATGATTGCAAAAACCATGGCCTGTATCAGACGCACGTTAGTCTCCAGAGAGACACCGTTGCTCTTGAGTGCTTTAGTGAGGTCCCTAACCTCAGACTTTCCCATCGCAATACGGTTTTTGGTTTTTTGGCTACTGGTGTCAAGAGTGTTGACTGTGGAGCCAAGCAAACTGAAGCTGTGAACAATCTCAATCTCTTCACCATCCATCCTGATGCTACCGATTGGTCAGTGGTGAGAATTTTTGTCTTCTTAACATTGAGCCTCAGTCCATATTGAAGGCTGCAGTCCTTGACCCTCTGCAGTAAGTGCATGAGGTCCTCCTCAGTTTCAGTGAGCAGGGTTGTGTCATCTGCATAACGCAGATTGTTGATAGAGCGTCCACCAATCCTAATGCCACGCTTCTCCTCATAGAGCCCAGCCTCTCGAATAATCTGCTCCTCATACAGGTTGAAAAGGTATGGAGATAGGACACATTCCTGGCGTACACCCTTCCCAATTTTGAACCAGGCAGTGTTGCCCTGCTCTGTTCTGACGACTGCCTCTTGGTCCAAGTATAGGTTTCACATTAGCACGATTAAGTGTTCTGGGATTCCCATTCTTCTCAGAGTCAGCCACAGTTTGTTATGATCCAACAGTCAAACGCCTTTGCATAATCAATGAAACACAGATAGACATTCTTCTGGTATTCTCTGCTTTCAGCTAAGATCCATCTAACATCAGCTACAATATCCCTAGTACCACGACCCCTTCTAAACCCAACCTGGACTTCTGGCAGTTCTCTGCTTATGTACTGTTGCAGTTGTTTTTGGATAATCTTCAGCAGAATCTTGCTTGCATGTGAAATCAGTTAGTAGTAGAGACCCTAAATGTTCCATTAACTGATAATTTGTTGAAAATGGGATCAGAGCTTCAACTCAACCTGAAAACTTACTCTACACCACAATTTCATACATATTCAAATATTTATTGGAGACTACTTGCCCTATATATTGTTTAGAAAGAACAAAAATAGGGGGCTTTGTTTGTTTTTAAATATCCATCTAGAAAAACTTTTTTGGGGGGTTTTGAATCAAACATGGAGATAACACGAACATATCTCTTCTGGGATGAAAAACTGGAATGCAACTCTGGCCTTCTTCTGAAGCAGCACTCAAAAAATAGCCTTGAGTTCTGGAAAGTTAGCTTAAAAAATGGAACCAAACTAATCTATGATGGAAATAAGACTTTGTCACATTTGCCAAGTAACCAAAGTAACCTAACAAAGCACACAGAGTTGCTGACCTGTGAAAAATTATGTCCTGATGTTTCTAATGTCAGGAGAACAATGAAAGATAGTAAAAAAGCAATCTTAATGATTAAGAATATAGGAAGCAAATCCTTATGTGTCTCCAGGGATGACAGTTATCTAAAGGAATCTGATAGGACATAAACTTAAGGTCAAAACAGAAGCATTCAAGCCAGAGGGACAGACTGCCAAAAAAAGGAGACCACATTCCATTGCAAACAGAGCACTGTCAAGCGGAAAGGCAAATGGACATTTTATGAGGAGCGACCATTGGATGAAGACTGGAATTTACCTGGATGCTTTCTCTACACTTTGCAACTTTCTGAAGGTTGTTAAAGTTTGGTAGGCAAATCAAAGTTACTATTATCAGAAAGCATTTGTAGTTTCTGAAAACCACAGGCTCCAAATACATGAATTTTGCAATCTATTTTAGTTACATTTGACCCTGCAAATTTGTTTTAAGTTTCCTAAATATTAGTTTTGTTATTATGTGCTGTCACGTTGCTTGCAACTTATAACAACCCTATGTACAATAGCTCTAAAATCTGCTTTATCCTGTGCCAAAATTAATGTCCCTGACACACCTAACCTCTTTCCTCCAGTAACTAAATCAATCCATCTCATCAAGGATCTTTCTCTCTTGCACTGTCCCTCCACCATGCCAAGGATTATATCTCTTTTCAAGGACTGGTCCCTCCTTGCAACATGCCCACTGGTTGTCAGATGAAGCTTCAGAATCCTTGCCTCCAAGGAGTAGCATGGTTTTTACCTCTCTAAGACAAACCTCTTTGCTCTCCTGACAGTCTATGGTATATTCAATACTCTTCTCCAGCACACGTAAAATAGAGTGATAAATATTATTTATTGATTGATTGATTTAATGTAGTTATTTCCAGCTAATTGAATCAATTCATTGCCAACTGTCAAAGCTGATCCTCCTGTGGGCTTTTAGGGGATATAAGTCACACAAGAAGAGATTGCCCATCTTTATTCTGCAGAGATGCTGGTAGATTTGAAATGACCACCTTTAACAGTGCAACTCTCTATGCACTAGACCCTCTATGAATTTAAATCTACAAATATGTTTAAAATTGCCCTCTATTATCTTTAAAAGTAGCCATGATGTTTCTGAAGTGGTGTCATAAAGAAGAAATATTAAGAAAGGAAAAGAATTCTAAGATAATCAGATGGGAAAAATCTATTAAATCTAAAATAAAATTGACAATTTCAAAGTCATCATTATAAACTAGGTTAGTTGGTATAGATAACAATGATGTAATAGGCCATTTGGCTAAATTAGAGTTAAAATTCTATGAGTAAATTTTGACATGGAATTCCTCAAGGAATGCTTTATAAATCTGTGGTTAACCACTCTTCTTATAACGGTCACAGGAATTTAACTTTCATCAAACTTGAAGGATACATGGCTGGATTCTATTTGCCAAAAGGGAAAGCATTTGAACCATGTCTGAAAATATAGTTCAGAAATTTATTACTATTTCGGAAAGATTGTGGAGTTGATGGAATAGAGGGAGGTGCATTGCAACAAAGCCACCAAATAAAATCACTTCAAGAAAGGTGGGATGCACACATTGCTAAAGTCTAAACTGACTTATAACTGATCCTTCATTAGGTTTTGAGGCTGTTTATGACATATAAGTAGGCTTTCTTCAGTGTCAATTTAAATTTGAACATGAGTAATTGATGGTCTAGTCCATAGTTCCCACATGGCCGGGTTTTGACTTATGATACTTAATTTCTCAAAGAAGTCTTTGCAAATACGTAGGTCAATCTGATTCCTATATAATCTATCCAGTGTCATGTTTGTGGTTTTTGGTTTGATTTGTTTTTCAAAGACATTCATAATGAATACATCATTGATTGCACAAATTCATTCAATCCTTTGATTTTCAGCTGTAAAATAAACAATGGTAATGTGGGAGTGGCTGAGTCTGACTTGTACCTGTTTCATAAAGGGGAACTGTCCCCATCCATAGTATCAAAAAACATACCTACATGGTCAGAGCTCCATTATCCTGCTCCTATTTCTATGAGTCATTGGGTCCAATGTTTGTTCCAAATTGACTTATAGACTTTACTCACAATTGAGTGGTTTATTAAAGAAATAGATTGGGGTGGGGGGTGAAAGTTTAGGTTTGTAAACAGCAGCTCCAAGCAAGACATAGTTCTTCAATTAGTTCAGACAGCTTCTCAGTTAAAAAATGAAAGTTTAAGTTCAATTCAGCAGCACAAATGAACCTCTTGTTTACTTAGTTGGCCAGCAAGCTTTGTCTCATGGTAGTCACAAGTCTGCTCTTTGTTCAGTTATCTAGAAGCAAAATCATTAAATTTAGGTGTATAACCAAGGTTCTGTCAGACTGCACCTTCTCTTAGCTCTTTCACCATCTCTACACAGTCTCTTTTATATTGGTTGCACAGCTGTTGATGATTTGCAAGACCATGTGTCCATAGCTGAGGTAGCTGGAGATCATGAACCCAGTGGGGGCTAATGTAATGGATATAAAAGTCTTTTTTTTTAAAATTTCTAACACCAATCAGCCTTATTTCTTTTTACCAACTTTGTAATTTCTGACTCTGGCATTCTAGTGACCAGCTCAATCTGAATTTAGGAGAGGTCACATCACCAGAGATATTACTGATATTAGATGGATCTTGGATAAAGGCACAGGGTACCAGAAAAATATATATATCTGCCATTTATTGACTATGCAAAGGCATGTGACTGGGTGGATCACTACTTATTATGGGCAACATTGTGAAGAATAGGAATCCCAAAATACAATTTGACTCTAGACCAAGAGACTGCTGTCTGAACAGAGAAAGAGAACACTGCATAGTTTAAAATCAAGAAAAGTCTGTGTTAAGGCTGTATGCTTTCTCTATACCTATTCAATCTGTGTAATGAGTGTATCATTCAAGATGCTGGACTGAATAAAGAATGTGGCACGCGAGTCAGGGAAGTCTCAACAACAACCAGCATTATTCATATGACACAACCTTGCTTGCTGAAAAGTGAGGATGACTGACTGACCACCCAGTAAGTTTTCAGAAACCATTAATCTACATGTGAGGAGATTGCCCATCTTGATCTGGCAGAACAAGATAGAGTCCAACCACCTGCTTTTGAGTTGGCAGTATGACTCCTTATCCACATCCTGGAGACACGTTAGGTATGAATATTTTTAGTTTTTATGTACCTCAGAAATAGTGAAAAATATCGGTGGAAAACTCCAAGCTTATTGGTTATCAATCGGATTTGTAGCATGAGGTTAACTCAGTTATTTTATTGTGCACCTCAGCTGAGCAATGATATTTTTCCAATTAATTCTTATGCACTTGAAAGTTGGACAATGAGTGAGGAATAGCAAAGAAGAATAGAGAACTCTGAATCATGATGTTGGTAAAGAGTAATAAATACACCAAAATTTCTCTTGGAAGAAGTGCAATCATTGCATTCCTTAGAGGCAAGAATAGCTCCTGATAACCAAGGACAATATACTTTGGACATGTTGTCAGGAGGCACTAATCCTTGTAAAAAAAATACATCTAGTTGGGGAAAGTAGAGATTGTAGTGAACTGGAAATTGATTGAGACAGTGACAGCAACAATGTTTTTGAGTATGCTATAGATTGTGAGGATGGTCTAGGATAGGGAAATGTTTAAATACATTGTTCATAACATCACTATGTGTCACAGATGATTTAATGGCACTTAACGACAACCATTGATGCAGAAAGTAGGAGAGAATTGTTTCAAGTGACAAAAATCTATCAATAAATGAAAATTTTCGGAATAAAAACCTAGATAAAATTGGGTTAAAATATGTTTGAAACACTGTTGGAACACATTTCTTTTATTGTTTGATTAATATAGTATTTATTAATAAATAATAGCTTCAACTAAATCTCACTCAAACGCATTCACTGCCATTGACTTATAACCTGCTCATACCTTGTCCCTCCAGCAGGTTTTTTGGGGTGGTCTAAATCACACAGGAGATTATCCATCATTCTCAAAAAGCTATTGTTGGATTTGTGCTCTCAGAGATGCTCGGGTTTTGCATTAGCATTACAACACTCCACAGACTAAACTTGAATAGTGATACAAGGACAGGTGCATGGATCAAGAGACAGAATTGAGAACCCAGAAATAAACTATCCTCTATTGAGAAATGATTTTTCACAAAGATGAAATCAATTAAGTGAGGAAAAGATAGTTTTTTTAACAGAGTGTTGTCAAAACTGGATACAGATTTGGAAAAAAAATTAAAGTAAGAATTAATGAATGAAATCTGTCTCTTTGTAAACCTTCACTAAAATAAAAACAGAAATATAAACTCATCAGAATTGTAGAAAAAAGTGAACAAACCACCAACAACAACTAAAAAAAAAGTTCTTTACTCATGATGAATCAAAGACCACAGTACAAAACCTATGTGACAAAGATGAAAAATAATGCCAATGCTGTCCTAAGAATGTCATTAAATTGGATAAAACATATTCCTAGTTTATGATAATATATAGTTTCTCTTCTCAGAGCAATGAAATAAGAAATATAAAACAAGATATGATGGAAGGGTTCCCCACTTGAACAACTTATTCTTTGATAGACATTCTAAGATCTACTATTTTTACTTTAGGAGAATCTTGAGTATTATTATAGAATCACTGACATGTTCACGTATAAATGAGATCTTTCTATGAGAGATGTGTTCTTTGTGTGGCTAATAATACTGTCATAACAGTGTCTTTTTATTGAACTGGAATATATCTGTTTTCCTTAGGTGCCATCAGTTCCAACTCAGAGTGACCCTCTGTTATCAGAACCAAATACAACACTGTCCTGTGCCATCTTCACAATCATTGCTATTGATAAGCCTAGCATTGCTTCCTTGCATCAATTTTTTCTCATTGAACATTATTTTCTTTTTTTGTTGACAAACCATGATGCACTGCTCTGGAGACAAGCCCCTCCTGATAGCTTGTCTCAAGTATGTAAGATAAGGGTTCCCCAACCTAGCTTGGGCATTTATTTGTTTTTCTGGGAGTCCAGTACATATTCAAACCTAATAATTTTTATGTTTCAACAGAAGGTGTATGCTGAGAAGTTATTTTATATAGATGTATATTTTTTGAGAATATGTATATATATATAATTTTGATTCCAGAAAAGGAGGTTTAAGAAGAGAATGAAAGGGAGATATATACAAGATCAATCATTGGCTAATATTAACATAATTGACTAAGCCCTGTCCTTTCTCTTTTACTTAGGTCAACTGATAGCAGGTAACAGGATAATCTCTGCCTCTTCACTAAGCTAAAATTTTTTTCTTCAGATATTAAGGAAAAGACATATTTTTTATTGTGATGAGTGAAGCTTACCAGATCAAATTGAGGTGTTACATTTTTTTATAGTTTTTTTTTTAAATTGGTTTGCATATAAGCATTCATATATATTGTGTTTGGTACATATACTTTTGTTTGTTTTGCTCTTTTATTTATTTTCATTCACATATTGTTTCATCTGGTCATTCCCAGTCATTGTGTCTTATAATAATATCAATCTCCATTTATCTATACCCAATATTTTATCAGCTTTTCAGATTCCCAATGATTTCTTAATTCCTTAACCTTCCTCCTTCACCCACTAAATACTACAATCCTGTGATTACCCCTCACCAAGCACCATTGCGACCTCTTCTTCTCTCTTTGGATATCCACATACTGTTTTAACAATAATGAACTTATATCAGCGTGAGTTATTTCATTTAGCACAATGGTCTATAGACTCTCCCATGATATAATAGTATTTTATAAAATCATTGCTCTTAAATGTTGAATAATATTCCATTGCCTTAAAACACCACACATTTTCTATCCAGTTGTTCTTGATGGACATTTGAGTTGTTTCCATAATCTAGTAACTATGAATAATGCTGCTGTGATCATCAGTGTACAAATCTCCACTTAGGTCTCAGTTCTGTTTACTCAAGGTGTATTCATAGCAGTAGAATAGCTGGATCATAGGGGATTTCTATGTTTAGTTTCGCTTTTCTTCTTCTTTTTGTTTTTGTTTGTTTGTTTGTTTGTTTCTTGTTGTGTACCATTGTGTCAGTCAGATTGGCACAGGAAGGGCTTGCCCCTCCTTCTCCAGCAGAGCATCTGGTGGACTTAAACTGCATGCCTTCAGGATTGTAGTGCAGCTTTTGCCATTAGGCCATCAGAGCTCCCTTACGTTCAGGTTTTTGAGGAAATGTCAAATTGTCTTTAAGAGTGGTTGCTGTGGTTGCTGTTACGTGCCGTCGAGTAGCTTTTGACTCACAGCGACCCTATGTACAACAGCCCTAAACTCTGCTCTGTCCTGTGCCAATCGCACTGTCTCTGACACGCCCATCCCGATTATCCCAGTCACTGAATCAATCCACCTAATAGAGGGCCTTCCTCTCCTGCGCCGTCCCTCCACCCTCCCAAGCATGATGTCCTTCACCAAGGACCGGTCTCTCCTCACAACATGTCCAAAGTATGTTAGACAGAGCCTCAGAATTCATGCCTCCAAGGAGCTACCCGGTTTAACCCTTTCCAGGACGAATCTGTTTGTTTCCCTAGCAGTCCATGGTATTCTCAATATTCTTCTCCAGCACCACAGCTTGAAGGAATCAATTCTCCTTCTATCCTCTTTGGTCATTGTCCAACTCTCTGATGCATAACAAGTGATTGCGAAGACCATGGCCTGTGTCAGAACTATCAGTAGTCCAGGCTGGGTTTAGAAGGGGTCGTGGTACTAGGGATATTGTAGCTGATGTTAGATGGATCTTAGCTGAAAGCAGAGAATACCAGAGGAATATCTATCTGTGTTTCATTGACTACGCATTTGACTGTGTGGATCATAACAAACTGTGGCTGACTCTGAGAAGAATGGGAATACCAGAACACTTGATCGTTCTAATGTGAAACCTATACTTGGACAAGGAGGCAGTCGTCAGAACAGAGCAGGGCAACACTACATGGTTCAAAATTGGGAAGGGTTTATGCCAGGGATGTATCCTATCTCCATACCTTTTCAACCTATATGCAGAACAGATTATCCAGGAGGCTGGGCTATATAAGGAGAAATGTGGGTTCAAGATTGGTAGATGATTTATCAACAATCTGCATTATGCAGATGACACAACCCTGCTTGCTGAAACTTAAGAGGACCTGAAGCCCCTGTTGCAGAGGGTCAAGGACTGCTGCCTCCAATATGGATTGAGGCTCAATGTCAAGAAGACAAAGATTCTCACCACTGGACCAATTGGCAGCATCAGGATGGATGGTGAAGAGATTGAGATTGTACACAGCTTTAGTTTGCTTGGCTCCACAGTCAACACTCTTGGCACCAGTAGCCAGGAAATTAAAAGGCACATTACCATGGGAAAGTCTGCTGCTAGGGACCTCTCCAAAGTAAGAGTGGTTGCACCATTTTAAAATTCCACCAATAGCATATGAGAGTTTCACTCTATCTGCGTCCTCCTCTCCAACATTTATTATTCTGATACTGATCAGAATATTACTTAGATTTATTCTTCTAATCATCTCATTTTGCTAGTTTTAAACCAGTGTTCAGAGTACAGTCCTTTAAGACACCTGAGGAATTTTTCTGTTATTGTTTGCTTGGTAAATTTTTAGCCTTGAAAAGGGGAAGGGGGAAGAAAGAGCAGTGAAGATCACTTCATATAGAAGCAGAGTCAAAATTGTACAAAAAGGGTTCCATATTTATGGAATATTACTGAAATAATGTCAATTACCACAGTAACAAACATTTTTACTTCTTCCTGTGAGATAACTGTATCTTCAATCCACCCATGAACTCTTCTTGGAATATACCCTGAGAAAATGAGGACTGAGAAACAGAGACTTGTACACCAATATTCATAGCAGCATTATTCACCACGTCAAGAACATGGAAACAGCCCAGATATCAGAACAAAAACTAAATGATTGAGAAATCATGGTACATTCACACAATGGGAATACTATGCAACACACAGGAGCAATGATTTGTAAATTATTACCTAACTTGGGAGGGACTGGTGAGCGTTATGCTGAGTGAACTAACTCAGTCCCACAAGGATAAATACTATATAAAACCATTATTGTAGAATGAGTATAAAGATCTAAAGGGAGGGGGGGGAAAGCAGAGGGATGAGGATGTGTATGGGGAGGGGGGACTAATCATAGGGTTGTACAATTTAATGGATGGGGGGGTGAGGGAAATTGGAAGAATCTGTTCTGGAAAAGAATGTATTCAAATTTTGTAAATAAACTAGTATAGTAATAAAAAATATATGGCTAATGAAATCAAGGGAAAGTGAAAATAATTGAATTGATAAAGAATATTAGAATATTTAATACTGAGTATCAGTGGCTTAAGTTGTATTTTAGAGATAAAGTACAAATATAAAAATTATATATAGAAAAAAATGCTAGAACTCAGCTTTCCTAATTAGACTTTTTTGTTTAATCTTATTAGGAGAAAATAGTCCATAATTATCATTGAGATTTACCCAGAAGTTCTTAAAAGAAGTTTGAGTGAGAGACTATAAGAAAGTCAGAAAAATAATAGAAGTTTGTAGATGACTGGCACTTTTTTGGAGGGGGGTTGGGGGTGGGTTATCTGTTTTAATTGTATCAAACCTTTCAGACAAGATTGGATGTTTCTTTGAAACATGGAGGTCAATGTGATTCCAATTTCTTCTCTATTCCTCACAGATATGGTTTGTTAAATCAAGTTCCTATTTGTGACCTCAAAGAACTTGTTGCTGTTAAGTTCATGCCGAATTACTGTGACACTATATGATTGAGTAGAATTGCTCCACAGGATTTTGTAAATCTTGTAAGGATTACAAAACTAGTATCTTCGCAGAAGCAGACTGCCATATCTTTCTCCTGAAGAGTGATTGGGAGTTCCAAACCACTAACTTTTCAGTTAGCAGATGAGTTCTTATACAGTACTTATACTATGCCAGTCTCCTTATAGCTAGAGACTCACTTTATCTACTGCCACTGAATTAATTCAAACTCAGAGTGACCCTGTCTCTAGAAAAAAGCTCAACAGCCTTCATTGGATTCCCAAAGTTACATAGTTTTATGAGAATAGACATATATATATATATATATATATATATATATATATATATATATATATATACATATATATTTCCTACAGAATAGCACTTAACACACAGCAACACCAGAGTTCCTTTACTTGCCCATATGTTCCACATTTTATCATAAAGCCTGCTTCTGGGAAGTTAATTCGAAGTCTAAGAGACAATCCTTTAGTTTTCAAAGGCTGTACTTTTTAATGGAGGAGATGGCCCATTTTTCTTCCATGGAGTGGCTGGTGGATTTGAATACCAAACCAGCCAGTTAGCACTGTCACACACAAGATATTTTGCACCCACAGCTTCTTAATTTTTGGTAGTATTACTTAAATTGTACATTTTTAAATATCCACCTTTGGCACTTAAAACTACATTTCTGCTACTGGGGAATAATTACAGCAACAAGTGCTTTCTTTCCACACGGAGACACCTGTGGCACCTGGCTTTCTTGGGCAGCAACGTTAGTATGGCACAAGAGTCTACAGATACAGTACTCGGATTCAGAGGTCACTGCTTAGGATTTGCTAAACTCATACATCAGCGGGGTAGTAATTAGCTTTCTAAAGAATTATTTTCTGACCATTTGTTAATTCTGGTTGTACCAGGATCCTAGGAAAGATTCATAATCTACAGTCAGTGCTGTGGGTTGTGAGAAGTACAATTACCATCTTACCTTTGAGCCATATAAAATTTACACTTTGACCAGAGTTGGGTGATCTTTGAAATTTTAAGAGTTTTTATGAGATCGCATAGTCACACTCTCAGTTGTTTGTGAGAGGGAGAGATACTGAGGCTATTAGTATGCAAATGACTGGTACATTTGCAATATAAATAGAAAGTAGGAAATAATGCTATTCCATTACAAGGTCAATGTCTTTGATCTGATGTGGGTTCTGGGATTCTGTACTTAGACCACAACTTATTAGAGTATTATTATGACTGATAGTACTATACAGAAAATCCAGAAGGTCACGATTACCATTTTTGGAACAGAATGAAGTAAATTGGAATGAAATAGTGTGTGGGGATAACTTATCTCCTAGTGAGTAACCTTTATACCTTCAGTTTACAATATTAATGTGAGCAGTCCTACAAAGATAATTTAAAATTTGCATGAACAAATAACCCACTATAATGGCCTGACACTTTTTTCTGACAAAGAATGGTCTTTGGGGTACTGTGGTGAATTTCATAATTATTTGTACAGATGATTCTCTAAAACAATCAGATAGTTCAGGGAATCCTTTATTTTGAGAGATTTAAAGTAGATACTAGTACATAGTAAAAAGGTATGGAGAGTAGAAGTGATCCATAGTGTTCTCAAGGTGAGCTCTGGTGGCCTAGTGGTAAGAATTAGCATTGCAATCCCCAAAGCATGTGTTTAGCAGCCTTCCGCTGCTCCGTAGGAGAAGGATTGACATTCCCTTCTTGTGCAATTACTGCTTATGAAACCTATACTTGAGGGTCAGCTATGGGCCAGTTTTGACTCAATGGTACACAACAACAACAACAACAACAACCACCTTTGTGAAGCAAATCATTACATCTCTCTTCAAAGTGCCATTGCATAGATTTAAATCATTAACCTATTTATATTACTTGAGCATAAATCTAGCTATATGCAACACTCAAAGATTCTAGATGGTATACCAACATACATGTTATTAGCATTTAATATAGTGGGTATCTTTTTAGTTGTAATTACTAACATTAGAATATAATATCATATAATGAACAAAGGGTAATAATAATTTAAGCATTAGGCAATATTACTTTCTAAACATAGTGATTTCTAGAATAAAATCTCACAAAGTCTATTGGGATCATTCAAGTAAAAGAAACTTCTTAGGACAGAGTATAAACAACTGAGAGGGGAAGAAATGTACAGTCTTAATACTTTTTATATTTAAATAAGTTATGAGAGTTATACAAACTAACTTCATGCTGATATGGAAGCTAGTAGTGTTATAAGCTACCTAATGTCACTAGGAAGAGGACTAGAAATATGTTCATAGCTAATTCCTATGAAATGAAGTGTAGAAACATCTTCATTCTACAGCTCTTTGATGTTTTAGCTAGTTCTTAAATCAGCTATTCCTCTTCATGACACTTACAGAACACTAACAGATTACATTCACAGTAGTTAGGTATATTAGGGAAATAATAGCCTACAATTCAATATTGAGATTATCTTGATCGTGGTAGGAATGACACACAAGATAGGAGACAGTCCATCTATCAAAGCCATCTCCAATGAAGATAATCGGGAACTCTTCTCTGTCATTCCCACTGGCAGCCTCTGTTGTTGGGATCCTGTATGCCTCTGACTGTGGGGGCTTGTTCTATAGCTCTTCAACCAAGAAGCTGGAGGCATCCTCATCTTTACCACAAACTTTCTGCCAGAAGGTATTCAATTCTCTTGCCTTGTGGGTAGACAAGAAGACTACAGCTGTTAGCTGGTTAGTGCCTCTGTTTTCTCAGGCCTCAGTCATCTCTGGTGTTACTGCTTTGTCTTAAGAGACAGAGACCTAGGTTCACAATGCAGAAATATATTGCCATTTGTTCTTCTTGCTGATAATAGTTAATTCTCTTTCAACTTCTGTGGAATTGTGTTTTTTTTGTTGTTGTTGTTGTTGTTTACCACTCAGAATGAGTCCACAGATTGAACCAGGTAGACCATATTGTTTTAGGAGAGGTGGGGCATAGGTACCTTATTTCCATAGAAACTTGTCCAAATCCTATGAGGCTTTAATGTACCTTGCTTGTATTTTTAAGTACCAATTAATCAGAACTGACTCATAGGCAACCTTTTGGTAGGTTTTCAGAGATCATTTAAGAGGCATGGGAAGAGATTGTCCATCCTTCTCTGGAGCAACTGGTGCATTCCAACTACGTGTATTTGGGATTGTAGTGCAGGTTCTCACCACTAGGCCACCAGAGCATAGTAAACTTTATATCCCTTTGCAAGATTATCCCCTAACAAATCATCAAGGCAGAACTGCAAATCCAGGACCAGAAAACCATATATAAAGAGAAACTCATAATGTATTTCTGGATCTATTATGCATAACCCATTTGGAGGCACTCAAAATTGTGCATTAAGAGTGTGGCTCTGGTGCTTATTATATCTTTAGAATGTTCAGTATTATACGCTTGGCAAATAAAATATCCATTAGATACATTCTTGACCATATAATTTCCTTTTCAAAACTCAATGCCATTGAGTTAGGTCCTGCTCATAGCAATTCTCCACTGATTCTCTCTCTCCCTCTCTCTCTTTCTCTCTCTCTCTGTTTGTGTGTGTGTGTTTCTTTTGTACTGGTTTACTTACAAATTTACAAAGTTCATGTAACACTGAGGGTTAGGTAAAGAAAAGAGGAAAGATCTGGTGTGAAAAACAATCCATTAATTTCTTGAGGCTTTACCTTTTATTAAGAGGAGACTGTTCATCTTTTTCCTACAGAATTGTTGGTGAATGGGAACAGCTGGGGACATGTGAGGTTTTTTTTTTTGTTTGTAGTGATACAAGGCAGAAACTACACTACCACAGCTCTATAATTTCCTTGCCAATTGTTTAATATCACAACTGATTTATCTCTGATGGTAGGACTAAATATTTGGCTAATTTATTATGACGTAATGATGTTTGTTTGAGGACTAAAGTGTTTCTAAATAAAGCCTTGCTATGCTGCTAAGAGCTAGACCAAACATGAGGATAACAGAAGGAGAATTCACGCTTTTGAACTGTGGTGTTGGAATAGAAAATCCCGTAGATTGCTGAAAGAATAGATAGATATTTCTTGGAGAAAGTGCAATCAGAAGGCTTCTTGGTGGCAAAGATGATAAAGCTTTGTCTCTCATGATAATTATTTGTAAAGGGACAGTATGGTTGGGAAAGTGGAGGGATGGCAAAAGAGAGGAAGACCCTCAACCAAGTGGACTGACACAGTGACTGTAACAATAGGATCAAGCGCGTCAGAGATTGTGAGGATAATACAGGGTAGGACAGGGTTCAGATTTGTTGTTCTTAGGGTCACTATGAGCCGTAATCTACTTGATGTCACTTAAAAACCACAGGTATTAATATCAGAATCAATAAATGTACTACTGCTTTCTCTGAAGTTATAGAATATATTAATAAAGATGCAGTCAATAATTACTGGAATTAAGAATTTATTATAGGACCATGACAAACCTACACGGTCATTATCTTACACTATCAATCATACTCTGATTCTTCTGATTGACACCCCATTGTTGTTGAGCCAGAATTAACTCACTGTTGACCTCCCAGTGATTATTCATACTATATGTCACATGGGATGAGAATGCCCAGCTTATTTCTGCAGAGCAGCTGGTGCACTTGAGCCTTTGAGTTAAAAGCATATTACAACATGTTCTGATTGACAATAGTAATGGAAATTAGAAAGAAAAGCCATTTAAAGGCAATTATTGAACCAGATTTCATAGTTAGAGATAAATATGAACTTTTTAATATAAAAGTAAATCATTATTTAACCATATTTATACTAATTAATCTATTTACACATGATTAGCCTAGGACAATTGAACTTTTCTTTCGATATGTCACATATTTCTTTACCATAAATTGAATAAAGAACCCACAAAAGAGTTTTAATTAAAATTTAGTGAGTACCAAACAAAGCTAATTATTTCTATTTTTGTTTCACACAGGAAAGATGTAATTCTTTAGGTTACCAAATATAAAGTAGTTATAAATGACAGTTCAAACATTTTATTATTCTAAACTTGATTTTAAATCAGCTGTTTGACAAGGAGACATGTAAGAACGTAAGTCATTAGCATCTAAAGGCAAGGGGTAGTTATAAGTTATATTTTAAAAATATACAACAAACCAAGATTATTATAAGCTTTTAACTTTTCAAAACTTTTCCTTGGAAAGGGATATTATACTTGGAAAGGTGGAGGTCAACAAAAGAAAGTGAAACCCCAAGATGATGAATTGAAAGGTAGCTGCAGGAATGGGCTCAGAGCATGGTGAGGATTGAACAGGATTCAGGTTTGTTGTTGACAGATGATTAAGAGTGGTTCCCAACCTGATGGCACGTATAGCAACAATAAGAAGGAGATTTGGGAGCATAGTCCAGAGGAAGTTGTGCCACTAACCTGAAGGCAAAAGGAATAGTCATCCCGCTCATTTGCAGCCTCCAAAGACCAATTGGAGATCAGCTAAGATTTCATTTCAATTGACAGCAATGAGTAAATGAGTTAATTTCCCAAAAAGAGCTCTGGTGCCCTAGTGCACAGGGTGTTGTGCTGGTAACCGTTGATTGTCCCCAGCAGTTCGAATCCACTAGCTGTTAGTGGAAGAAAAATGGGCTCTCTCCCGCTTTTGCTATTTTCAACCTGGGGAATCTGGTAGAGGGATGCTCTGAGTCAGAAATGGGTCAATGGACTCAACAGCACCCTTAATAGGCTTTTTGCAACAGAAGTGAGCTGCTTTGCTTAAAGTGAAGAGACTTGCTAATGTTGTGTTCCTCAAAGTCCTTTATAAATACAAAGGAATAAAAAATTATATTTTTTATATCTGATACAGGCCATGGTCTTCGCAATCACCTGTTATGCATCAGAGAGTTGGACAATGACCAAGGAGGATAGAAGGAGAACTGATGCCTTTGAGCTGTGGTGCTGGAGAAGAGTACTGAGAATACCATGGACTGCTAGGAAAACAAATAGATTTGTCCTGGAGAGGGTTAAACCGGGTGGCTCCTTGGATGCAAGGATTCTGAGGCTCCGTCAAACTTACTTCGGACATGTAGTGAGGAGAGACCGGTCCTTGGAGAGGGACATCATGTTTGGGAGGGTGGAGGGACGGCGCAGGAGAGGAAGGCCCTCTATGAGGTGGATTGATTCAGTGACTGGGATAATTGGGATGGGAGTGTCAGAGACAGTGCGATTGGAGCAGGACAGAGTGGAGTTTAGGGCTGTTGTACATAGGGTCGCTATGAGTCGCAGGCGAGTCGACGGCACATAACAACAACAACAACACAACATAATATAGAAGTGGCAACTTTTCTAGTGTTAAAATACTTTTTCTCTAGCATAATTTTACTTATAATTTCTGCTTGAAAAGAAATTGATCCTTATTGAAGTTATTTCATGTATATGTGTGTATGTATGTGTGTGTATGTATATATATATATACTTTAATACAAGCAAGAATATTATTTTAAAAAATTCTTAATACTGTCAAAAGAGCATTCCAGTTTCTAAATTATTTAATTTGCTTCTCAATGCCACTGTCTTATGACTAAGTTAGTGTTATAATTTAGTATATTTATAATAGGATAGTTATACAAATGTTCAGGACTTCCGTTCATGGGGTCACTATGAGTCATCTACAACTCGATGACACTTAACAACAACAACTTAGAGAGAGCTCAGTTGTCCTAGTGGACAGAAAGTGATGCTACCAAGCAAAACATGGATGATTTTAGTCTGCGGCCCTCAGTCCTGGTTTTAATTGTTTTGGCCAAACATTCTTCTAAGTGGTATAGCACTTGTCTGTCCATTTGCTGTACAGAAGTAACTCCTGGTTGCTATGATGCTAAACACTGTGACACTGATGTATCAAATACAATAATGGTTACCTACGGTAGACAGTATTTAGTGAAGCTCCCCAATTAAAACAGCCTTGGAAGCAGGAGTGGCATCCACTTCTGAAATAGCTTGCTTCTGGAAACCTATAAACTTGGGGAAATGATGAAAGATATACAAATGTTCAGGTCTTTTGTTCTTAGGGTAACTATGAGTCATTTATGACTCTATGACACTTAACAACAATAATAACAATAGGATAGTGAGATAGAGTAATGTAAATTACTAAAATCATCTCCAAATTTCAGGAATACATTGTAGATATCTTTTCTTGTTTAGTTAAATAAGTGCTCAGGATCACCACTGTGCATTGACGTGTAAGTCATTTTGCAAAGAGAAGGATGAAGTGTTCTGTCTAATGCATGTGACTTTAAAAGTTAATAGTGATATTTATAAGAGAGAAGAAGAAAATGCAAAGAAGACATATACTTCTTCAAACATAGGTTTGTGACTAATACAATCACTTTTGTTCATATTGTTGTTGTTTCTGTTGTGTACCATCAAGCAAAAACCCACCTCTGGCTGACCTAAGGACAGGTTTTCAAAGGTAGGAAATCACATGGGAGGAAGTTTCCCATCTTTATCTCAAAGAGCAGTTGGTGGATTAAAACTGTGTACCTTTTGGTTGCCAGCGCCGTTCCTTACCATTACGCAAAAAAGAGCTCCCTACTCACATTAGCCAAGTGAAAAATCCCCGTGTTCCATTTGATTCCTCCTCATCTTTAAGATAAGGAGACTATAATCTCCATTTTTTTGTTTGGGCACATAATTCCCAGGAGATCTCTATATTATAAAACTAAATTTCTATAACAATGCAGTGATTTATCCATTCCTGCTCCAAATATTAATTTAGCAATTAAGTTTATTGTTAGCTTAAGGTAATAATTTAGTTAGGTTAATTCTTTCAATAAACTTTAATAGAGGCATAATAAATTTACTACCCCATTCAAGCAAATAGAGGTTATAAATATTAAGTTATAAAACTGGTAACATAAAAAGTCAAGGTTAGAACTCTTTTTTTAAATTTATTTTTAAATTTTATTTTATTAATTTGTGTGTGTGTGTACCGTCAAATAAGATCTGACAGGTACAGGAGGAAATTGCCTCTCCTCCAGCAGAGCATCTGGTGGATTCGAACCACATACCTCTGGGATTGCAGTGCAGCTTCTTGTCACTAGGCCACCAGAGCTCCAAGTTAGAACTCTTAGCAATGTTTTTCTGATTTGTATTTTTTTCTTTTGTCCTTGAGTCCTGTAGAAAGTAGGGTTGAGTTATTTAAATTGTTGGTTCTATGATAATTTATTGAGTTACTAAATGATTTGGAAAATTCTTCAGAGTTTCATAACTATAACTATCATTTTCATATGTTTAAGAGGAGCCTGTATTGTTTCATACACTGTGTTAACCTAAATTATAACTTCTAAAGAATTATTGTTTATTTTGTTGTTCACAGCCTTTGAGTTGGAACTAATTCATAGCTGACCTCTGGTGTGTTTTCAGAGACTATATATCACACAAGAATCTTGCTAACCTTTTCCCCACAGAGGTGTTATGGATCATAATCCCTTGCCTCTGGATTGGCAGTGTTACCCACTAGATGGTCAGACATCCCTAAAGTGTTATTAGAAAATAGTATTTATCTTAAATATAAAACTCAGGATATTCTATATATTGATTTATAAGAAAATAGCCCCATTGAAGGGCAGCTAGTCCAATAATGGCAATTCTTGGGTTCCTTTGATATATGACAGTAACGAAGCCTTAATTTTGGAGTCACTTAAACTTGAGTTCCATGTTTGACTTACCACTTGACTGCATATGTTAATTGAATAACTTATTTACTAACTCAAAGTAAAACAGGAATATTAATGACTTATGCTTGATATTGCAGGAAGGTTTAAATGATTTAGTAGATGAAAAGTACTGAGTAGTACCTGACACAGGTGCAAGAACAACTGGAAGCTAACCTCTGAAAGCCCACAAGACAGTCTGTTTGGGTTGGTTCTGAAGTAAGGGCACACAAAAACAATAATAATATCATATGACAACTTTAGAGTTTATTGTATTATAGCTATAAGCACTAGAGGTATAGTTTTTACTCTAATATAGATAATATGTTCTCCCCAGCCAAATGTAATATACCTAATACTCCATAAAGTCATTGTTTTTGTTGTTGTTATGTGCTGTCGTGTAGCCTGTGATTCATAGTGATCCTATATATAATGGCTCTATAGTCTGCCCTGCCCTGAGCCAGTCTCACTGACTCCAACACACCTACTACCATTGACCTAGTTACTGTATCCATTTCATCCAGGGTCTTCCTCTCCTGTGCTGTTCCTCCACTCTTCCAAGAATGATGTCCTCTCCAAGGACTGGTCCTTTCTGGCCACTTGCTCAAAGAATGTGAGATGGAGCTCTAAAATCCTTGCCTCTATGTCCAACCACAATTGAATGGATTGAAAAATTATGGTACATTGACATGATAGAATACTACAGAGCATGCAGGAGCAATGATTTTATACACTACTTCCTAACTTGGGAAGGACTGGAGAGCATTATGCTAAGTGAACTAACTCCTCCTATAAGGACAAATATTGTTAAGACCATTATTATAGGATGAGTATGAGAGTCCAAGGAGGGGAGGAGCAAAGGGGTGAGGATGGGCAGGGAGGAGGGGGTAATCACAGGGTGGCAAAATGTGGTGGGTGGAGGGAGGGGTGGGTAAAGAAGTGTGAAAAATAATGTATATGAACTTTATAAGTAAACCAGTATAAAAAATAAAATAAATCCTAGCTTCCAAGGAGAAACCTCTTCTGTGGCCATTCATCATTGTCCAGCCCTCTGACACACAGCAAGAAATTATGAAGACCATGGCATGGATCAGACTAACTTTAGTCTATAGATTGACATCATTGCTTCTCAGTACTCTGAAGAGGTCCCAGACAGTAGATTTACCTTATAATATTTGTCTTTCGATTTCTTGACTACTGGTGCCAAGAGTTTTGATTGTAGAGCTGGAACAAGCTGTGTTAACAACGTCAATCTCTTCTCCATCCATTATGATGATGTCAATTTGCCCAGTGGTGAGAATCTTTGTCTTCTTGATGTTGGGCTTCAATCCATATTGAATACTACAGTCCTTGACCTTCTGCAGCAAGTGCTTCAGGTCCTCCTCAGTTTCACCTAGTAAAGTTGAATCATCTGCATAATGCAGGTTGTCGATGGGTCTTCTTCCAATCCTGATGCCAAATTCCTCCTCTTAAAGCCCAGCCTTCCAAATGATCTGTTCTACATATAAATTGAAAAGCTGTGGAGACAGGACACATCCCTAACACTCTCCCTTCCTGATTTTGAACTATGCACTGTCTCCCTGTTCTGTTTTGAGGACTGTTTCCTGGTCCAAGTACATGTAGAAAACTTGAAAATAAAATTAATAAAATAAGCAAAAATTGAATTTAAGAGAAAAAAAGAACATTCTCAGCATTTCTCAAGCTGAAAGAACTTTAAAAAAACCAAGTTCAAGCCTCATGTTGTAATACTGAGATATTCTATAGGTAGACATGAAACCATTTAATTAAGCATTAAGTAGAGAACTATAACTGTGAAGAAAATATTCAAACTGCATTGGAGACAGTGACAAAAAAAAAGACACTATAAATTGGCAGAATACCAATTGACATATTTCAATAGACAGAAGTAGCCTTTGATATGCTCACTAGCATATGCCAAGAAATTTTGAAGACCTGGTCAATTCACTGGAAGAGATCTGTATTTCTTTGCATTCCTAAAAAAAAAAAAAAAAGATGATTCAACAGAATGTGAAAAGTATTGAACAATATCATTAATATGACATGCAAGTAAAATCAAAACCTAGAACTGCCGGAAATTCAAGATGGACTCAGAAGAGGCAAGGGGTATTTTTGTTGATGTCAAATGTGTATTAGTTGCTAGCAGAGAACACTAGAAAGATGTTTACTTATATTTATTGGCTATGTAAAGGCATTTGACTGTATGGATGATTACAAATTATAGCTAATATTGTGAAGAGTGGGAATCACAGAACAAGAATTGTGGGTTTGGTTTTGTTTTTCAAGTTAAAAAGAACTTCCTTTAATGAAATAAAATAAGAAACCAAATGGTACATTAAGAATTGTGTTCTTGTGAAACCTATTTACAGACCAAGAAGCTGTTATCAAAACAGAAAAAAAGAACACTGTTGTTGTTGTTGTTATGTGCCTTCGAGTCATTTACGACTCATAGCGACCCTATGCACAACAGCCCTAAACCCCGCTCTATATCCTGCACCAACCTCACTGCCTCTGACACACCCATCCCGATTACCCCAGTCACCGAATCAATCCATCTCATAGAGGGTCTTCCCCTCCTGCG
>NW_006399775.1:22404400-22406204 GCF_000299155.1 Elephantulus edwardii | reverse complement strand
AGCTTCAGCTTGAACTTGCATATGAGTAACTGGTGGTCTGTTCCACAATCAGCCCCTGGACTAGTTTTCACAGCTGATATTGAGCTTCTTCAGCGGTTCCTTCCACAGATGTAGTCGATCTGATTCCTATGCATACCATCAGGTGAAGTCCATGTGTATAACCTGCATTTGTGTCTCTTACTACATGATTTAAAATCAGGAAAGTTGTGTGTCAGAGTTGTATTTTTTCTGCATAACTATTCAAAGCCAATCCTTGGAGAAGGACATCATGTTTAGAAGGGTGGAGGTAGAGCATGGGAGAGGAAGACCCCAAGTGAGATGGATTAGTACAGTAACTGGAACAATGGGAGTAGGTGTGTTGAAGTTAGTGAGACTGACTCAGAACAAGGGAGGTTTCAGAGCTGTGGTACATAGGTTCACTATTAGTCACAGTCGACTCAATGTCACATTACAGCAATAAAATTCAATCTACATGCTAAGCAAATAATTTGAGAAGGTGGACTATATGAATAAGAATGTGAAATCAGGATAGGAGGAAAGCTCATCATCAACTTACATTATGCAAGTGATATATCCTTGCTTGTAGAAAATGAAGAAAACTTGAAGCACTTAGTACAGAAGATCAAGGACTACAGCTATCAATATGGATTACATCTCAATTACAAGAAATAAAAATTTTCACCATTGGGCTAATAGGAAGCCTCATGATAGATGAAGAAAAAAATGAAAACCCATGGTTACAGCAGTCAAGAGATACAAAGAAATATTACATGGAGAAAAGCTGCTGCCAGGGACCTCTTTAAAGCGCTGTTACTTTAAACACTAAGGTGAACCGGATCCATGGCCTTTTCTATTGCTTTCCATGTATCTGAAATTTGGAACCTCAGCTTTCTCCCATGAAATCAATAGTGAGTTCAAAAAACTAACCTCTTATTTAGTAGTCGTTTTTAACCACTATCCCGCCAAGATTCCTTATAAACTGGCATCATCTTGATGGTTGTGAATTTGAGTATGAGTTTCGCGATGATGCATATGAAAGCTTATGGATCACATATGTAAATTAGACAAAATCAGAGCATCAAGTTATTTAAATGAAATATCAGTTTGTCCTGTGGAAAACTGGAGACATGAAAACATACTTATTTTCCATCCCTGAGATCCTTTAAAGTATATTGAAAGGGTTTGGAATGTTTCCCTGCATTCAAGATCAGTTTATGTGTTAAAAGCAGTCATACTTATTATAAAACAACAAACTGTTAGGAATAAGCAATTTAGAGGAATTTCTAATAAATTAATGAGCAATACTCATGAGTATACTATGTCCCAATAGAAAATCATTATACTACTGGCCCCAGGCCATTAATCATAAAATATGCTTTCATTAAAACCTAGTATGTTTGAACTAGTAATTTTTAGGTCAAAGCTCAGAAAGAACACATTCAGAATAACTGAGACATTGAAAATTTCATTTCTTCTATCTGCAAGTCACTAATAAATATGAAGACTAAACATCTGTCATAATTTATATAGATTTTTATACTATTTTGCTCATACAAACAAAATACCATACAGTGGCATATATGTCTTTATTCTTTTTGTATACCTAGTAGTTGTCTTTTGAGACTCTTGGACAAGTCTTGTATGTTGTTGTTGTTGTTATGTGCCGTCGAGTCGCTTGTGACTCGTAGCTACCCTATGTACAACAGCCCTAAGCTCTGCTCTGTCCTGTGCCAATCGCACTGTCTCTGACACTCCCATCCCAATTATCCCAGTCACTGAATCAATCCACCTCATACAAGGCCTT
>NW_006399775.1:22394347-22403305 GCF_000299155.1 Elephantulus edwardii | reverse complement strand
GGGTCACCTTTCTTTGGGATAGGAACAAATATAGATCTCTTCCAGTCAGTTGGCCAAGTGGTTGTTCTCCAGATTTCTTGGCACAACTTGGTGAGCATATCCAGGGCAGCATCTGTTAGCTGAAATATGTCAGTTGGTATACCATCTATTCCTAGAGCCTTATTTTTTGCCATTTCCTTCAAGTCTTGTATTCACCATTAAATTTCAGGTGATCAAGGTGTTACAAGGTTCATGGAGAGAGGAAGAGAATCCGTAAAATAATTCTTGATTTCCCCCAAGACCGTTTAGCTTCCAAGTAGGCCAAAGCTTACAAATAGCATGTATTAATATCTTACAGGAGGAAGAGTTGGATTTTAGCAATATTTTTCTCAATGTTTAAGATATTTTTACTTAAGTCTTCACTTTGAATTACAGTATACATGAGAGCATCCATGACAATTTAACTTTAGAATAATTGTAAGAGGAATATGAGTTTCATTTAAAATGTGTTTTAATTATTATTTTAAGAGAAGAAACATTTTTTTAAGTAACAAAAGAGAAAAAATATTTGATTAAAGATGTAAAATATAGAGAAATAAAACAATGCAGTTGTCATTATGTACGATTGAATCAGAACTAACTTTTAGCTGACCGTCCAGTGAGTTTTCAAAAGCATTCAATCTCACAGAGAGATATCGACCATCATCTTCCTGAAAATAATAGAGTGTTTTAAAAGTCTCATTTTATATTTCTATGTAACTTCATTTCTATGATGCTAGTTGATATGAAAAGCTTCATGACTTATGCAAAGGATAAATGATATGACTATGTGTCTCTCTTCTAGAGTCTCTTTTCTAGTGAGGTGTGACAAAATCCTATTATACTAATTCTTTTTCTTAAGATTTATTAAATATTCCTGTGTGCTGCAAATTGTTTATATATTCACTGCTCACAAAAAGATTGGAAGTTCAAGTTTGCTCACAGGTTCCTCAGAAAAAAGGCAATTTTTTTCCTACTTTAGAAAAATGTGCCACTTAAAACCTTATGGAATACTGTTCTACTGTGACACGTTAAGAATTGACCATTAAGTAGGATAAACACTATGGCAACTAGCAACATTTATTAAGTACTTATTATAAACTCAGTAAAAGTGTTAATTCTTCTATAAGTTAAATATTCATTATAATCCTATAAATAAAATATTTTATCCCCATGTTACAATTGAAGAAGTACAGACATTTAGAAATTTGGTAATTTATGAAAGGCATTGAGTGCCCAGTCATAGAGCCAAGATGCAAACCTAATTAATGTGCTCTTCTCTTCATTTTATACTGAAGTCTGTTCTGGTACCTTCCCTTTATCCACCCCTTTTTTTTTTCATTAAAACTAATAAAATTTGAATAAAAAAGAGTTCTCAATGTTAGTCATAATTTATTATGATCCACACAGTCAAATGTTTCTGCATAGTTAATAAAACAAAAGATAATGTCTTTCTGTTATTCTCCACTTTCAGCCAAGATCTATCTGTTATCAGCAATGATAACCTGTAACGCTACAGCCTCTTCTTCTATGGTTTTCTCAATTACTTGCTATGCATCTAGGAACTGGACAATGACTAAAGATTGATGAAGAATTGATGCCTTTTATTTGTGGTGCTGGGAAGATTATTGACCATATTATGGACTGCCAAGAGAACAAGTGGGTCTGTCCTGGATAGGGTAAAACAAGTTTCTCCTTAGAGACAACGAGGCAAGTTTCTCCTTAGAGGCAACTCCATCTCATTTATTTTGGACAAGTCTCGCTTGAATTTCTGGAGGTTCCGTGTTGATTTACTGTTCCAGCCATTTTTTAATAATCTTAAGCAAGATTTTACATGTGTGTGATATTAAGGATATTGTTTGACAATTTCCACATTTCTTCAGATTTTTTTTTTTTTTTAGAATGTCAACAGCTATCTCTCTGTCAGTTGGTCATATCTTCCAAATTTCTTGGCACAGGGTAGAGAACACATCCAGCCCTATATTAATTTTCAAAAACATGTCAATTGGTATTCCATAAGTTCTTGGGCCCTTTTTTTTTTGTCAAGGCTATCCACCCCTTTTTAAAGAATCAGTCTCTAGAAATTTACAGCTTTGAGGTTTAAATGAATTTAAGGAATGCAATGTTCTTAACTATAAGAAAAAGGAAAGGAAATTAGAGGAATACTTGAGAACGAAAGAGCTGTCTTGGTACACTGGAGAGCTGCTTAATGAATAAAGAGTTAGGCAGGTAGAATGAACACAGAGAGCACAAGCTGTGATAGGCGTGTTCTTATTGGGTGAATTAAGCACAACCTGGAAAACCAATCAGTGCAGGTGACATATAGAAGGTTCTTGCTTCTCTCTTACTAAATTGTATAACAATATATCCCTTGAAAAGGTAGCATAATCTATTCCATGAATAGGTAGCATAATCACTGTTATTGCTGCTGTGTATACCATCAAGTCAGAATCCACCCATAACTGACCCTCCAGTGAGTGTTCAGAGGCTATTCATAGCACAGGAGGAAACTACCCATCCTTCTTTTTCAGAGCAGCTGGTGGACTCGAACTGCATGCTTTCGAGATTACAGCACAGTTTCTCATCAGTAGGTCACTAGAGCTTCCTGTTGAATGAATTATAAGGAATGCTTTTACAATACTCAGATTGTCCTAACGTGGTGGGTAAGTCACTATGGTTAAGAAAGAATTTTCACGTTATTACTAAGACTGTCTCAGTAGTGAGTTCTATTAGTACTAGTAATTAGAAAAATATTAAACAATTAATAACATTTATTACATCCATAGTTGTTCGTGCTTATGGAAATTCCCCACATATTTATGTTTCAAAATTATCTTCTCTCAACTATCTTAACAATATCTGGTACAGGGAACAAACAGCTTCGTATCTGCCAGAAGATAGAGTGACATTAAATAATAGTATATATTGTATTCCAGAAGTTTATAAGAAGAAAATAAGTAGCTTATTTGTTAAAATTTGTATTCGAATTTTGTAAATAAGCTAGTAGAAAAAAAAATAAAATTAAGAATGGTAAAAACAGACAGAAAAAGGAAAAAAAAGAAGAGACATTTAATGTCTCAGTTTTGGAAGCATGTTGTTAGGTGCTTGCTGTCCAGTCGAATATGACTCGTAATAGCCTGTATTGTTTTTTGTTTTCTTTTGTTCTGTTTTGTTTTAAGTGCTGTCAAGTCATAGACAAATCACAGCAACCCTATGAACAAAAGACCTGGATACTTGTACAACTTTCATCGTTTCTTCACGTTCATAATCTTTCCGGAGGCACGCTATCTCGGAAGTGGATGCCACTCCTGCTTTCAAGCTTATTTTAATTCAGGGAGCTCCATCAAACACTGTCTACAATGGTTAACCATTATTGCATTTGACGCATAAGTATCACAGTGTTTGGCATCACAGCAACCACAAGTTACCTCTGTACGGCAAATGGACAGACCAGTGCTACACCATTTTGAAGAATGTTTGACTAAAAACAATTAAAATCAGGCCTGAATGCCACAGATTAAGATCATCCACCTTTGGCTTGGTAGCTTAACTTTCTATCCATTTATTTTTCTACACCACAACTCTAAGCAATTGATTCTTTTTCTGTCATCCTTGTTTATTGTCCAGCTCTCAGATGCATATTCAGTAATTGAAAAGACTGTGGTCAGAATCAGGCGCAGCTTAGTCTTTAAACTGACAACATTGTTCCTTAATATTTTTAGATATCCTTGACAGCAAACTTTCCAATGTAACATGTCTTTTGATTTCTTAATAGCTGGTACTCAGAGTGTTGAATGTGGGTCTAAGAGGAAATCATCTCTCATGATGTTGCCTACTGGCCCAGAAGTGAGAACTGTTGTCTTCTTTATGCTGAAATGTATCCATAATGAGGGCTGCATTCTTTGATCTTCTGCAGAAAACAGCTCAAGTCCTCCTCATATTTAGGAATCAAGGTTGTGTCATCTATACAATTCAGGTTGTTGGTGAAACTTTCTCCACTCCTGATGCCATATTTCTCTTCCTAAAATCCAGCTTCTTTAATGATTTGCTCAGCATATAGATTGAATAGGCATAGAGAAAGGATATAGCCCTGATTTTAAACCAGGCAGTGTTCTCCTGCTGTGTTTGGACAATATCTTCAGGGGATTGGTAGGGTCATGCTATCTCTAAATGTTCTATGAGAAGAACTTTTCTTCTCTTCCAGCTTTATGTACCCTCAGACATCTATTAGCTGTAAGCACAGCATAATCTCTTCATCACATGCTACTTCCCTCTGTATGTGTTGCTGTGTCTATGCTCTTTATAAAGATATTACACATACTGGGTTAGAAATTGCCTTAATACACTATGACTTCATGTTAACTGATAGCATCATGTTTATATATATGTGTATATATGTATACGAGGGAGACTCATCAAAAACCTGCATTATGCAGACAGTACAACCTTGCTTGCTGAAAATGAGGATTTAAACACTTCTTGAAGAAGATCAATGAATGCAGCCTTCAGTATGGATCACATTTCAATGTAAAAACAAAACAACAAAGATTCTTACCACTGGACTGATAGACAACGGTGTGATTGATGGAGAGTAGATTGAAACTGTCAACAGCTTCATCTTGCTTGGATCCACAATTAACACCCTTGGTAACAGCAGTCAGGAAATAAGGAGAAACATTGCACTGGGAAAATCTGCACTTAAGGACCTCTCCAAACTATTGAGAAGTAATGATGTCACTTTGAGGACTAAGGTTTATCTGATTCAGGCCACAGCCTTTCAGATCACTTGCTCTCTATCTGAGAGCTGGACAATGAATATGAATGACAGAAAAAGAAGTGATGCCTTTGAGCTGTGTTGTTGGAGAAGAGCACTGAATATCCCAAGGATGGCCGAGAGAACACACAGCTATGTCTTGGACAGGGTGCAACCAGAGTGCTCTTTGGAGGCAAGAATGATGAGCCTTCAACTCAAATACTTTGGGCGTGTTGCTGAGAGGTACTAATTCCTTGGAGATGGTCATGATGCTGGGAAAGGTAGATGGTCAACAAAGGAGAGGAGGACCCCCAACCAAGTGGATTGACATGATGACTGCTGCCATGGGTTCTTGTGTGTCAGGAATTGTGAGGGTGGCACATGATAGAACAGGGTTCAGACCTATTGTTTGTAGAGTTGCTAGGAGTCATATTTGACTCAGCAGCACCTAACAACAACATATGTATGTGTGTGTATGTGTTTTTTATGTACCATAGCTGACTCTACCAGGGATATTTAGAGGTAGTAAATTGCACAGGAGGAAATTATCAATCTTTCTTGTGCAGAGCAGCTGGTAGATTTAAACTCTGTACCTTTGGGTTGGCAGTGCAGCTCCTCCTTATCACTAGGCCACCAGAGCTCCTTCTGTGTATATATGCATGGATGTGTGTATTGCTAGAATATGATGAAAAATTTCTTTTTATATGATTTACTGCATCTAAAAACCCCACTTGAGAATCAGCTATGAGTCAGTTCTGACCTTAAAATTCTTAACAACAAATGTGTCTCTGTGTGTGTGTGTGTGTGTGTGTGTGTGTGTATAAAATGATTAACACCTGGATAATTGAAACCTTTCCATTATTCCCAATTCCTGATTTATAAAAAGAACCATTTGCCCTTACCTATCTTATGATTTTTTTTTTTGGTAAGAGACAGGTAAAGAAGCTTCTTTAGGACCCAGAAACAAACTTCCTTTGTTTACTCTATTGCTATTATGAGTGTTGGTAAATGTATTTCAGTTTTATTGAAAAACAGAAGAAATAAGAAAATACTCCAAAACTTGCCCACCTCACATTGTCCTTTTGAATTATCTTTGTGATGGGTAGGGTGCGGGTGTTTTTATGTCATTTCCCTTCATTCTGCATCTATTCAATGATGTGCCTTTCTTTGATGCTTTTTATGTCATGTGGACTGACTGGTTTATTTTCCAGCAACCTTGGCCACCAACTCTGAGACTACTGCTACATACTTATTTACATATATTTTTTCAATATGATACACTATAATGTTTGAAAGACAATCATGCAATCAATGACCTTTCATTCCTAATCTGCCATACTCATCAACTGTAATGTTGACTTTGAGAGGATATATCTGTGTAAAAGCACAGCCCTAATACCATGGCAAGAACTTTTTTTTCCCAGCTCAATCAACCTTCACACTGACTAGCATCCAGATTAATAGTTATTTAACTGCCGAACAGTTATGACAGGTGATTAATTAATTTCAAGGAGCAGCCACTTGTGCCTCTATTAATCAGCCCCTCACCAGACAGAAGGAGAAGGAAGGCAATCGGTATTTGTTACAAAATGGACTAGGCAGGCATTACTCAGGCAGCAAGAAAAGGTCATTGTAGAGCTGGAAGCATGATGAGCAGGTTTTGTGAGATTGATGACAGAGAATAATTTCCATGTACACATGAGAGAGGAAAAGGTCTGTTCAACACAGTATGGGAAAAGGAGAGTTTTGAAAGGAGAATGGATTCCTCAAGATATGTATTTACATCTCTTACCATAAGCATAAACAGATATGTCTGTTGCAAAATATGGCAAACTGTTAACTGTTTTCTCATAAATTCTGTAAATGTCATAATAACACCATCCATGTATCTTTGGTCTTGGTTTGTTATAACCTATACTTGGTAAGATGGTGAGAAAGTCGAGGGTCAGTGAAGGAGAGGAAGACCCCCAACCAGGCTGACACAATGACTGCTGCAATAGGCTCTTGTGTGTCAGGAAGGGTGAAGATGGCGCAGAATAGAACAGGGTTCAGATCATTTGTTCATAGAGTCATTATGAGTCCACTCGTTGGCATCTAATAACAACAAACACCCTTGGTGAGATGTGATGCTAACCAAAGGTTACACCTCTCTGTTGGTCTGAACACACCATTGTCTCCTGGAGAGAAAGCTGGGCAGATTCCTGCATTTGCAGGTTATAGCCTCAGAAGCCTCATAGTCAGTGGCTCTGAGTCAGAACTGAATCAAGAGCATTAAGTGAGGTTCTCTTAACTCAACCCCCCTAAGATAGATTTTATTCTGTGCTGTTCCATTTGTACTAACAACAATTAAATGAAAAACTTCATTAGCTCTTGTCTAGACAATCAAAATAAACTTTTGTTTCTGATATGTGCCACATAGAAGAGTGTGTGTGTGTGTGTTTGTGTGAAAGAGAGAGAGAGAGAAAGAGAGAGAGACATCGATCCTCTTTTAAAATTAAAAATGGATGATGCCTTTGTTTTCTGACTAAATTAATAAATGGCTCCTGGTTAGCCTTGGACCCTTTTAATATCCTTGACATAATTTTCATTTACCATCCTGAAGACAAATCACAATTAGTAACTTCACTTTAGGTAGAATACATGGTTTGAATCTTCAGTTCAATCCTCTGTAAATATCAGGATAATAGTAGTACTTATACAATAAGTACCATCTGAATTTTAAATGCAAAAGACTTAGTGTCTGGGAAATAGTAAGTCCTTGATATGTGTTAATTTTTTGTCTCTAGCTATGTACCTGGTCCCATTTTACACATAAACCAAGTAAAATCACACCTTTATGCATTTAATTCTTCAATTTAAAGGAAAAAAACCCCATAGGATTTTTATTTCATTTACACATTTACTTTATGAATAACCACTTGTTCATATATTACCTAAGAAGTATGCATATTTTCTCTAAGAAAAAAATCTTTCCTGAATATCCCTCTGCCCAGCTGGAAGTCAAGTTCTCTTTCACCTAGCATCTTTGTTGTACTTCATAGTTAGATGTTTTTCCTCACATCATCTGCAATTTTGTAATTTAATTCATGCTATTATATGTTAAATTCCTTATGTTGAGTAATGGCTTTTTCTCCCCACTTATCATGGCTAGGGCACTGATTGTGCCCATGCAAAATCTATACCTGGACCAGGAGGATATTATCTGAACAGAATAGGGGGAAACTGCATGGTTTAAAATTAAGAAAGGAGTGTGTCAAGGTCATATTCTCTCTCCACACCTATTTTATCTGTATGCTGAGCAATTTATTTGAAAAACTGAATACTTTGAAGAAGAAAAGTAGCATCAGGATGGGAGGTTATGCATATGACACAATTTTGCTTGCTGAAAGTGAGGAGGACTTGAAGCACTTGTTGCAGAATATGAAGGAATGCAGCCTTTGGTATGGACTACAATCCAATGTCAAGGAAACCAAGATTCTTTCCACTGGACTGGTAGGCAACATCATGGTGGATGGAGAAGAGATTGAAGATATCCACAATTTCATCTAACTTGGATCCACAACTATCACGCTTGGTACCAACAGTTAGAAAATCAGGAGATGCAATGCACTGGGAAAATCTGTAGTTAGGGACTTCTCCAAATTATTGTGGAGTAATGATGCCAATTTGAGGACTAAGGCATGGTGGTTCTGATTATTAGTTATGTATCTGAGAGCTGGACAATGAATAAGGATGACAGAAAAAGAATAGATGCCTTTGAGCTGTGGTATTGGAGAAAAGCACTGAACATCCCATGGACTGGAAAAAAAAACAAATATTTCAAAAAAATAAAACCAAACAAACAAATATTTCTTGGAGAGGTAGAGTGTCCTTTGGAGGCAATAATGATGAAGCTTCACCACATATGTTTCAGACATATTACTAGGAGGAGTTATCTCTTGGAGAAGCTATTCCTTGATACTTGGAAGGGTGGAATGTTTGCAAAGGAGATGAAGACCTTAAACCAGGTGAATTGACACGTGACTTCTGCAATGGGCTCTATTGTGTCAAGAAGTATGAGGATGGCACAGGACAGGGCTGAGTTCAAATCCTGTATTCTAAGGGTCATTAAGAGTTGACTCGACAGCACCTAGCAACATCATCATGACCAATATATTGTTATACATTCAGTTGTTGTTGTTGTTGTT
>NW_006399775.1:22387275-22393337 GCF_000299155.1 Elephantulus edwardii | reverse complement strand
AGGAAACACTGCATGGTTCAAAATTGGGAAGGGCGTACGCCAGGGATGTGTCCTGTCTTCATACCTTGTCAACATACATATTCAGTAAGAATTTAATAAGTATGCCTGAATGAATGAATATTATAAGAAGATATTGCCTTGGCACATAGAGATAATAGTGTCATTGGAAATATTACCTTGTTAAATGGTCATAACTTGAGAAACTGAAGATAAATCAATGAGCTGATATACTGACAATTTTATTTAATTAGATGAGTATGAACACTCTGTAGTGCTGTAATTGGACCTTGGAGAGCATCTTCTGCATTGGAGTAATTAGCAACTGAAGGCAAATCCTTTGAATCACACTGTCAATTAAAACTATCATCATATGGGGAAAGTGATGAAAAACTAAAAAAACCAAAACAAACCAACAAAGACCAACCCACACAACAAACAAACCCCAAACACCCAGACAACTAAATAGATGAAGTTTCCTCCTAGCAAATTGTCAGGTGTCACTGATCACTATCAGACTTTTCTGAGGCTTTACTTGGCCACCAGGGAATGAATGATGATCTAAAACAAACATGTTAAAAGGTTTCCCTTTAGCCTAACTAAGCACTGAGGGAATATGTTCTTTAAAATAACCTCAGTTTCATTCTTATGTCTCCCATGCTCCTTTCTTCCCTTTTCTAGAAGCTTCTCCTAAGTTGCTAGCAACACCTGTGCAAAGCAGGCGCTTGGGCTCTTTATTTTCCATAGTGATAATAATTTATACAGCAAACACTTGAGGTGTCACAAGCACACGTTTATGACTTCAGGTGGGTAATAAACAGCAGGAGCAGAGGAACTTTGTAAGAAACAAAGATGCAATTTTCATGTGGTCCAATTTACCCCTCCCTGAGTGAATAGGTTTAACTACACCAGAATTGGTTATTGCAAACCACCTGAGGAAGTACTTAAAGCTAATTGGACTCTTTGCTTATCACAAGAGTAGTTAATCAGGTGCAAACTAGGGCAATGGCCTTTTGAGTTGAACTCTACTGAGAACACTCTCCTAGAATCTCTTTATCAAGCTGAACACTGACTATTCAGAATACTAAAAAATAGAGGTAGCCTGTAGTAAATTATCATTTGCTTGCTAATAGTGATAGTCACACAAAAATAATTCAAATAGTAGATAAATTATTTTTGTTATATTAAAATTACAGAAGCATTTATATGAAAAGTTGAACCAAAATATTGAAAGAAGAAAAATGGCCATGTTGAAAATGAAATAGGAACTGAAAAACTAAATGGAGAAAATATTTTTCATTATGAGATCATGAAATGTCTCTGCAATGTCACTGCTATGTCATTGGAGAATAGGAAAGATTTCCATTTTTCAAGATGCAAATTGAGTTTTGGTTTCATTAATTCTGTGAGTGTGAGTTAGCAGCTTAGTCTGGGTCAGTTTCCTTCTATACAGTCAGTATAAAACAGTTCATCCCACGTGAGTTACCACAAACCCTAAGTTAGATTCATGTGATACATGTTGTAAAACACTGGTTCATTCTTATATCCTATTTGCATTTGCCAAAGGTAGTCTGAACTATAAAGTTGGAATCTACATTTTAACAAGATTCATAAGAATCACCTACACTCTAAAAAAAATACACCTGAAGATGCATAAAACTCATATTAAGAATCAGCTGGGGTTTTGTTAAACACTGAGTATCTCTGAGGTGGTAGTGGTGGTGGTTGTGTACTGTAGAGACAGAATCAACCAATGGCTGACCCTCAGACCGGTTTTCAGAGGCAGTTAATCACACAGAAGATTGCCCATCTTTCTTCCATGAAGCAGCTGGTGGCTTTGGGGTTGCAACACAGCTTCTTGTCATTAGGCCACCAGAGTTCCCTATATTTGTGTTATGAAGATTTTTATCAGAAAATCAATCCACAATAGATTGGCTTGAAGCTTTGTGGTAAGTAACATTTCTATAGTTGAATGCAGGACTTTCTATTTACAAAATTCATGAGAATTTTTTACAACAGTGTTTGAAAAATAATTCTAGTAGTGTCATTACCCACCAAGGTTATAAAAAGTTAAGAATTATTAAAAAGAAAAATATGAAGAAAAATTTTCCAGTTACTCAGAAATGATAATCAAGTTTTTAATACTTTTTTTATTTTAATTGTCATTTTAACAAGTTTACAGAATAGTTAGTTTTTCATTCCTTCATTGTTGCACATTTTACCCCCTCCCTTCCTTCTTCCTTCCCAAGTTGACTTTTTAATTAGTTTATTTACAAAATTCTAATACAAATTCCAACAAACTCTTTCAGTTTCCCTCACCCCCCAACCACTCACCAGATTGTACAACCCCATGAATAATCCCTTCTTCCCCCTGCACATCCACATTCCTTTGCTTCCAGCCTCTCCCACCTCTCCTGGATCCTTATACTCAATCTACAATAATGGTCTTTTACAATATTGATCCTTGTGGGACTGAGTTAGTTCACTCAGCACAATGCTCTTCAGTCCCTACCAAGTTAGGTAATAATTTACAAAGTTATTGTTTCTGAGTGCTGCAGAGTATTCCATTGTGTGAATTTACCATACTCGCAATCTATTCATTTGTGGTTGGATATTTGGACTGTTTCCATGGTCTTGCGATGGTGAATAATGCTGCTATGAACATTGGTATACAAATCTGTTTGTGTCTGAGTTTTCATATTCTATTCCAAGTAGTGAAACAGCTGGGTCATATGGAATTTCTATGCTCATATTTTTAAGGAAGCGCCAAACTGCCTTCTAGAATGGTTGCACCATTTTACAATCTCACCAACAATGTAGAAGAGTTCCTTTCTCACTGCATCCTCTCCAACATCAATTGCTGCCCTCTTAAAATTTGCTACTCTATTGGAGTTGGAGTGAGATGGTATCTCAATGTGGTCTTGATTTGCATCTCTTTTATTGCCAGTGATTTGGAGCATTTCTTCATGTGTCTGTTTGCCATTCAAATATGATTAGTTATTTTTAAGATAGTGTAGTAGTTAACTCAATAACACAACAATAACAACTATTTTAAAGCCTTTATATGCCTTTTAAAATAAATATCAATAACTTTATTTATAGAAATATATTTAGTAGAATGAGGTATATCTTATCAGACAATTTCCTTGGCATTCATGCAGTAAATGGCTGAACAAATAAATACTTTGTGCACTACAATAAGTTGCATCTCCCTACATTATTTAAGTTAATATACATTATGATATTTTTGAATAGAAAAGAAAATAAGATAAAAGAACTAAATTTTAATAAGGACTTCTGTTATAAATTATGGACACGTAGTACAGAATAAAAGATTTCTTTTTAAATCACTGACCTGTGAATTGAGCAGCTGAAATCAGTTGACGACTCATTATCTGAGAATAAGGAAAAATCAGAGGAGAAACTGGCATATTTGTCTCATACTTAACCTCGAAATAATTTGAGCAGGTGTGAAGTAAACAATCCAACTTCAATTTAAATGCCTGATATCAGCCACTCGGAGATCTCCTAGTGGTATAAAATTTCTTTGATTCTTACTGCTTATAGACCTAACCAGATCACCATAGCTTATAATGATCAGCTTTTAGGATATGAAATTTCTAAGCACTTAACAGACTGGGAAAAGTCAATGAGAACTTGAATTCTTTATCCTTTTATGCCCAGGAATACATTCTAAATCTTGAAGTTTATGGATCTGTTATAAAAAAATGTATACCACATGTTTAAATGCAATAAAAGAGAAAGCAAAAATCAGTCTGATTATACTGCAGTATATTTTTTCTTTTCTGTTAATTGTAACGAAAGTTTACAGAGACTTAGGGTTTCCATTCATTCATTGTTGCACTTTTCTCCCTGCTGCCCTGCGTCCCCCGCTTTTTGCTCTTTTCTTTGAAAGAATTTTTCTTTTACTTTTTCACTGTTATACAAAAACAAAAACAAAACAAAACAAAAATCCCAACTTAAAAAAAAGAGATATTAGCAGTATAGTTGCCCTGGGAGTGAGTGCTCACTCATCCATACTAAGAAATTGACAAGAGCATTATCTGAAGTTATAAAAATAACTTCATTGAATAATTCAAAATTAGGTGCCATAATTCATTCAAAGGCAACTTACACAATTCACGCTGGATTCAGAAAAGGAGGTAGAAGACATAAGAGGAACTTTGCTTATGCTAAGTGGAGGTCACATGAACAGATGATGCCATAGAGATTAACAATAATCTAAATAATTAGGAAAGTCTGTGTTTCATTGAGAATGTGATGAAATCAACTGTGTGGTTTCAACAAGTTGTGCATGCCGTTAGACCTGGGATTTCCAGAGCACTTATGCTTACATAAAACCTAGACCAACAGACGTTCAAACAGAACAAGGGACTATTGCTTGGTTTAAGATCAGAAAAGGTATGCTTCTCAATAATAGTCTGTCAGCATACTTGCTCAATGTGTATGATGAGGACATAATCTAAGAAGTTGAAGGTGAAGAGGAATGCTACACGAGGGTTATACGAGCAAGCTGCAAGATGCAAAATGAATAACCTTGTTGAAAGCTAAGAGGACTCAAATAATTTAACGATGAAGATCAAAGACTTCAGCCTTCAGTATGGTCACAAACATCCTCATCACTGGACAAAGAGCAAAAGCTTGAGAATTAGAGAAAATGTGATATTGTCAATATTACTTGAATTCAGTCAACTCTCATGGAAGTAAGAATCAAGAAATTAAATGAGGTACTGCATTGGGAAAATTGGCTGAAAAGATATCTTCAAAATGTTAAAAAACTGTTAAAAGATGCAATTTTGTGGACTAAAGTGTGCTTGACCTAAGCTATAGCATTTTCAATAACTACCTATGAAATAAGAGGTGAACAAAGAATAAGGACTAGAGAAAAACTGATGTACTTCATCTGTGATGTTGAAAAACCATGTGGGACATTATCACCTCTCAATCACTGAAAGAGTTAGCTTCCAAGTTGCTATGTGAAATTTTATGTTAAGATCAAATGAAGGATGACTACATTGCTTCAGATCTTCACCTGCAATGTGAATGTCCTGCCATGGTTCTTGTTGACCGCTTATCACCTTGGGTGATTGTACCCTCCACCACCATCAATAAGAGAATGTTATGAATTCTTCCAGAGTGTCCCAAGTACTGGCTCTGTCCCTATCTTCTATCATCACCTTATTTTCAAAATGGGTGAGCCAAGCTTCCTCAATAATCAGTGCCAAAACAGCCTTAATGGTGTTGCTTGGGGCATGGACACTGTGCCTATATCTGTATGGGGTGGGCCTGGGCTCCAATCAAGAGTGAATTTAGCCTACTTGTTCTACCTGCAAGTCTCTCACTCAAGCATCACCTGACTCTTTCTAGACATACCTGACCTTTTTCTTCTCTGAGAATTAACAATACAGAACTTCATCCATTGCTGTGACAGTCCTGTACATTTGACCTTATGCTGGGGCTACTGCGGATCATCAAATCACTGATTCCATTGTTGCCCATGTAGCCTGCCCCATTCAGTTGTGCCTACCCAGGACACAGCATTGAAGATGCTTCAGGACATACACATATGATGGGTAGCTGACCTGGAACCTTTTAACAGCCAGGCTCCCCATCTCAGTTATCATTCTTACCTTGACCTGATCTGTCTTTCTAACTCTCAGGGTTGTAAGCTGGGACTAGAACTGAGAGTCTCACTTCATTCCCAGTCCCGAGGACAGGATATCTTCATGAAATTGAATGCCTACTGCTCCAGTATTAGTCTCTGTGTGCATGTACGACTCAATAAACAGTTTCTTGTAGTTGTCAGACATATCCCAACAACTTCTCTACTCCTGGCACCTTGGGTTCTCAGAGATCATACCCACTTTCCCTTCCTGGATGGTGTAATGTTGTTGTTGTTGTTGTTATGTGCCATCGAGTCGCCTGCGACTCATAGCGACCTTATGAACAACAGCCCTAAACTCCGCTCTGTTCTGTGCCAATCGCACTGTCTCTGACACTCCCATCCCAATTATCCAAGTCACTGAATCAATCCACCTCATAGA
>NW_006399775.1:22377608-22385780 GCF_000299155.1 Elephantulus edwardii | reverse complement strand
AGGTTTGAATTTGTTCTTCAGTTCCTTGAGCTTAAGATATGCTGAGCGAGTTCGCTGTAATAGTATGCATAATAAACTTCCATTCTTTGTGCATATGGAGTCCACAAGTCAGAGAGCCATTAGGGACTTCTGCATTTGTTATTTTCACATATGTGTTGTTTAATGCACAAAATAACAGATTGTTTTTTCTATTGTAGAAAATGAAAAATAACAAGGTAGTAGGTAAATGTATGCCAAGAACTGTCAGAAAAATGTATACATCCGTCTTGTGAGAATCGCAGGCAAAAGGTTCCTTAGAAGCCAGATGGTGACACTTTGTTACACTTATTTTGGACATGGGATCAGGAGGGATCAGTCCCTGAAGAGCAATAGAAAGCTTGGTTGAGTACAAAGTCAGATAAAAGATCAAGCTGCTTGCTGTAATGCACGACCTACTGACTGCAGCAATGGGTTCAAATAGCAAATCTCCTAGTGTTTTCCCTCCTTCCCTTTTTCTGTCCCTTTCTTCCTTTCCCCTTCCACTTCTGAGCATTTATATGTATCTTGCTCAGTTATCCTGGTTTTACAACAATGATTTTATGCAGTATTTGCCCTTAGGAGATTGAGTTAGTTCACTCCTAATGATCTGTATATTCTACCATCTATATAATATTTCATGAAATCACTATTCCTTAGTATTTCATAGTATCCATTGTGTTAATGTACCATATTTTCTCAGTTCATTCATTTGTTGGTGGATATTTGGGTTGTTTTCATTTTCTTGTTAATGTAAATAATGCTACTATTGATATAAGAGTGAGTGAGTGAGTGAGTGTGTGTGTGTGTGTGTGTGTGTGTGTGTGTGTGTCTGTTCTTGTCTTAATTTTAATCTCCTTGGGTTCTTTCCTAGCAACAGAATAGCTGGGTCATAGGGGTTTTATGTTCAGCTTTTTGAGGGTATGACAAATTGTATTTGATAGTTGTTGTACCATTCTGCAATCCTACCAGCAATATAATGAGTTCCAATCTCTCCACATTATCTCCAACATTTATTGCTTTTGGTTAGTGGGTGGATGGTAAAGGAATAGGAAAGATCTAATAGAGACTTGAAAATATGGGGTAATAATAGACATAGTTCAATGGTAATTTTATAAAATATAATACATATGAATGATCATATGAAACACAGTGTACATGCATAAGATGCATTAGAAAGAATAAAAACAAACCAAAGTATCAAAGGGGAGAAAAAAACCCACCAAAACTCAAAGGCAGAAAAACAACAATGTGACATGACTCAGGACAAAGTAGAATTCTATTCTGGATACAGCCTTGTTATGAGTTGAAACTGTTACTTAGTAACATATATGCCTCTTTTTAATTTATTAAATAACAAGATATAACAATAGGTATACCATTATTTCAAAACCATGAAAACTATAAGTAATATTATAATAAATCTGTAATATATTTAAGAGGCTATGAAAAGAACTAATGATTTCTAGTAATAATAAATTCACAGATATATTTAATGCTATTATTACTTCTTGCTTATATTGCCAATACTAAAAAATGAAGTAAATGTTAGATTTAATTTGATATTGATAACAATATCAATCTAATTTTTAGAATACTTTCCTAAATTCATTAACAGACCCTTGAAGCTCAAAATTTCCTGAAGTCCTTGCTATTTGCTTTCACCGATATTCCATATGCATTATTTCTAATCATTTTATGAGATTAGATTAAGTAGCTGTCCTTTTACATATGAAGATGTTGAATCTTAAAAATAATAAATGACTCACTTTGAGGTACTTCAAAGTAATAATTATTGGAGTCCCAATGCTGATATTTTACCCAAATTGCTCTTACTCTAGTCTACTTTCCACTCTACCAGCAAGCCCATCTTTGTTCTGATCATAACTTCATTCCTCAGACCACTCTGTGTTATGTGAATCTATCTATAACTAAAATCCTTGGGCTTTGACATAAGAAACACCAAAGATTTCACACTTAGCAGACAGTTTAATAAGCTCCATTAGGACCTTGTTATGTTTGGATTCATACTGAAGAAGTCTTCACTAAGAGAGCAGGTGGAATCTCAAGAGAAGGTAGGAAGGGAAAGAAAAGCAATTTCTTACTTACAGAATTGATACAGTGTCTTTGCCAGGAAACAAAACCATCCAGCCCTGCAGCATACCAATAATCTAGAGAACTCTTGCTGAGAAAGAAAAACACTATCCAAAAGTTTCAGGAATCCTAAAAGAGTGTGAATAAGGATCATCATTACTTGAAAATAAATTCTTAAACAATTGTATCAGTTCTAGAAGAGGTTATATGTATGTGATTTTGAAAATTACTGGGACACTACAGAGTAGTTGGCTAAGGTTGTGACTAGTGCTGGTGTGAGGTTTCTTAGGAATGCCCTCCAAGCTGATTTTATTTACTGGTGGTATTACCTGGGGCAGATTAACCCTATACCACAAATTTCTCTATTAAAAAAATGAGGGCAATAAAAGTGCTCATGATACTAGAGTTCTGCATGTGTGTGTGCATGTGTATAAATGTATGTAGGAGGATTAAATGAATGCATGGAAAATAGATTATATGTCTTCATAGTAAGTAATAAAAACATGTGAAATATTATTATTACTGCCACAACCATTACTAATAATGGGAATAACTAGAGGATTGAATCTAAGAGGCAAAGACATTTTTTTTCTGCCCCTGACACATTCCAAAGTCTATGGGGTGAAAAAAAAAAAAGCAAGACATAATCTTCTCCAATGTTTCTTTCCCCATAGACATGGATTTCTTTTGTGTCTGTTTTATGTTTTGATTTTTTTTTAAATTTGCCTGAATGACTAAACTAGTCTCCCGCATATTAGAAGTTTTAAGAAGCCATTTGTATCCTTTTGATTGTATCCTTGAACTATGTAGTATAAAGACTTTTCTGATTGTGATATTGTATAAAGATGAAAAAAAATGTTTGAGTTATTGAATGTCAATAAAACATCGTAAGAAGCACGTAGAGGGTTAGTTGCCTTGTCACAGTAACTGTTCCTTGGTTGACCTGCTTTAATGTTCCTCACTTATTTCCTTCTTTTTAGTTCATGTCTGGCACATAATAAACATATTTGCTTATTTTTTCAACTAGTTTACAAAAGAGCACTAGGAAGTTCCCTCTTTCCCTCCCGGATTTCAAAGTAGATTTTAGCAGATGCATTTCCACAATTCACTTGTTAAAAAAATCATAATCTATGAATTTTGCTGTAGCATAGTCTGTAGAAAACTTAGCTGAAAACCCAAAGGCAGTATCGCTGGTGTTTTGAATCGACCAACACCTAAAGGGAAGAAAGATGATCAATTTTTTGCTATGTGGTTTACAGCCTCACATTTAATTTATAAATTAGTTCTGACTTCATGACAATTAGAAAGATAGGCCTTTTAATACAATCAGCAAGCTACAAAGGACCTTTGCTGACAATGTAATTCAACTTACTTTAAGATTGTTAACAAAAAGTTTGGTGATTTGAACCCACCATCTGCTTGAAAGAAGAAAAATGGAATGCTCTGCTTTGCTGATGACTATAAATAAAGATTGACAGCCTTGGGAAGAAATGCTTTGAAAACGGTCTCCTCTGCCCTGCAGTAGTATGGTGTATTGAACTCAAATTGATGAACCTGGGATTTTGGTTTTGGTTTTTGAAGGTAAAGAAACAATCGTTATTTCTGCTTTGAAAATGAGAAAAATGAGGGTCAGAAATTTTGAATAGCATAGTATAGGTCAAGTTTATATAGCTAACTGAAATATTTAAAAAAAATTTTTTTTAAAAAAAAAGCATAGTGATTTCCCTGATTTGGAGGGTTGAGGTAGAAAATAAAAGATTCAATGGGAACTTGAAAACAGGATGATAATAGGAATAGAGCTATAGTAATTAACCATATAAAATACAATGTATATGAATGTATAAAACACAATGGACATAAAAAAACAATGTCAATGAAAGTGTATAAAATAAAATACATATACATGAAACACAATGTCTATCAATGATTTTATGCAAACATATATGATAAAAAAGAGCAAAATTAAAAATACAAGTGAAATAAATTATCTAATTGCAAAACAAAGATAAATCTACAGTTCAAATTTGAGTTTGCTGTTGAATATGGCTAATTTTATACAAAGTAAAATCTTATGAGTGATAATTGACTAACTCTTTTATCTAATGAAACAATCATGCTCTTTTTATCATGGGATAATATTTTCAGCTGAAAAAGAAAACTGACGTGTATTTTATTTAAAAAAAACCCCTTTTTGTAAATTTTCCTTCCCGCATAAAATTTATTAGATAGTATCCTAAGAGTCTTTCTTCTCCAGTGAAATATACTCTTAGTAGTATATATTAAGAACAAGAGACATAGGATTCTCTTTCTAGATGCTAGGTATTGTCCTGAAAGCTTTACAGAAATAAAACTCTTATGAAAATTCTATAAGACATTCACTAATCTTTATTTTTTAAATGAGCAAATTAAGGCACAGAAAGTCTGTATTCTGCAGAGCTCAGGAGCAACAATTTCAAAACAATATAATAGAACATGAGAGAAGCTCGAAGAGCATTATGCTGAGTGAAATAACTCAGACTCATAGGATAAATACCACCCATGACCACTACTGTAAAAACAGAAAAATAACTGGTAAGATGTGTATGGATATGTAAAGAGAGAAGTGGAGAGGACAGGAGGGAAGAAGAGGGCGAAGGGGTATGGGGATGTGGAAATCATAAGATTATAGAGTTTGGTGGGCAGAGGGAGTGAAAAAATTAGGAAAGATCCAGTGGGATCTGAAAAGTCAGGTTAATAGTGAGAGTGGATCAATGATGAATAATTTTATAAGGTACAATGTGAATGAAAAGTAAAATGCCAAAAAAAATTTACCCAAAATCACTCAGCAATTAAATGGCAGAGTGAGGTTTTGAATTTATATCTCTAACTAATATGCTTTTTTGGAAGCAGAAGTGGCATCCACTTCCTAAATAATGTGTCTCTGCAAACTCTATGAACTTGGATAAATGCCGATAGTTATAGAACAGCCTCAGACCTATTGTTCATAGGGTCGCTATGAGTCTTGCTCGACTTGAAGGCAATCAACAACAGCAGTATGCTTTATACTTTGAACTCACAACATTATGCAAATATCTCTAAACAAATAAACACAATGTCACCATTTTTGCTCCAGATTTTATAAGGGAACAACTGATTATTTAGGCATTATCAAATTTCTAAGGGCTTTTCTTAGCTCTTATTCCTAATAATTTTGCATCTTTAGAATTGTTCTGCTTCTTACAGGTAGTTATCTAATTTATCATGTAATAGGCATTTACCTTACATTCTTTTATATGCATTATTTCTTTTAATGGCTTTACATGATATGTTAATTCCATATGACACTGAGTGGCTAGTCAGTGCAAATCTTATATAATGAACTGAGGAAAATCCACAGGAATGAATCTTTAGTCATTCATAATATACAACTTTTAGCAATTAGAGAAAATGAGAAATCACACTCCACACACATCTCACTTACATGAAGAATGCTGTTAAAAACAATTGCTTTTCATTATGTCCAAAAAAATATATATACCATAATCGTTAGAAATGAGTAGAGAGAATTATTTCCAAGATAGACAAAATCTAATTAGTCCAGTGATTTATTATTTGGAGTTTGTTTTTAACAAGGACTTTTTAAAAAAAATTCTTTTACTACAGTATACATTTGATTGGTAATCATGTTTACTTTAAGACATCATGTTGTTAGGTTCTCTCCAATTAGCTCTGACTTGTAGTGACCCTACGCACAAAGCAGGAAACCTTTCCTGATCCTTTGTCAGCCTCATAGTTCTGCTGTGCTTACTACCATTGTTTCAAACACTGCGTCAAATGATGCCACTGAGTCTACTTTTCTTTTACTGTCTGTCTTCTTTAGCAAACCTGTTATTCTGTGTAACACCTTAACTCTTGCTGTATATTTGAGTTGAACAATTTTGTTCCAAACAAACACTTAAGTTATTAAGTTTTTTATTACCATAAAACTAAAACCCAAGTCCACTGTTATGGAGTAGATTTTGACCCATATCTACCCTTCACCAGGTGTCAGAGGCTGTAAATATTTATGAGCATAGACTGCTAATATCCGTGGGACAGCCCAAAGCATGGCATATTACACCACCACAGTTCCTTCAGTTTCCATAATACAGAAGCAAGTAATCACAACACATACAGAAAAGAGACATTGGATTCGAATTAATCAATGTCTGTTGTTTTACTGTCGAGTCGGAACTGCCCCATAGCTGGCCCTCTGGTGGGCTTTCAGAGGCACTTAGTCCTATGGAAGGAGGTTGCTCATCCCTCTCTCGCAGAGCAGCCGATCGCCTCGAGCCACATGCCATCGGGACTGCAGCCCAGTTCTGTAACCAATGTGGAGCTAACTGAAAATTGTCTTTATATTTTTGTTTGCTATTGAAATTCAGTCCATCCTCCAAAGTACGACTGTGCCTATCCAACAAATACACCAACAAGAAAAACGAAAAGTGAGAGTAAGTCTGGCTTTAATCCAGATTGTTGATTTACATGAGAAAACCATTAGGATTGGACCAAAGCTTCCCATAATATCTCTTTCCCTCTCCTCCACTGTCTAAACATCTCTGCTCCAACACAAAGGTCACTCTTTTTGTGATCTTTCCTATTTTGTAATTCCTTCTCATGTCTACAGAATCTATCTCCTTATCTTAACATTCCAGGACCAGGAAACACTCGCTATGGTCCTTTAAAAGTATCCGTATAGTCCTTTCCCCTCCCCTCCACTTTATTGTATATTGGTTTGCATACAAAATTCATATACATTATATATTATTCATATCCATTGTCTTTCACACATTCCTAAATTCACAGTTTCAAATGATCATTCATGTACATTGTTTTATACAATTAATACTATTAATCTATGCCTATTATCTCATCTTCTCAGGAGTAGCAGAAAAATGTCTGTGTTTCATTGAGTATGCAAAGGCATTTGACTGTGTGGATCACAACACATTGTGGTTAACCTTAAGGAAAATGTGGATCAGAGAACATTTGATTGTGCTTATACGAAACCTATATTTGGACCAAGAAGCAGTCCTCAGAACAGAACAAGGAAACAATGCATGGTTCAAAATCAAGAAAGGAGTGTGTCGGGGATGCATCCTGTCTCCATACCTTTTCAATCTGTTGCAGAACAGAACATTTGGGGAAAGGGGCTTTATTAGGAGGAGTGTGGCATCAAGACTGGAGGAAGACTAGTTAACAACCTACGATATGCAGATGACATGGCCTTGCTTGCTGAAACTAAAGAAGACCTGAAGCATTTGCTGCAAAAGGTCAAAGACTGTAGTCTTCTTTATAGATTGAAGCTCAATATCAAGAAGACAAAGAATCTCACTCCTGGGCCAATCGGCAGCACCATGATGGATGGAGAAGAGATTGAGGTTGTTAGCAATTACAGCTTGCTCAGATCCATAAACAACACTCTTAACACCAACAGTCAGGTAATCAGACCTCTCCATTGTGCTAAAGAGCAACGATGTTTGTCTAGATACAAAGGTGCACCTAATCCTGGCCATGGTCTTCTCAATTACAATGCAGAGAGCTGAACAATGACTATGAATAACAGAAGAACAGATGCCTTCAAATTGTGATGCTGGAGAAGAGTCTTGAACATATCATGGACTGGCAGAAGAGCAAATGGGTCTGTCTTGGAGAGAGTGAAGCAGGGTCTCTCCTCTGAGGCTGGCAATTGGCCAGGTGAGACTAGTTCTTGGAGAAGGACATCACACTTGGAAGGGTGTAGGGGCAGTGCAGGAGAGAAAGACCCTGGATGAAATCGATTGATACAGTATCTTGGGCCCTAGGGGTTGGTGTGTTAGAAATAGTGAGAATGGCTTAGGGTGGGGCAGGGTTCAGAGCTGCTTTATATATGGTAAGCTATACATCACAGGTTACTCAAGGGCACATAACAACAATAACATACTATATTGGTTGTTTTATTTAAGCCTTCTCCTTAGAGTCAACAAGACCTCAGGGAAGGCCTTTGTATTTAAAATTGGTTGTTTGGGGGAACATTCTTCTTACTCGTATAGCACACTTCTGTCA
>NW_006399775.1:22373745-22377508 GCF_000299155.1 Elephantulus edwardii | reverse complement strand
AAGCTCAATATCAAGAAGACAAAGAATCTCACTCCTGGGCCAATCGGCAGCACCATGATGGATGGAGAAGAGATTGAGGTTGTTAGCAATTACAGCTTGCTCAGATCCATAAACAACACTCTTAACACCAACAGTCAGGTAATCAGACCTCTCCATTGTGCTAAAGAGCAACGATGTTTGTCTAGATACAAAGGTGCACCTAATCCTGGCCATGGTCTTCTCAATTACAATGCAGAGAGCTGAACAATGACTATGAATAACAGAAGAACAGATGCCTTCAAATTGTGATGCTGGAGAAGAGTCTTGAACATATCATGGACTGGCAGAAGAGCAAATGGGTCTGTCTTGGAGAGAGTGAAGCAGGGTCTCTCCTCTGAGGCTGGCAATTGGCCAGGTGAGACTAGTTCTTGGAGAAGGACATCACACTTGGAAGGGTGTAGGGGCAGTGCAGGAGAGAAAGACCCTGGATGAAATCGATCTTGGGCCCTAGGGGTTGGTGTGTTAGAAATAGTGAGAATGGCTTAGGGTGGGGCAGGGTTCAGAGCTGCTTTATATATGGTAAGCTATACATCACAGGTTACTCAAGGGCACATAACAACAATAACATACTATATTGGTTGTTTTATTTAAGCCTTCTCCTTAGAGTCAACAAGACCTCAGGGAAGGCCTTTGTATTTAAAATTGGTTGTTTGGGGGAACATTCTTCTTACTCGTATAGCACACTTCTGTCAGCATGTTGTACTGAGTTAACCTGGGATTGCTGTGATGCTGAACCTTGTGCCATTGTAGTTCTTGTTGTTATGTGCCATCGAGTCACTTTGGATTCATAGCAACCCTATGTACAAAAGCCCTAAACACCATTCTATCCTGTGCCAACCTCACCGTCTCAAACACACTCATTCCCACCACTCCACTCACAGAACCGATCCGTCTCATGAAGGGTCTTCCTCTCCCAGGCTGTGCCTCCACTCTGCCAAACATAATGTCCCTCTCCAAGGACCAGTCCCTCCTTGCAACATACCTAAAGTATGTCAGATGAAGCTTCAGAATCCTTGATTCCAAGGAGCATTCTGGCTTCACCCTCTCCAGGGCAGACCTGTTTCTTCTCCTAGCAGTCAAATAGCATAATGGTTACCCATGGTGGACAGTCTTTGGTGGAACTCCCAGTTTAAGACAGGTTTGGAAGTAGGAATGACATCCACTTCTTAAACTACATGCCTCTGGAAACTCTATGAACTTTGATATATGTCGATAGTTATAGAAAAGCTTTCAGGCCTTTTGTTCATAGGGTTACAATGTGTAGTGCTTGACTAAAAGACAACAACATTGAATCTTTCCTAATTCCTTCACTAACTGCACTCTCCAAACTCTCTTATCCTAATAGTTTTTGATCTAATTATACCCCCTTCATTATGCAGTATCTTCTTCCTCTGAGCCATTGAAACACTTGTTCATGTATTTTTGTTGTGTGGGGTTTTTTTATTCTTTTCCCTTCAGGGTTAACATTTTCTTTATTTATCACCATCTTTATCAAGGTTATACCTGGATTATCACAAGTTCTGAATTAAAACAAAATAGAGGAATGAGTGAGTGAATGAATGAACAAATAAGTGAATGAATAGATAATATTTCTGTAATGTTTGCTAGAAATAGAATCTCTATGAAGCTTTCATTAATTTCACCAAGTAAAGTTAATCACTCCCTCTGGATTTGTACTTGGCCATGTTACATGGAATAAATCATGTTGCAAATCAATTTCTCAGATGTTGATTTAGTTCAGTCTGCAATGATTTCCTCTGGAGTGACCATATGAGACTCATCTATTTTATCTCAGATGTGCATAGTGCTTAACTTATGCTACATGTTAAGTATGTTTATTTAATAAATGAGTTAGTGAGCTGTACTTTATTCATTTTTGTATCCATAGAAATGACTTATGATACCTTGAATTTTCTCTAGAAGTGGAGCTTAATTGATCTTTTCAGATCAAGTGTTATCAAGCAAATTACAGTCAGTTCAGCAGTTTGCTGGTTCACTCTTCTGAAATAATAGAATGTTCTGGTTCTTATTAGCTGTGAATTCTCCAGCAAACAAGCAGGTTTACATACAAACATACTCTCCTTTTCAATAATATGACTAGTAAGTGGTGAAGTTATTTAGCTGCCCTGCATACAGAGGAAGAAATGTCAACAGGCAACCAATTAACACACCAAGGAAAATATGTTTATCCTTAAAGCTTTCAGGAGGATCTGGTTCTCCATACATCTCAGCAGGATATAGTTTTCTGCTTGAGTGCAAATTCAATGAGACTTGAAGAGGTCTAGAGTACTATTTATTTACATCAAGCTCAATACTCTGACAAGACTAAAAAAGTGATAATTTTGTGTATATGCTTGATTCCTCCATCACTTTTCTGTATGACTTTCTATCTCCTAGTTTATTTTTTCTAATACTGGAGAAGTGCTATCTCTGGCAACAAATTCCATTTGTGGACAGTTTGACTGTTTTAATTCCTTTCCTACATATATGTAAATTCAGCTCTATTGATCTTACATCATGCCACTCTTTGATTACTCTCCTTCACAGATACAGAAACCAATATAATTTACAACTCATGTTTTATATCCAAGAAAAAAAATTGTAGTTCCACCATCTATTTATCTTATACCATATTGAATCTTTCCAACATTTAACTAAATTATTTTTTCTTTACCATTCTGATTGTTAGTCAGACCTTTAATGTTCCCTCGAGAATGTCTATTGCATGTCAATGACTGGTTGTGCTAATGGATACATTGTCTTTCTGGTGTTATGACTCACTTCATAAAGCTCTCTATTGCTTTACTGAAAGTTGATCCCTAGAGATGAATTGTTCCAGGTTTGAAGGGTGTCTAAAGCAGTCATCAGTTTTCTCAGGGATCCTAATGGTCTCTATTAGACAAGTAAGCTTGACTTTTTTTTCTCTTATGATTTTGGAATTTGTCCTATGATTTTGAAATTTGTCCTATAGTTGTTGGGTTTGTTGGGTTTTTTTTTCCTTTTTTCTCTGTTTAAGGCCTTCTGTAGTGATCTTGATAAGCACAGTCAACAATGATATCCACCCACTCTCTAGTTCTTCTCATCTCAGAGAAGTAGAGACTGTGGTTTGTGTTGTCTTTCAGTCCTTTGAACTAATTGTTCCACAGTCATTTATTTTCTTTGCTATCCTTTGTTCTAGATGAGGAGAGATCAATAGTTATATCTCAGATAGCTGCTATAAAGCTTTAAAGGGAGTATTAGTGGTGTTCTGCCCATGAAATGCCCCTCAAAGAAATCTAAAAACATGTCTGAAATTTCAAGAGCGTTCATTATACTATTTCCGCACATGGAGACTTTTCTCCTTCTTGAAGTGGTGAAGGACAAAAGCCTCGAGTTCCCCCTGCCACTTGCTTTTATAGCCCTTTCTTGAGTGCCCCTGTTAAGGCAGAGAGATTGGCGGGCCAGGGGATCAGTCATTTGGTCGGCTTTTGACGGGCTGGTTACTTTGCCCTCCATGGTTTTTGCAATCACTTGTTATGCATCAGAGAGTTGGACAATGACTAGGGAGGATAGAAGGAGAATTGATGCCTTTGAGCTGTGGTGCTATAGAAGAGTACTGAATGTACCATGGACTGCCTAGAAAACAAACAGATTTATCCTGGAGAGGGTTAAAGCAGGCTACTCCTTGGAGGCAAGGAATCTGGGGCTTCGTGTGACATACTTTGGACATGTTGTAAGGAGAAAC
>NW_006399775.1:22365956-22373485 GCF_000299155.1 Elephantulus edwardii | reverse complement strand
TGGGGGTTTATAAGACATGGGGTTTCTGCTGTCCCTTCAGTGGCTCAGCTTAAAGGATTTGTGCTGCCAATTCGAAGGCAGCTTCAAAACACCAGCTACTCCGTGGGAGAAAGATGGGTACTTTTCTACTGGGCTACGTACAGTCTCTGAAAACTGTCTAGAAGTGTGACTATGAATTGATTCCAACTCAAGCACACATGACAACAACAGACAAGCTTTTAAGACCCCGGGAGCTATTCATTAAGGTAGAGTATAGAACATTACCTTAACAGATTATGCTATGTCAGTTGACCAAGATGTCCTCCAAGACTATAGTCCTAAATCTCTTAAATTTCCAGAAATGTATCCTCTGTATTCTCTTTTATGTGCTCTTTTTGGAGGACAGTGAACTGCATTTTGGATACTGAGAGTAGAATGCAATAACTGCTCAACAGTAAGCTACTGGAAGAGTGAGCCTGTTGTACCTGAAATAAGCATCTCATTATGGTATGGATTTGGAAATAATGCACATAGCAATAAAAGCCTTAGAAATTGAAAAGATCTAAAATCAAAGAAGTATAAATTAGAGACGACCCTGAAAGAAATTCTAAGGAATAACTCTTTATGATAGATTGTATTATCCCAAGTGAAGTAGTTCAGCCACGCAAGGACAAATACTGTATAAGACATTATTATAGAATTAGATATTTAGTATGTCAAGTGTGAGGATCTAAGGGGTGAGGGGTGGAGCAAATAGGTAGGGAAGGGCAAGGTGGGTAATCAATCATGGGTTGCATGGTTTGATGGGTGGACAGAGGTGAGGGGATCTGGTGTAAGTAAACAAGTGTAAAGTTGTTTAAAAAAATAAAAATAAAAAATAAAAAAAATTAAAAATAAAACAAAAAGATGCAGGCAGAGGAAAACAATCTCTAAGGGTTTGGATAATTTCTTTTGGTGATCGTTGCTTCTTGCTTTTGTTATTCTTGATTGTGAAATCTAACTCAGTACCTCTAAATGGCTAAAAACTCTCAATAGGATTTCCTGGTATTTAATCTTTACATGAGCCGATTGCCAGTTTTCTTCTGCCGTGAAGTAGCTGTTGGCCTTGAATTACCAATCATTCAGTTAGCAGCTGAGCTCTTCAGTATCGTACCATTAGACTTCATTTTGAAAGTATGTGCACATGATAATTAAGAGTCATTTTTGTGGTCTTTTTTCCCCTTCCTGAATAGACTTTATCTACATTCACACAAAATAAGAAATTAATACTAACTTAAAATAATTCTAGTTCCTTAATATTTATACCTTCTGTGCTTTATATTTTCTCCTCTCTATTTCAAATTTTCCTACCCTTCATGACACCGCTAAGACTCCATTAAGAGCTTAGCCTTTATTGATGGTTTGTTTGCCATAACAGCTCCTCTAGTGTATTTACAATTTAGATTTTGAAATTGGTAGCCAGTCCTTAACATGTTTAATCTTATATTCTAACTAAATAACAAACTTCCCACCTCTGACTTCTCTCTCCATCACACTTTTCCTTAAACACATACTAGTTACTGAAGATACAGAGAGCTGAAGGATCATGGCAAGAGGAAAGGCAGAAGAATGTTGGCAAAAAGGCACTTAATAATTTATTCTCTTCACTCAAAAATAAAGCCCAGAGCATCATCTGACTTAGCCAAAAGAATCACACAGTCTCTCTTTTTGATATTTTGTAATGATTAAACTGAGCGATCAAAAAAAAATCAATTTCTTTTCTCTGCATCCCTGGTGATGCAATATGACAAGGTAGTAATTTATTGATCTTTGGATTAAACGTGCTCAAACTGCATATGAGATACTAACAACTTGTTCAGTCAAAAATATAATGCTTTAAAAAGTCTTAGCCTCATACTGTGATTGTGCCACCATAGTTGTTGCATGGGTGCAATGGAATTCTATAATTTTCTAATGAAACTTTCTTCCTGAAATCATTTACTAGGACAAGATCATGACTTAACACTGTCATTATATTTTTCTGGGTATCATCAAGATGCATTCACATGATCCAACGAAGAAGAAAAAGAAACGTCATTATTTTAGACTTCAACTTAGGATTACTATTCTTACATTTAAAACACAGAGTATAGAAAGATTTTATCATTGGGGAACTAGTTTGTCATGCCTCCTTGCAGTTCTATCAAAATGCCAAAGAGAGTCTGCCAGAACATTGCTGTCATGGAGCTTTCTTTATTAGCTAATTTACAACTTCTGAGAGAAGTAACTCCTATTTTAACAACTGGCCATAGTAGAATTCTGAGACGTTGATGTTTCAATGAAATAATAATTACTTCTTTATGTGAGAGAACCAAGATTGACTTCTAGCTAGTGTGTTACCATGCCCAGTCAGTCACTGGAGCCATGCATGGCTATTTGATGCAAACCAGGTTTCATTAGACTGATCAAGACACTAGGCAGTGTTTTGTTCTCTTGTGTATAGGGCCAGCATTGTATTTCCATCGGTCAGGGACAGTAATGGATCTGAGGTCGTCACAAATTAGGGGCAGAATCAACAACAGCTAACCAGCTAACAACAACAGCAATTTGTATTCAGATTTTTTTAAAGTATTTTATTGATTTTCATATAATAATTCCTTTATATAATGTTTCATTCATATGTACTGTGTTTTATACAATTTTTCATTTTACATTGTGTTTCATACAATCATTCATTACATTCTATTTTACATTGCTTTTTAATTGATTTGCTTACAAAGTTTACATACATTCCGTTTCACGGTAGTCTGTATTCACATTGTGTTTCACACTCTCATTCTCATACACTATATTTTATAAAATCAATCACCACTGGACCTTGCCCATCATTACCCTGTCTATTTGCCCAGAACCTTCTCATTTGCTTCCCCCCTCCCTCCACCCACCTATCTGTGCTGCCTTGTGGTTTCACCCCTACCTATCCTCACTGCTTTGCTCTTCCTCCCCTCCTTGAGTTCCTGTGCATGTTTTACTAGTTATCCTTCTATTTTTACTACATTGCTCTTGTGCAACACTTGTCCTTAGTAGATTGCATTAGTTCACTCAGCCTAATGCTTTCCAGCCTCTCCCAAGTTACATAGTATTTTTAAAAATCAGTGCTTCTGACTGATGCATAGCATTCCATTGTATTAATGTATCACAATTTCTCAATCCTTTCTGTTGTGGTTGTACATTTGTGCTGTTTCTATGTTCTTGCAATCATGAATAATGCTGCTATGAACATTGGTATACAAATCTCCATTTGTGTCTCAATTCTAATTTCCTTGGAGTATATTTTTAGTAGTGGAACAGCTGGGCCATATAGAGTTTCTATGTTCAACTTTTTAAAGAAACGCCAAACTCTCCTACAGAGTGGTTCACCATTTTATAATCCTACCAACAATGTATGAGAGTTCCCACCTCTCTACATCCTCTCTAACGTTTTTTCCTTGGATCAATTTATTAATATCACATGCCAGCAAGGTTCTGCTGAAGATTATCCAAAAATGACTGGAATAGCACATCAACAGAGAACTGCCAAAAGTGCAGGCTGGGTTTACAAGAGACCATGGCATTCGGGATATTATAGCTAATGTTAGATGGATCTTGGCTGAAAGTAGAGAGTACCAGAAGAATGTCTATCTGTGTTTCATTGACTATGCAAAGGTATTTGACTGTGTAGATCACAACAAACTGTGGCTGACACAAGAAGAATGGGAATCCCAGAACATTTGACCGTGCTTATGCAAAACTTATACTTGAACCAGGAGGCAGTCAGTAATCAGAACAGAGGAAGGAAACACTGAATGGTTCAAAATTGGGAAAGAGGTACGCCAGTGTTTGTCTTCATACCTTTTCAATCTATATGCAGAACAGATCGTCTGAAGGCTGGGCTCTATGAGCAGGAATGTGGCATTGGGATTGTGAATCTGACCTGCGGGTTCACGTGTCCTATATAAGGGGAAGTGTGGACTGAGGGAGAGACAAGAGACGGGAGAAAATGGAGGCAAGACAAAATTATCTGATCAAGCCCCCAGTTTATTCAATAATTTCACAGGTATATATAGGGACTCTACAGAAGCCCAGCCCCAAAATATCAGTTTACAGCAGGTAGGAGGGGCACGCCCAAAGGCAGTGAATCACAAACACTGATCTAGGTAAACAGTTTCCCAGAGATGGGCGGGGTGGTCGCTGCCTGTCAGAACTGTTATCTATGGCATAGCTAAGACCCACTCAGGATGGCTTCCCACAGGATTGGAGGAAAATTCATCAACAACCTGCGTTATGCAGATGACACAACTCTGCTTGCTGAAACTGAGGAAGACCTGAAGCACTTGCTGCAGAGGGTCAAGGACTGCAGCCTTCAATATGAACTGAGGCTCAAAATCAAGAAAACAGATTCTCACTACTGGGCTGATAGGCAGCGTCATTACAGATGATGAAGAGATTGAGATTGTGTTTTAGTTTGCTTGGCTCCATAATCAACACTCTTGGTATCAGCAGCCAGGAAATCAGGAGATGAATTACATTGGGAAAGTCAGCTGTCAGGGACCTCTCTAGAGTACTGAAGAGCAGTCATGTCAGTGTGAGGACTAAAGTGTCCCTGATCCAGGCCATAGTCTTTGCAATTGCTTGCTACGCATCAGAGAACTGGATTATGACTAGGGATGATTGAAAGAGAATTGACCTTTGAACTGTGATGCTGGAGAAGAGTGTTGAATATACCCTAGACTGCTAGGAGAACAAACAGATTTATCCTGAAGAAGGTGAAACCAAGCTGCTTCTTGGAGGCAAAGATTCTGAAGCTTCATCTGACATGCTTTGGACATGTTACAAGGAGAGACTGATCCTTAGAGAGGGACATCATGTTTGTGAGAGTTGAGGGACAGCGCAGGAGAAAAAACCCTCAATGAGATAGATTGTTGAGTAACTGGGGCAATGGAGCTAGATGAGTCAGAGACAGTAAGGTTGGCCCAGGATAAAGCAGGGTTTAGGGCTCCTGTTGTACATTAGGGTCACTGTGAGTTGCTGGCGACTCAATGCTGCATAACAACAACCCCTACTAAACTTTGACACAGCTACTGATCTGAAATGGTATCTCAATGTGGTTTTGATTTGCATCTTTCTTATTACCAGTGATTTGGAACATTTCATCATGTGTCTGTTGGCCACCTGATTATCTTCCTCCATAAAAATTCTTTCCATACCTTTTGTCCATTTTGTTATTGGGTTATCAGCCTTTTTCTTCTGGAGGCCTAGGAGTAATCTGTAAACTTTTGTTATTAGACCCTTCTATGAAATGGTATTCCCAAATGTTTGTTCCAAGTCAGTAGGCTTTCTTTTCATCCTACTGGGAAGAAAGTTGTTGGTGAGCACAGAGATTAAATCTTTAGAAGGTCTCATTCATCAGTTTTATCCTCTCCAGATTGTGCATTTCTGGCTATATTCAGATTTATAAGAAAAAATTTTCCTTTATTTATCTATTTTTTAAATTGTCTTATTCTACCAGTTAAATAAGACTATTTTTTGTTTGTTTATTTCTTTTTGCTGATAGAAAGCTAATGGAATCCGTCAAGTGTTCTAATTCACCAAATCTCTAATGTTGATTGTTTGTTGGATATTTAAGACCAACTTTCAGCTGAATGTTTGGTTTTGTTTTGCTTTGATTTCAGGGTGCCCCTATGATACTTCGAATTGGTATTTTCCTTCTAATCTAGACACAATTCGCTTCCTTAAATTGTCATCCTCTGTTTGCTTTCTCATTGGTCTTTATGTTGCTGTTGTTGTGTGCCGGTTAGTTAAAACCAACTCATAGCTGACCCTCCGGTGGGTTTCAGATGCAGTTAGTTGCTCAAGAGGAGATTGCCTGCAGAGTAGCTGGTGGATTCAAATTGAATGACTTTGGGATTGCAGTGCAGCTCCTTACCGCAAGGCCACCAGAACTCTCCTTTGACTTATATTTTTAAATGGCAGTGGTTTTTTGGTTTGTTTTGGTTTCTGTTGTTGTTTTTTTATTTAATAATGGGAGGCTGGGCAATCTCCTGTGTGATTAACTGCTTCCGAAAACCCACCAGAGGGTCAGCTATGAAATTGTTCAGACCCTAAGGCACATAAAGAATAGCATACAGAATTTGTATACATTGTGCTTCATTCATGTACACTGTTTCACAAATTCCTTTTTCATATTTTATGTGATCATTCCCATATACTGTGTTTGTTAAAATTAATCACCATTGATCTATGCCCACTGGTACCCTGTATTTTCAAGTCCCCACTAGGTCTGTCCTAATTTCTTCACCCTCTCCATTCACCAAATTCTGCAACCCCATGATTCCCTTCTCTTCCCAAACTCAGGTCTCCTGTCCTCCTTTTCCCTCCTTTGGACTTTCTTTCACTTCTTACTAGTTATTTGTGCAATAATGGTCTTATGTTGTATTTGTTCTTAGGAGACGGAGTTGGTATACTCAGTTCTATTTTATTTGTGCATATTCATTTGTATTTTCTTTTTAACAGTTGAAATAATATTATATCTTATATAATATAATTCAGTACACTCTTCTGCAATTTGCTTTTATTAGTTAATTAAATTGTATGGATATATTTCTATAAAGAGTTTGGGGGATGTTTTTAGTTTGCAAAGCATATTCATGTTTTGTGAGTTTTTTCCCCAATCATTCATGCATTTTACAGTGCACACAATGGTATCTCAGTTTGTTAAGAAAAACCATAGCATACAAGTATTTGTATTTATCAGAGCCTATGGAGTTAGACTGCAAATACTTTGATTTATAGAGCACATATATGCACATGGAAAAATTTAAAACTCAGCAAAGTGCATATTATGAAAAATAAAATATCCCTCCAGTGGTTCACATTACCACTTAACATTGTTGTGTTCGTTAGCTAGGATTGTTGGAAGGAGTGTCATCCACTTCCGTAATAGCTTGCCTCTGGAAACCCTATGAACCTGGAGAGTGGATGAGAGACACCAAAGCATTGAGGACTCTCCTTCATAGGGTCGCTATGAGTTGCCTGCGACTCGACGGCACTTCACAACAACAACAGTTAAATTGAGTTGACTCTGGCTCAGTGACCCTATGAATAACTGATCTAAACCTTCTTCTGTTCTTTGCCATCCTTTCAGTCTCTGATGTGCTCTAAACCATTGTTACAGTCACTCTGTCCATCTGTCTATCTGAGATTCTTTCTTTGCTCACCCTCTATCTTTCCTCTCATAATATCCTTTTCCAAGAAGTGATGCTTCCTGAGAACATGTGAACATGTTTAAATTATTTAAACACACACACACACACACACACACACACACACACACACATTTGCCATAGTTTCTTTTGTTTTCCTTTTTTCAGTTCACAAGTGTTATATTTTGTGCTTATTAGTTGTATTTACATACTTATTAGTTGTTGTTATGTGCCGTCCAGTCGCCTGCGTCTCATAGCGACCCTATGTACAACAGCCCTAAACTCTGCTCTGTCCTGTGCCAATCACACTGTCTCTGACACTCCCATCCC
>NW_006399775.1:22359141-22365071 GCF_000299155.1 Elephantulus edwardii | reverse complement strand
CTAAACAAATTTGAAGATCAGCTCCACTTTCCAAATATATTGTTGTTGCTTATTTTTCAGGGGGAAAAATAAGGTACAAATAATCACTAAGAAAGGAGAAAATGTTCATATTGCAAATTATTTTTTAAACAACCAAAAAACCCTTAATGTGCCTAAGAAAGATTAAGACAAGAATGTCTTACAAAGGGAATTAATGTGTTTGTATGTGTGTGTGTGTTTATCCTCTGTTCTTCTATCCTCTTAAAATGGCTTGAAACATACATACAATGAATAAAGTTTTTTGCTTGCTTTTTTTTCTCTCTCTGTAGTACTGTCTTTGCTTGCTTGTGCTTGCAAAGAGTAATGACTTGGGCAACATGTTATGAATTGACTATGGTCTGCAAGGCTCCCAAGAGAGTATTCTTCAGTTGGCTGGTGTGTAGGAATATTTAAGGCATGACCAGGAAAGGTACACACCTCTGGGATGGTGGCCTGAGCTTTTAACAATTCAAATCAGGATGAGAATAAGTAAACCCATTTCTTCAAGACCTTTACAGCTTCAGAGCAAATTATTTCCATCCATAAAACAGAACCTGCTGTGTGATATTTGTAAACAGCAATTTTGTTTATAAAAACAACATAAACCTTTTATGTGCCTGATGCCCATTTCCTAACTGCTCTTTTTAGTTGACTGTGGCTCACATGCCAGTGGATAGTAGTGAAAAAAAAAATACACCCCATGCATATTTTTTTTTCGTTCCACCAGTTGCTATGATTAATCTAATAGGGCTATTCATCTAATAAAACTACATCTCCTGCAAATTCATGGTGCTTGTACCACAGCTGCCAATGGCTGCAGCTCTTGCTGCTGCTGCCACACAGCAGGTGTTATTCTCCCTTGTATGGATTTCCCATTTGCTTGCTGTAATAGATATGGTAAACCTAGGGACATGCTAACCCTTCCTTTAGTGTTTTAGCATCATGTAGTCAATGGTCTCTGCAGGGGTCATCCAAATAAGGAGGAGCTTTTACTCTGTCATCTGGAAATTCAATTGCAGTTCCTCCCCATGCAGGGGAATTAAAGAAGACAACTGAGAACTTCTGAGCCTCAGATCTTACCAACATTAGATTGCGATCACTGTAATTAGAATTATTAAGCCAGCAAGGTAGCCGACTAACTGTGTACATCTGGCCTGCTCATCTGTTTCAGGAGATTACACCTCTGATGGGGACTTGAAACAGTCTCATGTTAGTTTTAGTAACTTAAAGGAGCTTTTCTTTTTAATTTCTTTAGTGCATCCATTCCTGTTACCACAGCACAAAAGCTACTGCCTGACTGAATACACTAACGGAAATAGCATGGGCTTGGTATCTCAATATGACAAGGGTTTGAGTCACAGCTCAACCGTTTTGTAGATGTGTAAATTGCTTACTCAGTCAGAGCCCATAATCCCCACTCTTTGTTCATCTCTGTCCAACTTTTCATTTGCCTTTAGAAATGCTTGGTTGTCCTGTTTGTATTAAATGCTTTTTTATCCTGAAAGAGAGTCAACAGTCTCTCCTTTACGATATTTTATCTTTGCTGGATCATGCATACTATAGTCTCAGTTATTTTTATGTTGTGTCATCTTTTTACTCCTCATTTGTTTTGTGATACTATGCTGGTTTTCATCTTGCTAAAAGCTAGATTTTTTTTCCCTAGGTCTGGCCAATCCTGATGATATGTCCAGAGTATGTGACACAAGGTTTTATCACCATGCATCTAAGGTTGCATTTTCTATAAGACTTTGTTTTGTTCTTTTGGCAGTCCGTGGCATATATTCAATACTTTTGGCCAATAACACATTTCAAAAGAATCAGTTCTTCTGCTGTCATCCTTATTAAATGTTTAACTTTTAAATACATGGGAAATAGTTGAAAATGCCATAATTCCTTAGATAAGGAACACCATAATCTTTAAGGTGATGTCCTTGCTCTTTAGAACTTTGGAGTGGTGTCTGACAGCACATTTACCAAACGCAACCTGTCTTGGGGGTTTTTTGTTGGCTTTTATGTTTTAAGTTTCTTGACTGTTACCATGGTGTTTAATGTGGATCCAAATAAAATAAAATCATTGACAATATCAGTCTTTTCTCCACCAAGCATGATGTTGTCTATTGGTGGCACTGGTAAGATTTTTTTGAATTTTATATTGATAAGTATATCATAATGAAGACTAGACTTTGATCTTTAATAACTGCTTCAAGCCTTCTCACTTTAAGTAAGCATAATGCAGGTCATTAAAGAGTCTTCCTCCAATACTGGTACCACAGTGTTCTTAATATAATCCACCTTCCTGAAGAATTTACTCTGATTACACAGTGAATAGGTATGGAGAAAAGAAACAATGCTGACACACAACTTCCTGATTTTAAACCATGCAATCTTTCCTTATTTTGTTTGGACAAGGGGTTCGTAGTAAATGTATATGTTTCATATAAATACAATTAAATGTTCTAGGAGTCACATTTTTCTCATCATTATCATTCTGTAATGATAATAAAAAAGTAGAGAATCAACTAGGGAGGAAGATCTCCAGGAGATCAATCACGCAGTGACTGGAACAATGAACTCAGGCATTTCAGAGGCCATGAGGATGTACGGCAAGGTTCTGCTCTATTGGTCGTAGGGTCACTATGAGTTGTAATTGACTTGATGGCACTTAACAACAACAACATGATTCTGATAAGTATAGATGCCATTGGTCTTTCAAAAAATCAATAGGATACTCCATAGTGGGAAAGTTTTAAGAAAGCTTCCAGATTAAGGCAGATGAGAAAGAAAAAAGCTCATGTTTCACTTCTGAAAATTAGCTATTGAAGACTTGTGAATCATAACTTTCTATTGCTTTATTACAACATGCAACTAACAACATCCTCCTCTAACTTGTAGTTTGTCTTGTTTGTATTCTCAGTGCTTTAAAATTAGAGCTTTGCTTTAACCATTATTTTACCTTATATGTCTTATGAAATACCTAGAGCATAGATAATCATTACTGCTTTGTAAGTATAAAATGAATATAAGTTTGTCCAATATGCTCAAGATAATCAAAATCTACATTTTAAGATTTCCTGGGAATCAAATCTCGGTTATTCAAGTAAAGCAAAAGAAGAAAAATGTCTTTTCTTGGCCTTATACATAAACTCCTCTATTTCTCAATCCAGAAAACATTAAGAAATGTTACAATGACAAATATTATATAAAACTGTTATTGTAGAATGAGTATGAAGATCAAAGGGGGGAGATGGTGGAAGCAGAGGGATAAGGATGTGCAGTGGAGAGAGATTAATCATGGGGGGTTATACAATTTGATGGTGGGAGGGTGAGGGAAATTGAAAGAATGTAGTCTGAAAACCAATGCATTCAACTTTTTTAAACTAGTATTTTAAAAAATATTTTCCTTAAGGTTAAATTCTTTAAGAATACAACTATTTAAGACCTTTATGGAAGTAGGACATTGCATAAAGAACTAAAGTACTCCATCCGTTGTGAAAACAGAAGTCCTGGCTAAAGGGACTCAATTTAGTATATGCTTTTATTGGGTTTTGAGTGTTACACTCCAGAGATACTAGTAAATGCCTTTAAGCCCATTGCTGTTAATTTCAACACAGAAGAACCCAATGTGACAGATCGGACTGTTTGATAGGGTTTCCAAAGGTACAAATCTTTTTTTTTTTTTAAGTTATTTATTTTATTATTTTTTTGTGCATCTAACAACCAAGGAGGATAGAAGGAGAATTGATGCCTTTGAGCTGTGGTGCTGGAGAAGAGTACTGAGAATACCGTGGACTGCTATTAAAACAAACAGATTTGCCCTGGAAAGGGTTAAACTGGGTGGCTCCTTGGAGGCAAGGATTCTGAAGCTCCGTCTAACATACGTTGGACATGTTGTGAGGAGAGACCGGTCCTTGAAGAGGGACATCATGCTTGGGAGGGTGGAGGGACAGCGCAGGAGCGGAAGGCCCTCTATGAGGTGGATTGATTCAGTGACTGGGATAATCGGGATGAGAGCGTCAGAGACAGTGCGATTGGCACAGGACAGAGCAGAGTTTAGGGCTGTTGTACATAGGGTCGCTATGAGCTGCAAGCGACTCAACGGCACATAACAACAACAACAACAAACCGTCAAATCAGATTTGACTGGTACAGGAGGAGATTGTCCCTCCTTCTCCAGCAGAGCATCTGGTGGATTTGAACTGTGTACCTCTGGTATTGCAGTGCAGCTTCTTGCCACTAGGCCACCAGAGCTTGCTAAAGATACAAATCTTTAAGGAAGCAGATGTATCTTTATCCAACAAAGAGGTAAATTAGGTCAAATTACCAACCTTTTAGAAAAGTTGTAATAATGATGGTGTAAGATGATGTATGCAAAGCTCTTAGCACTGGCACATAATAAATGTAAAATTAATATTGATTTTTGATACTAAAAGTGTTTCCTCTTTGGTAACCTCTTGTTTAAGGAGTTAAGCAGCTAACCCCAAAGTTGGTGCTTTGAATCCACCTGGGACTCTGCAGGAGAAAGATGATCAGTCTGTTCCTGTGTGATTGATTTCCAGACTCTGAAAACCCACTGTAGTGTCAGCTGGGAGTGGTTTCTGACTCTAACAATGAGATTGGATGTGTAAGTCAGTTTGTGTGGCTTTCATCTTTTTACCTACATAGCAATACAATGGGTCATAAAAGACAATTTAAATAATAATTTTGTTGTTGATTGCCATCCAGTGAGCAGGACTCATAGTGACTCTATGAAACAACGCCTGAAGCCTTTCTATAATTATCGACATTTATCAAAGTTTATAGTTTCTGGAGGCAAGTTGTTTAGGAAGTGGATGCCACTCCTGCTTTCAAACCTGTCTTAAACTGGGAACTCTACCAAACACTGTCCACCATGCGTAACTGTTATAGTATTTGACACCGCAAAGACACAAGGTTCAGCATCATAGCAAGCCCGGGTTACCTCAGTACAGACAGAAGAGTGCTGTACCACTTAGAAAAATGTTCCTCCAAAACAATAACAACTGACTTTTAAATACAAAGGCTCCAGGTCTTGTTGACTCTAAACAAAAGGCTTAAATAAAAACAACCAATACAGCATGTTGTTGTTATGTGCTATTGAGTCGCCTGCAATGTATAGGGGCCCTATGCACAACAGCTCTGAACCCTGGGTATCCTGTGCCAGTCTCACTAATTCGACACACCAATCCCCATTGCCCCAGATACTGCAACAATCCATACAGTTTTCTATTTTTACTGGTGAACTGAACCTGTGACAAGCTTGATTTTAGGTGAGAACATCATCCTAGGTCTTTTGTTTGTTTGTTTTTAAGGTTTTTCTAATGAGGCAAAAAGCATTTTAATCACGTTGACAGAGTTAAATATCATTCACATGCTGATTGAGTGGCATCTTTCTCATTAAGCATGGGTCCAGGACACAGTGAGACCTGGTAAGAGAATGACATAAAAATTTGAGTGTGCCTAACAGTACATGTTTGTATAATGGAAACAGCCTTATGACAAAGCAATGAGAAAAGGCCTCTCCAGGTGGGAAGATTAAATCTGAACCTGGAAATATAAGCACACTTTAAAGAGTATGTTTTTGTTGAATACCATCAAGTCAGAAACGACTCATAGCTGACCCTCCGGCACGTTTTCAGAAGCAATATATCACATGGGATATAGACTGCCTATTTTTTTTCTTCTGCAGAGCAGCTAGTGGATTCAAACTACATATTTTTGTGCGGGTAGCACAATTCCTCACCACTAAGCCAGTAGTTTTCCCTCTGAATATTATGGTAAGAGTATTTAGATACATGACTAACCTTGAAAGATTGTGATTAATATGAGCCGTTCATAGTGGCAGACTGGTTGAGAATGAACAAGTAGAGGTCAGTGAGAATGACAATATTAACAGT
>NW_006399775.1:22343850-22359041 GCF_000299155.1 Elephantulus edwardii | reverse complement strand
GTTGTTTAGGAAGTGGATGCCACTCCTGCTTTCAAACCTGTCTTAAACTGGGAACTCTACCAAACACTGTCCACCATGCGTAACTGTTATAGTATTTGACACCGCAAAGACACAAGGTTCAGCATCATAGCAAGCCCGGGTTACCTCAGTACAGACAGAAGAGTGCTGTACCACTTAGAAAAATGTTCCTCCAAAACAATAACAACTGACTTTTAAATACAAAGGCTCCAGGTCTTGTTGACTCTAAACAAAAGGCTTAAATAAAAACAACCAATACAGCATGTTGTTGTTATGTGCTATTGAGTCGCCTGCAATGTATAGGGGCCCTATGCACAACAGCTCTGAACCCTGGGTATCCTGTGCCAGTCTCACTAATTCGACACACCAATCCCCATTGCCCCAGATACTGCAACAATCCATACAGTTTTCTATTTTTACTGGTGAACTGAACCTGTGACAAGCTTGATTTTAGGTGAGAACATCATCCTAGGTCTTTTGTTTGTTTGTTTTTAAGGTTTTTCTAATGAGGCAAAAAGCATTTTAATCACGTTGACAGAGTTAAATATCATTCACATGCTGATTGAGTGGCATCTTTCTCATTAAGCATGGGTCCAGGACACAGTGAGACCTGGTAAGAGAATGACATAAAAATTTGAGTGTGCCTAACAGTACATGTTTGTATAATGGAAACAGCCTTATGACAAAGCAATGAGAAAAGGCCTCTCCAGGTGGGAAGATTAAATCTGAACCTGGAAATATAAGCACACTTTAAAGAGTATGTTTTTGTTGAATACCATCAAGTCAGAAACGACTCATAGCTGACCCTCCGGCACGTTTTCAGAAGCAATATATCACATGGGATATAGACTGCCTATTTTTTTTCTTCTGCAGAGCAGCTAGTGGATTCAAACTACATATTTTTGTGCGGGTAGCACAATTCCTCACCACTAAGCCAGTAGTTTTCCCTCTGAATATTATGGTAAGAGTATTTAGATACATGACTAACCTTGAAAGATTGTGATTAATATGAGCCGTTCATAGTGGCAGACTGGTTGAGAATGAACAAGTAGAGGTCAGTGAGAATGACAATATTAACAGTTTTTGAGAAAATTTTATTTTTGTATACAGCTGTTTTTGTAAACTAAAAAAAACTTAGTCACTTAACGTGACACAACACTGTTTTTTTTGTTTGACTTTTAGTTCTCTTTTTATTACTTTAAAAATATATATTGATTTGCACACAAAATTCATATGCATTGTGTTTCATTCATATACATTGTGATTAACACATTCCTTCATTCCCATTATGTTTCATATGATCATGCCCGTAAATTATTTTTGTAAGAAGAATTATCCTCAATATATGCCTACTATTACTCAGCCTTTTTGGTCCCTAATGGACTTGTCCTAATTTCATCTCTATATCCATGTTCTGCTCACCAAACTCCATGAACTTGTGATACCCCCCACCCCCTTCACACACTCATATCCTTTCTCAGATGTATAGCAAGTGATTGGAAAGACCATGACCTGACCATGACCACACCTTAGTACTCAAACTGACATCATAACTCCTCATTAATTTGCTGAGGTACCATATAGCCGACTTTCTCAGTGCAATACATGTTCTGATGTCCTAACTGCTGGTGCCAAGAGACTTGACTGTGGATTCAAGCAAGATGAAGTTGTTGGCAGTTTCAATCTTTTCTCCATCTATTGTGCCAATGCGAAACCTATACTTGGGCCAAGAGTAGTCATTAGGACAGAGCAAGGAAACACTGTATGTTTCAAAATTGGGAAAGGCATACGCCAGGGATGTGTCCTATCTCCATAACTTTTCAACCTGTATGCAGAGCAGATCATCCGGGAGGGTGGGCTCTATGAGGAGAAGTGTGGTGTCAGGACTGGTGGAAGATCTATCAACAATCTGTGTTATGCAGATGATACAACCCTGCTTGCTGAAACTGAGGAGGACCTGAAGTACTTGTGCCAGAGGGTCAAGGACTTCAGCCTTCAATATGGATTGATGCTCAATGTCAAGAAGACAAAGATTCTCACCACAGGATCAATTGGTATCATCAGGATGGATGGTGAAGAGATTGAGATTGTTCACAGCTTTAGTCTGCTTGTCTCCACAATCAACACTCTTGGCAACAGCAGCCAGGATATTAAAAGATGCATTGCGATGGGAAAGTCTGCTGTTAGGGACCTCTCGAAAGTACTGAAGAGCAATAGTGTCTCTCTGGAGACTAAGATGTGTCTGGTACAGGCCATGGTCTTTGCAATCACTTGTTATGCATCAAAGGATTGGACAATGACTAGGGAGGACAGAAGGAGAATTGATGCCTTTAAGCTATGGTGCTGGAGAAGAGTATTGAGGGTACCATGGACTGCTAAGAAAACAAACAGGTCATCCTGGAGAGGGTTAAACTGGGCTGCTCCTTGGAGGCAAGGATTCTGAGGATCCGTCTAACATACTTTGGACATGTTGTAAGGAGGGACCGGTCCTTGGAGAGGGACATCATGCTTGGGAGGGTGGAGGGACGACGCAGGAGGGGAAGGCCCTCTATGACGTGGATTGATTCAGTGACTGGGGTAATCGGGAATGGTGTGTCAGATTGGCAAAGGATAGAGCAGGGTTTTGGGCTGTTGTACATAGGGTCACTATGAGTCCTAAGTGACTCGACAGCACACTACAACAACAATCATGATGTTTCATGTAGATCTGGAAACGAAAAGAATCCTAGAGAAATGGAAGACCATGCCATGTTCACAGATAAGAAGACTCAATATCATGAAGATGATGATTCTACCAAAAGCAATCTCAGTACAGATACCAATTTCATTCTTACATGAGATGGAAAAGGCAATTTCCAATTTTGTCTAGAATGAGGAGACACCCCAAATAATTAAAGCACTATTAAAAAAACAAACAAACAAACAAACAAACACCAAACATACAACAAAGGAGGAGGCCTCACACTCTCTGATCTCAAATTTTGCTACACAGCCACAGTAATCAAGACAACAGGGTTTGGTGCAACAATCTACATGGGATCACCGTGAATAACAAGTCTACTCAATAGCTTATTGTTGTTGTAGGCATTATAGGTGTTTTATATTTGTCTTCTCACATTATTTTTTAGCTTTGTAGGATATTGTCTACAACAAACAAAAAACAAACAAAATCTAAAATTCCCAATGTTAGAATGGAGAACGGAAAGTCTGAGTCCTTCCTTCCTGAGATCACATATATAGAAATCAGAACAGCCAGTACCCACCTTCTTTGCCTGGACAATTAAACCACAAAGCAACAAGTGGGCACGAATCTTCTCTGATAATACTCCTCACTTCTTGGCACTGGGGTTCCTTGTAGGGATTCCTGTTTATAAAGGTTCTATAAGAAGAAAACCATGTGATATGATAGTAAATAGATGTCCATGAAACAGTAGGAGATTTTGCAAGCAGACTTAGCTCAGGAGGAATTTCTACTATTGTTAGGGCTGCTTGAAGGGTTGTCACTGCATGGATTTACCATAGAATGAGGAAAATTTGCTAATTGGCTTACTTCCTATACTTTCCCTATAAAAATGTTGAGGTAGATTATGAAAGTATATACCAAAAGGAAATAGCTGTGAAGTAAGACATAGCAGATTAAGAACTTGAACTAACAGAAACCAAGTGGTATACACTCAATAAAAGTATACACTCCAATGCTTCAATGTTGGTTTTGAGGGGTAGGTGGTCTAAGAGTTTTAGGAAGATTGGGTAGAAGATTCTGTAGGGAGATGCACTTCCTAGCACCTGGCGGTTGGAATCTACCAGCAGCTTTATAAGAGAAAGATGGGCAATCTCCTCCTGTGGAATTTGCAGCTTCCAAAACCTACTAAAGGGTCAACTGTGAGTTAGTTCCCATTGCTGTTATGTGCTGTTAAGGCAGCTACAGCTGATAGCAATCCTATGAAAGAGAGCTCTGAGCCTTGCCCTATCCTCACTGTCTTTGCCACATCTGTCCCCAATGCTACAGACACTATGTCAATCCTTCTCACGCAGGGTTTTCCTTTCTTGCGCTGACCTTTCACCCTTTCAAGCATGATGCCTTCTCCAAGGATTGGTCCCCTCTGGTAACTTAACAGGAATGAGGAATTCAATTTGTGAGTGCCTTAACCAAACAAGGGGAATGCTCAGTATGCTTCCAGACAGTCGTTCAACATAAATGTACTTAGAGATTAAACATGTGCTAGAAAAACCGAATGTATGAACAATCATAGCTCATAATGATGAAAGCAGGGTATAAGTAACCAAAATTAAATTATTTCCCTTCAAGTTTGATTTCATTTTAGAGATGTACAGAGGAGTCAGGGGTGGATATGTAAAGAATGAAAGTTATGTGTTTACTTAATTTATAAAGGCTTCTCTATATTCTCTCACTTTCTGCTGAATGTTCGTCTGTGGTTTTCATTTTCCTAAAAGCTTTCTCGCTGTCCTGCTATTAAGAGTCACAATTTTCTGTGTGAGAGAATCTGTAATTTTTCATTTTCATCTGGTATCATTCCAGGATCCCACTCGGCTGGGCATTCTATTTGATTTCAGCAAGGCAGGCAAAGCTGAGGCCGAGCCTGCCAGCCAAGGCCATTTCTCTTGATTACTGGCAGATTGAATTAAACCAAAAGCAAGAGGTACTTTAGTTAGCCTAATTAGGGTCTGCAGTACATATGTTCTGTTCCAGATGAGACAACTTGATGAAAAAAGCAGCAGGAAGTCATTAGAAAACAAGTAAATAAGGCATTGTTAAGGATGGGGGTGGGGTGGGGGAAATGGGAAAACAGATTACCTTCCTTTTCAAGTTAGAAGAGGCAAATGATCCTTCCAACTAATGTGTGTGCCTTATCTTCACAGTTTCTAACAGCTACTTGTCAGTTTTCTATTTCTGTTTACAGGTAAAAGCCATGTTGATATATAATTAGTGTTTTTCACCTTCAAAAAGTAGCAAATTAGGGCAGTGTTTAATTTGTAAATTTGGATGCCTTATTAAACAACTACTGGTAGCATTTGTGGAATACTTAATCTTATGCCAATAGTATCATACAGTGAGGATTTTAGGGTATTCTAGTGGCACAGTACCACTTAAGCATTAAGCTGTTACTAAAAGGCTTGTGGTTCGAACCTACCAGGTGATCCATGGAAGAATGAAATGGCAGAGTGTTTCTTTAAAGATTTATGGTTTGAAAACCCAGTGGGGCCATTTTTTTTCAGGGAATTTAGAGAGCTTAGCCCAGTAGCAAACCATTCTTCCTACCATTCCTAGTTACAGAGATGATGCTCACAAATGCATTGGTCACAGTGTTGGCAACAGCTCTGTCTTTTGAAGTTTCTCAGGAGATTTCTTTAGCAATTCAGTGAGTGAGTGGGTCTTACAAGATAAATTCATTGTATTATTCCAATCTCTCTAAGTACCCTTGGTGATACAATGGTTAAACACTGAGCTGCTAACTGAAAGGTTAGCAGTTTAAACACCCCCATCACTTCACAGAAGAAAAGACAGAGAGCAGATCTGTTCCTTACAGATTACAGCCTAGAAATCCTGTGGAGAAATGTACTCTCCCACAGAGCCAGTATGAAATGGAATCAACAGGATTACCCACAACAATGCTCCCTGTTGAAACCAAAGAAGTTTCTGAATTTAAGCTTTTACTATAGGTCACTTTTGGGTCGAAGTGTAAGTCAAATATATAAGCGATCTAGAACTACTCCTACCTACTTAAGTTAACAAATTGAATAATAAACTGTCTAGTGGTCTTATGAATAATTTTTATTCAAGTCAAAGAAATTTGAACTAATCTCTTTAGTCAGAAAGTAAACTTGAACTTAGATTTAATCCTCCTACACTAACTTCACTTCCACTAGATTCCTATATATGCTCAAGTTTCCATCTATACATTTTGTCAAAATCATAAATGTGTATGTCTGTGTCGCTTTGTACTTTACCCTCTAAAGTGTATGGTCTTGAACTGGTGGTACATTCACATGAAATAATAGAAAATAGGAATAAATCCTGACAAGGACTACCTCAAGGGAAACCATTATTGGTCTTAAAGCAGAGAAAGGCCAGTCTTTTTGAGAACAGAGTGGCTTCTACTGGCTAAAAGGGTAAGGAGAATTTAAAGTTCAAGGTTCTCAGGGTCTTCAGAATATGCCTATGTGCCTCCATTTCAACATTAAGGGTACTAATGCTTCCTAGTATATCACTGGTGTATAGTCCATTACATGTTTCAATGCTGATAGAAAAAGCTGAGAACTCAAGCAGTTCAAATCCCCCAGTGGTTCTTCACAAATAATACACTTTGCTCCCATTAGAGCTCTGGTGAACTAATGGGTAGGGAATTGTGCTGCCAACCCAAAGGCAAACGGTTCCAATCTACCATCTGCTTTTCTGGCAAAAGATGGGCAATCTCTTCCTGTGTGATTTATTGCCACTGAAAACCTTATGGAAGGTCAGCAATGAGCACATGAGAACAACAACAATCTCCTATTAAAATTTGCAGCCTTACAAACCTAATAGAGGGTTGCTGTGAGTCAGAACCAATGTGACAGCGTTGAAGTTGAGATTTCTTTCTAATGAACAGCCTAAAATTAGCAGTAAACACTAAGATATTAAATTATTGTTATAATTTGACTACCTAGAGGATTACACTTTATGCTGGGTCTTCAAATATCTTGGTTTTGTGGCTGTTTGATATGATGAGAGTTTATTTTAGGATGAATTATAAAAGTTTTTATATAACCTCATTAACTTCCTATATAACCTTTGAACTGCACTCTTAATTTTTTTTCTCAACTTTACCAATGCACTTGAAAACAACCCAATTGTACAGGGATGTACTATGGTGGCAAATAGTAACTCAAGAGTTTGGTCATACAAATACTTAGCTTATTAAAGCAATTCATTATGGTGACCCATAGTTAATACTTTAAATAACTTTTTTAGCACAAGATCTTATGGACTACTACTACTACTTGTTACTTGCTACTGCTACTACTACTATTACTACTATGTTTAGCCCCCTTCTGGAAAGTGATTTGTTGTTGTGTACCATAGAGTCAGATCTGATCCATCAGTGACCAGCTGGTGGGTTTTCAGAGGCAGTTAATCACATGGGAGGAGATTGTCCATCCTTCTCCTGTGAAGATAATGGTTTTAAATCTGATAAGATTGGAGCCCCAATTCAAAATAATCCAAAAACAATTCAGAGGATACATCTTTAAAGATATGTTTTTCTGCAATCACTTCTAGTTTTAAGTTTCATATCATTCAAGTTTCATCAAAAAATAACAATTAATTTTAATGGGTAAATCCATTTGCTTGCATGAATGTCAGATCACCTTTTGTTGGAATGGAAATAAATATGTATCTCTTCTAGTCAGTTGGCCAGGTAGTTGTCCCCCATATTTTTGGCACAACCTAGAGATTTGTATTTATTCCCACTTAAAAAAAAAAGTGATCCGAGAGAGAGTGGAAATTATCTAACAGTACTACACACAAGCAAGATTCTACCAAAGATTATAAAAATACAGCTAGAACAAACTTCAAGATGTGTAAGCAGGGTGTAGAAGAGGGTGTGGCACTAGAGACTTTATTGCCAATGTTACATAATCTTAGCTGAAAGAAGAGAGTACTAGAAGAATGTCTATCTGTGTCTCATTGACTGTGCAAAAACATTTGACTATGTGATCACAACACGTGGGTGCCAAATTTGAGAAGAATGGGAATCTCAGAACACTTAATTGTGCTTATGTGAAACCTATTCTTGGACCTGAAAGCAGTCAGGAGGACAGACTACGGAAATACTGCATGGTTCAAAATCAGAAAAGCTGTACACAAGGGATGCAACTTATCTCCATACTTTTTCAATCTATATACAGAACAGATCATTCGGGAGACTGAACTTTTTGAGGAGAAATGTGGCATTAGGAATGAAGGAAGACTCATCAACAACTTACGCAGATGACACAACCTTGCTTGCTTAAACTGAAGAGAACCTGAGACATTTGCTGCAGAAAGGCAAGGACTGTGACCTTCAGTATGGATTGAAGTTCAACATCAAGAAAACAAAGATTCCCTCCACTGGACCAATTGAGAGCATTATAATAGAAAATGGTTTGATAAAGCTAACAATTTCACCTTACTCGATTCCACAATCAACACTCTCTTGTTACTAGTAGCCAGGAAATCAAAAGGCAAATTGCATTGGGAAAGTCTGCTGTCAGGACCTCTCCTTAGTAGTAAGGAGCAACAATGCCAGTCTAGAGACTAAGGTGTGCCTGATCTAAGCCATCGTCTTCACAACTACTTGTTATACTTTAGAGAGCTGGACAATAACTAAGTGTGCTGGAAAAGAATTGATGTCTTTGAGTTGTGGTGCTGGGAAGGAGTACTGAATATATAACGGACTGCCAAGAGAACAAATACATCTATCCTACAGATGGTGAAACCAAGTTTCTCCTTGGAGACAAAGATTTTTTAAGCTCCTTCTCACACACTTTTGGCACATGGCCAGGAGGGACCAGTCCTTGGAGAAGGACCTCATGTTTGGAAAGGTAAAGTGACAGTGCAGGAGATGAAGACCCCAGATGATGTGGATTGACATAATAATTGGGCTAATGGGTGTAGATGTGGTAGAGAAAGTGAGATTGGCTCAAGATAGGGCAGAGTTCAGAACTATTGTACAAGGGTCACTATGAGTCACAAATGACTCTATAGTACATAACAATAGAAACATTGATATTGCAAAATTTCTAAGTCAATGCTAATAACTATTCCACTATAATTGTATAATTGTACCTGTTTATGATTGCTATGTTCTCAATACTTACTATTTTTCCTGAATATGTAGACACACTAATAAATGTTTAAGAAAATAAATATGTACATATGATAAACATTTTTCCATTTCATTACTATAACCAGGATTGTGTTTATTAAAATTTTAAATAATCTAAACAACTTTACTTTGCAAAACATTTGATTGTGTTAGGTACTCAGTGGCCTTCATTAAAATAGAAAATGAAACAGAAGAACATCCAACTAAAGCATACAAAATGAATATATAAGAAAAAACAAACAAACCAACCTTCAAATAATGAGGTCTAGAATTAGCAAAAGAAGTTTCAGTGATTTACTCTACACCTTTCAATTTCTCCTGTGTATTTGTCCTTAGCAAAGAATTTCAGTTGCTCTTGGAGAAAGAATTGCCTCATGAGACAGAGCCTGGGTTTGAAGTCACTTGTAACCTCTCTTAATTAGTGGTTGTTTACCACCGGAGGGACTTAGTAACTTCCATGTTCTCTTTTGCTTGACTGAGATTCAGATGGAAACTGTTTTATGTATTTATCTCTCAGAGTTTCCATAACAACTACAGAAAAGTGTATAAGCAAATTATTGCAGCAATTATCTTACTTTGCAGAAACTCAGCAAATGTTTATTTTTCTGCTATCACAGTTATTTAATTCTTAACAATTCCATGTGATTATTTAATTACCACTCATATTGTATGAAGATAGAGATGAAATGATAAATATTAGTAAAGATGCCTCTGTCCCCAGTATTTTCAGTTTTATATTCGAGATTCCTTCTATCTATCAGAAAATATTATGAGGCATAGAATACAGAGTAAGGGAAAATTGATACAAATCTCAAATCTGTCAATTGTGCACTCTGTGACTTTGACTATGTTAATGAACTTATTCCCTCAGATACTAACTTTATTTAATAATACTGCACATAGAGGATTATTTTAAGGATTAAATGATAGAGAAAATAAATCACCTATTAATTATGTGGTATGTAGTTGGCATTTTTTATTTTTAAAAATTTATACCTTTATAAGATTAACATGATAATGAATTAATTATAGGTCTTAAAATGCTAAGACAAAAATTAATGTACTGTATTCTCATTCATAAAGAAACAGAAAATCAACTATGCTGGAGAAATTAAAATATATTTTCTGGTAACTCGTACCTCCATAGGGAGCTCTGGTGGTAAAAATCTGCAATCCAAAGGCATGTGGTCCAAATTCGCCAGCCACTTCATGGGAGAAGGATAGGCAATCACCTCCTATGTTGTTGTTGTAGTTGTGGTGGTAGTGGTGTATTATCGAGTCTGAACCAATCCATAGCTGACCCTCCAGTGGGCATTCAGAGGCAGTTAATTGCACTGGAGGGGATTATCATGCTTCTCCCATGGAGCAGCTGGTGAGATTTGAACTACATGCCTTTGGGATATCAGTGCAGCTTCTTGCCACAAGACCACCAGAGCTCCCATGTGATTACTGCCTCTGAAAACCCACTGGAGGGTCAGCTATGGGTTGGTTCTGACTTGATGGCACACAACAAGAATTCCCAAAGCTTTAGGATTGAATGTGTAAATATTATTTTCATCTTCTAGAAAATGAATTATTCCTGTCAATTAATGCTATTATAGGCATGATGATAATATGACTTTAAAATTAATAAAGAGAAAAGTTAATAAAGAGAAGTAAAAGCTACATTTACCCTTTTGAATATCTACATTTTGTGCAGGGCAGGGAGATGCATTGGATATGGAACATGCATCAGTCTGTAAGCACGAATTACATGCTTAGTCTAAATATAGGTTAGGGTGCTTCAAATATATACAAAACAAGATCAATCATTGCTCTTAGAGTGAGAGTCTAAAAGAAATTTATACGTCTATGACTTGAAAAAATAAATCTTAAACTTAGTATCATTAATAATATATGAAGTTAAAAGGATTAATTATTGATATTTCCCTTATGAATATTACAATATAGTTGAAATAATATAAGATGGACTTAAAATATTTGTTTTAAAGCTAAAATAAGTAACTGCTGTAAGAAGAGTTCGAGTGAAGAACTTCTGTTAAACAGAAAACATTTTTTTTTGTTTATAGTATTTTATAGGTCAAATTGTACCCTCTTAGCACCACCAAGATATGTGTCCACTTGGCTGGTCTGTGATTCCGAATATTATATATATGATAATAATATGTATATTATATACATATAATATAATATACAATATAGAATAATAATATGTAATTATTATCCATTTTGTGACATAATGTAACTATCCTATATTTTGTAAGTTCTCACATCTGTGTAGAAATTAAACCAGATTTATGTAAGTTAGTAAGGATACAATCTATAGGATTCAGTTGCATATTGAATCACTCACTTTTTAAGATATAAAACGAATCAATCAAGGAACAAAGTTCAGAGGGATCTACTACTGTAAAGAAAAAAAGAGTCCGGGTAGAGGGCATCCATTGGACTCAAGGTCTCTGTGCTAAGAATTTTCTAGACCTAATGATAACTCCAAGACACATGGATATCTCAAAGAACACAAAGTCTACAGATGTTAAAAAGAGTCAAGGGCCTTCCTACTAGACTGTGAGCCAATGGAAAGAAAACATTTTCTTCAAGAGCCACTGTCCTGAATTTGAATTTGTAGCCATGGTACCAGCAGTCAGGAGATTAAGAGATGTATTGCTTTGGATAAGACAACTGCAGAAACTTCTCAAAAACACTGAATGGCAATGATGTCAGTTTGAAGTCCAAGTTGTTCCATGGTCTTTTCAACTACTTGTTATGCATCTGAAAACTGGAAATTTAATAAGGATGACAGAAGAAGAATGAATGCTTTTGCATTGTAATGTTGGTGTATTAAATGTCCCATTTCCATGGATGGCCAAAAAAAGGAACAGATATGTCTTGGAAAACATACAGTCAGAGTGTTCCTAGTAGACAGTGATGGTGAAGCTTCATCTCTAATCTTTGAACATGTTGCTAGGAGAAACTATTCCTTGGAAAAGAAAGGAAAATCCTCAAAGAGATGGATTGACACCATGAGTGCTGTAATGGTCTCAAGTATATCAGAGATGATGAAGATGGCACAGGATAATATATCATCCTGATCTGTTCGTAGGGTCTCTATGAGTCGTACTCAACTGGACCATACCTACCAACAACAACAACAAACTATGGCAGGATAGATTAGGGTTCAGATTTCTTATTTATAGGGTTGATATGAGACGTACTCGCCTCAAAAACATCTGGCCACAAAAAACTGAAAAAATAAATTTCTGCAAATCAATTGTTCTATTTATACTTAAACATTTTTAAATAACTAAAATGATAATTGGTAATTATTTTCCTATTTTGGAAGTTGTGGAATGGGTTCATAGAAAAGAAGACATTTAAACTAACTGAAAATATGGGGAGGAGTTTTGATATGTGGACAGTTTAGTAAGAGATTGAAGACATTAACCAGATGATAAAAGTAGGGAGGACACATTCTAGATTGGGGCTTAGATGAAACACAGACATACTTGCGTAGGAATCAGTGTTGTTATGTGCCATCAAGTCGCCTGCAACCCTTTTGAACCCTTTGTACAGCAGCTCCGAAACCTGCCCTGACCTGAGCCATTCTCACTGATTATAACACATCAACCCCCATTGTCCCAGTTACTGTATCGTTCCATCTCATCTGGGGTCTTCCTCTCCTGCACTGTCCCTCCAAGCCTTTTGAGCATGATGTTCTTCTCCAAGGACTAACTAGTCTTTCCTAGACATGTGCTTGCCTTCAGGATTGCAGCATAACTTTTTGCCACTAGGCCACCAGAGCTTATATTAATGTAACTATTTGAAATTATGATTTATGATGGTCAAAAATTATCTACTATTGGTAATTTTGTATTATTCAGCCTACTATAAAAATAATAATAACATATGGCAATGAAACATAAAAACATGTCCCAAGAAGTATGGAAGTTCTATCTATCCATTTAAAGGTCTCTCTTGATTTCTGTTATAATCCTATCTTCAAAATCTGATAGCTTGTTAATAGACTGTGGATGCTAAAAGTCAGATAAGTTTGAATCTTGAAAAAAGTCATTGACTTTGGTCAGATCAATTAACTTTCTGAACTTCAGTTTAATCAATTATAACATGGGAAACATACTATTAACTTCACTATGTCTTAACTTAGATAATCATGTGCAAATATTTAACAGTGTACAGAGTAGATATTTAGAAAATGTTAGCCACAGCATTTTAGCAGAAATTTTAATTTTCAACAGAAAGCTTTAGGACAGGTCTCCAAGAAAACATCTGTAGTGCTTGTTTTTACCCGTTTGTTTTCTTCTCATCCTTCCAAGCCCTCATGCATCTCCAAGAGTAGACTCTCTTTACCAGCTGTTTGGGGATTTGAAGTGCCAGGGAGTCCAACTGCTCACATATGTTTGAATTGCTCCCTTTATATTTAACCTTCTTGCTAGAAAATTAACAAGTTCAACTTCCTCCTTTAAGTTGCCAAGCATGTTGCTCTTGGAATTGATTGTTATAAAATATGCATGGATAATTGCTGATTGTTTCTTTGGCACAGTCATTATTTATGCAATTATTTGTAGTAAAATATTAACAATTCATTTTCTGTGGCAATTGTTGAAATAACTCAGGATGGTGAATAGGAATCACCTGGGATTTTCATAGCATTTCTCTTTCCAAGTTGTGCAATTATATACTACAAATGGGATTAGTGTTTGGAGAAGAGACAGATGCCTGCACCCTCAGTGCAACAGAATCTAGAAAGTTTAACTTTGATGTTGATCAAATTAATTTACAGTTAAAAATCTCTTGTTGTTGTTTTTATATGCCACTGAGTCACTTGTGGCTCATAGAAAACCTTTGTACAATAGCGCTGGAAACTGCTCTATCTTGTGCCAACCTTCTTGTCTCTGACACACCTATTCCCATCACCCCAGTCACTGAATCAATCCATCTCATTGAGGGTCTTCCTATTTTGCACTGTCCCACCACATTTCCAAGCATTATGTCCCTCTCCAAGGACTGGTCCCTTATTGCATCATGCCCAAAATATGTCAGACGAAGCCTCAGAATCCTTGCCTCCAACGAGCAACCCAGCTTCACCCTCTCCAAGATGAATCTGTTTGTTCTCCTAGCAGTCCATGGTATAGCCTTCTCCAGCACCACAGCTTAAAAGCATCAATTCTCTATCATTCTTAGTCACTGTCCAGCTTTCTTACACATAGTAAGTAATTGTGAAGACTATGGCATGGATCACGCACACTTTAGTCTTTAGACTGACATTGTTGCGCTTCTGTACTCTAGAGAAGTCCCTAATAGCAGACATTTCCAATGCAATTTGTCTTTTGATTTCCTGGCTCTTGGTCCCAAGAATGTTGATTGTGTAGTCAAGGAAACTAAAGCTGTTGACAATCTCAATCTCTTCAGCATCTATCTTAATGCTGCCAATTGGCCAAGTGGAGAGAATCTTTGTTTTCTGGATGTTGAGCTTCAATTCATATTGAAGGCTGGGGTTAATCTTCTGCAGCAAGTGCTTAAGGACTTCCTCAGTTTCAGCAAGCAGGGTTTGCATAAGGCAGGTTGTTGATGAGTCTTTTTCCAGTCCTGCAGTCCTGATACTACACTCCTCCTCATAGGGTCCAGCCTCCCAAATGATCTGTTTTGCATATAGATTGAAAAAGTATGGCAACAGAACATATCCCTGACACATACACTTCCCTATTTTGAACCAAGCAGTGTTACCTTCCTCTATTCTGATGACTGCCTCCTGGTCCAAGTCTAGATTTTCATAAGCACAGTCAAGTGTTCTGAGATTATCATTCTTTTCAGAGTTAGCACAGTGTGTTGTGATCTGCACAGTCAAATGTCTTTGCGTTGGCAATGAAACACAGACATTCCTCTGGTACTCCCTGCTTTCCACCAAGATCCATATAACATTAGTTATAATATCCCTAGTACCCCACAACATCTTCTAAATCCAGCCTGCACATCTGGCAGTTGATGTACTACTGTTCCAGTTGTTTTTGGATAATTTTCAGTAGACTCTTGCTTGCATGCATTCTCTTTGTAGATTGATCGGAGATTGATCGAACATGCAACCAAAATGCATTGATAATAATGGGTGACTGGAATGCAGAAGTCGAGAACAAAGAGGAAGATTTAGTAGTTGGAAAACATGGACTCGGTGACAAAAATGGAGCTGGAGAGAGAATGATCGAGTTTTGCACAATCAATGACTTATTCATAGCAAATAACCTTTTTTAAGAGGCATAAATGCAGGTTATATACCTGGATTTCACCTGATGG
>NW_006399775.1:22273129-22338692 GCF_000299155.1 Elephantulus edwardii | reverse complement strand
TTCTTCGGTGAAGTGCAGATTTAACTTTTTAGTTTCAGCTTTAAATTGCATATGATTTGTTGATGGTTGGTTCCACAATCAGCACCTGGCCTAGTTTTCATAGCTTACAGTAATAAGCTTCTCCAGTGATTATTTTAAGCTGATTCCTTTGCTCACCATCAGGTGAAATCCATGTGTATAGTCAGCATTTAGGTTTCTCATATAAAGTATTTACAATGAATAACTCATTGATTATACAGAATTTTGTCATTCTATCTCTAGCCTCATTTCTGTCACCAAGTCCATGTTTTCTGACTGTTGAGCCTTCTTCCCTGTTCCTAGTTTTTTAATTCCCGTCACTGATTATTATTAATGCATCTTGATTGCATGTTGAATTGATTTCTGACTGCAAAAGTTGGTTGAAATCTTCTATTTCCTCCTATTTGTCTCTAGTTGTTGGTACCTATATTTGAATAATTGTGGTATTGACTTGACTTCGTTGGTGGAGAAGACAAACAATCACAGTCCTAACAGTCTAAATGAAATAGAAATTTTAATTCTACAGAACCTTCTAGACAATTTCTAGCTAGATCGAACTAGCATCACAGAAAGTACGAGTTAATCTATAATCTCCTAAATGACTTATTTCTAAATAATTTCTCCTTTTCAAGGGGCACTAAGCAATTATCTTATTCCACTCTTTCCTATTTTTCTTTATGTAAATGACAAGTATATCACATTAAAGTAGACAACACATTGATGACGTTTAGGATGCATAGTGTGCTAAGGTTTGTATTGCTAGGATTCAGAAGGTGCATCATTGATATTAAGAAACTGTTGTGAGAACAAAACAAAGAATCACTGCTTGATTAAAAATCATAAAAAGTATGCCTCAAAAATGTATCCTTTCCCTGTGCCTTTTCAATCTATATGCTGAGCAGATCATTTTAGAAGTTGGACTTTGTGTGTGAAAAAGAGTATGGGATCAGGATCAGAGGAAGACTCATCAACAACATACATTATGCAGAAGACATTACCTTGTCTACAAAATTTGAGGAGGACTTTAAGTCCTTGCTGAAGAAGATGAAGGACTACAGTCTTCAGTATGGATTACAGCTGAATATCAAGAAAACAAAGAAAATTCTCACTACCAGACTAATGGGCAGCATCATGGTAGGTGGAGAAAGAATTGAGGTTGTCAATGATTTCATCTTACTTGTATCCACAATCAATATCCTTGGCACTAGCCGTGAAAAAAAATCAAAAGATTATTTGCAGTTGGAAGATGTACTGTTGAGGACCTCTCCAGAGTATTAAGAGCAAAGAAATAACTCTGAAGGCTAAGATGAGCCTGGGCCACTCCATGATCTTCTCAGTTGCTTATTATGCATCTGAAAACTGGAGAATGACTAAGATGATAGATGAATAATTGATTCCTTTGAGTTGTGGTTCTGGAGAATAGTATTGGACATCCGATGGACTGTCAAGGGAACAAACAGGTTTGTCCTGGGAAAAGTGAAATAAGGTGTTCCCTGGAAGTAAGAATGGTGAAACTCCATCTCACTTACTTTGGGCATGTTGTCAGGAGGCATCAGTCCTTGGAAAAGGACACCATGCTTAGAAAGGTGGAAAGTCAGTACAAGAAACAAAGATACTAAATAAGATGGATTGACACAGTGACTATAACATTGGGGTCCAGTGTGTCAGAGACGTGTTGCTATGAATCATAGTTAACTCAATGGCACACAGTAACAATAGCAAAACCAATGCTAAGATTATCTTTTTAGAAGTACAAACCTAACACAGTAATATTAGCAATATTGATTTCTTAACGATACATAAGATAATGGTTATTGAAGTATCATATCTAAGTGGAAATAACAACAACAAAAGTAGCAGTGCATTAATGGAAAATTACTTTTTTCAAAATTGAACTCCTATATTTCATATATCACTTGCTCATTTAAGCATCCACTTCTTTAGCATACATCTATTCAGTGCATTTTAAGTTATGTGTTTACTAGATAACAAGAAAAGTATACATATCTCTGAGATATTTTGCCATTTGGGGTCTTATTACTTATTAAGAGAGTTAGAAACAATACATTACATAGTTAGAAACTATTTTCAAAATCTATCCTGATATGAAAGATGGAACTATTCCTTTTGGAGTCACTGATCTTTGTTTTCTAAAATCTTTCAATGTTACTATTTATCGAAGTGAGGGTTAGGGGTTTAATATTACCTACTGATCTTGTGAAGGCAGTAGGGAGCAAGTTCAGAAAAAATACATCTCATTCAATTAGTAATCAGATATAAGCAAAATTTGTTAATGTTTCCAGAGGATAAAAAACATACCTTGGAACCTGAAAATCTGTTAATTGTGTCATCTCTTTTATTAAGGTGTTCCAATTCATCTCTATTATTTTGATAACCAAGGTCACTTAGAATTTACTTGATATTACTCAACAAATTGAGGGTTTATGATAAGAATAGAAAATAAGGGAAACTTTAATTAAGTGTATCATTTAGGGAATACTCTAGGCTTTTTTAATTCATTAATTAAAGAAAAATCACCATTGAATTATAGCACCAGTCATTTTGCCAAGATGGTTCATTAAAGTCCAAATTTTATTATATATTACATGCTTTATGCTTTTCACACAAACTTATTATACTGCTCAGAGAAGGTGATCTCCAAAAGCACATTAGACTAATGTTCCTGAAACACTGGCTAATGTAAGTTTTATTGGATAGCTGCAACCAATAAAAAAAAAAGGTCACCTGATGATTTGTTGCGATAATGATTTACTAAGAGGAAATGGTAATTAATACAATACTCTTAAATATTTGACTTTGAAATATATTGCTAGTTGTTGAGATTTATGAATATTATCTTACTACAAACAGAACAGATAATCACTCAATGTTTTGTATTTTTTCCATCTCCTTATGTGAAGTAGTTATAAAATAATAGGAAACAATGATTTGTTGTTGTTCTTATGTTCCCAGGAGTCACTTGGGACTCAGAGCAACCCTATGTACAGCAACTCTGAACTTAGCTCTATCTTAAGCCAGTGTTGTTGATTAAGGGTTTATTATTTGGCACTATGCTAATGCTTTATTTATCACCATGTTTGTCCCTACAAAAACTGTAGAAAGTTTTTCTTAACAGCAAGTTTTTCAGATGTGACAGGACTCAGGTCAGTTAATTTAAAATGTCAAAATCACCCAAACTAGTCAGTGGCAAAATTAGAGTTTGAAATATAGAGATGTCTATGTGGTGTACCCTCACATTGTGCTCTATATGCATTGTTTAAAAAGTTTCAGTCCTTAAGGAAATATTGTTACTGAATATGGTTATTATGGTTTTACATGTCAACTTTACAGCTTGTGATACCATGATTTGGTTGTTATGATGTAGTTCTTACGTTCAGGAAATCTAATGTGTTATAAAAAATTATATGATGAGATTTACTATGAGCAACCTATCAGTCGGAAAGAAGTTTCTTTAGGGTATAGCCTGTATGGTATATATGTAGATATTATCCAAAGTATTTTGGTTTTTGCTCAGTAAGTATTCAGCATCTGCCTCCTTCCTAACTGACTTCAGGTGGTGGGGGGAGTTCTTCCTTCTTAAGCCAGCAGCCTATTATCTGACTTCAAATCTTGGGTGTGTTGACCATTGTATATATGTAAATTAGAAACCACAATGCAGTCAGGAACCACCAGAGAGTAAGAGGGCTAATCTCCATAGTCTATAGAAAACTATACTACTTACCCACAGCCTGCCCCTCTATGCTGCTTAGTCAACAGGGGAAGAAATGGGTAATCTCCTGAGCAATTAACAACTTCTAAAAGGAGTCACCAAGTCAAAGGTGGTATAGCACTGGTCTCTGCGTTGCTGTACAGAGGTAACTCATGGTTGCTGTGATGCTGAAGCCTGTGACAGTGATGTGCTGATCATGGTACTGGGCACCCATGGTGGACAGTGTTGGCTGGAGCTTCCCGACTAAAACAAGCCTGGAAGCAGGAGCAGCATCCACTTCCGAAATGGCTTGCCTCTGGAAACTCTATGTACGAACAGTGCTCAGGTTGTTTGTTCATAGGGTTGCTATGAGTTGTCTACAATTTGATGGCACCAAACAACAACAACAAAAGGAGTTCTGCTGCCTTGTTGTTGTTGTTAAGTGCTATCAGTCCAGCATGGCTCATAGCAACTCTATGAACAAAAGACCAGAACCCTGTTCTACAACTCCTGGTGTTTCTCTATGTTGATAGAGTTTGTAGAGACATGTGGTTTAAAAAGTGAATTCCACTCCTACTTCCTAACCTGAATCAGTCTGGGAGCTCCACCAAACACTGTCCATGATGGGTAACCATTATGGCATTTGACATACCAGTGGCACAGAGTTCAGCATCATAGCATGTTACATCAGTACAGCAAATTGACAGACCAGTACTACACCTCTTAGAAAAATATTCTAAAGTGGGATTTCGGCTCCATGTCATCAATAGCCACAACCACCACGGGTTATAAAAGCTCTGCTTCTGAAGGAGATATCTGTGTATATATGACCACAACTGTCTTCTCATTGTTAGACATCGAGCATTTTGCTGTTCCTATTTTTGGTAGATCAGGCTCATTTTCTCCAGTTCCCTGCTTATCTGCCCTTGGGTCTCCAAACAAAGTTTCAGATTCCATTTCTTTTTATCTCTTTTGATACCATTCTGGGTTGGATTTTCCATTACTGTAGAAATTAAGCCTCTCTTAGAATAAGAACTTCGGGTTTGGATTTCAGCAATATCAACTCTGTTGTTATACAACATAAGGATTACTTTCAAGGCATAGTTTTAAACTTTGAGATCTTTTCTGCTTTCCTTGAGTATTCCAAAGCCCTGAGATCATCTCTCTTTTACTAGTTTGTAACGTAATATAAGTAGAACCAGCCAATCACTTTCCTTACACTTTTCTCTCTCCTTCTCATTGTGCGTGTTTGTGTCCATAGCAATAGAATGTCAAATTTTACTCAAAAACACAAAACAAACTTGCAGTTTTTGATTCTGACTAACAATAACCTTGTGTGAACCAGCACAGAGCAAGATTCATAAGGTTTTCTTTGACTAATGCCTTCTGGAAAGTCAGTCAGATATTGCATCTGGAGTACAAGGAATCAAGCACTTAAATCTTTGCACCCCTCAGAGCAACCTGCAAAGTTGCACCTAAGAGGGTACTATCCTGACTTCATTGAAGTTATTTGGAGTGTAAGAGGAGACATACTTTTTAGTGTTACAGCTGTGTCATGAGTATTGTTAAAATAATAAATTGCTTAGAATATGATGGTAAAAAATTTAAAAATACAATAGGCATTTACAAATTTATACATAGTTCCAGCATTTTCCCCTATTTTATATTTCATATTTTGTGAAAATCTCTATCTCTTCTGTTAGCACAGCATTTGTTTTTGTCACATGGTTTATCAATGTTGCTAATGAGCTGTTAATTAGCTGCCAGTTCTTGTGCAATGTTGAAAGAAAAGACAGAGAAAGGCTGTTGAAAGTATATGCCCCAACCATCTTGCCTATTTGTTTTACATGTTCATGGTCCTGTAGGACAGCAATATTGTGCATAATGTTATCACAGACCCAGTGAATATGGCTGTGAGCAGATTACAATTTTTCTCATAATAATTCTTTTTAAATAGATTTTCTATTATTCTGAGTTATTTCTACATCGTATGTCTTACTACCTGCAGTGTCTTTCCTGAAGCCTAGCCTCACCTTGCCTTGCCGTGCCACAAATTCCTCCTTTTTGCACTAAAGGTGTGTATCACAAAATTTAGCTCTTTAGTTCACACTACTTGTAATAAAACAGTTTTATTACAGCCTTAAGTGTTTGACATTCTTGGAATGAGAGATCAATTTTGCTAAAGTTTCTCTTCTCAGCTTATTGGTGGTTTTAAATTGCTTAAAGATAGTTGATAATTTAAGGTACTCATAGCACTTAAAGTTGACTGATCAGAGATGGAAAAACTTACAAAAGTATACTACTTGTCACTTTGCATTCCAAGTTTCTTTTCACTGGATCATTTTACTAGTTTGGCCAGTGAACTAGAGAAAAAGTGTTGTGTGTTAATTACCAGTTAGTAAATCAGGCCAGTACAGTTTTTGCTCTGGGCATTTCCTTCTCCTTTAATAACAATTGAAGAGGCTACAAATTCTAGATTGTATAGGCAGAAATTATAATGACTAAATGAATGAGATTCCCTTAGTGACTGCATAGAGTAGATTTATTATTATATCCATCCTACATATCCAAGCTGTATAAAGAACAAATCATTTACGAAACTGGACAACATGAAGAAGAAAATGCCATTAGTCTTGGAGAAACATTCAAGAACAATTTACATTACACAAATGTCACAACTTTACTTTCACAAAGTGAAGAAGAGTTGAATTTGGATTATATATTCAATGTAAGGATGAAGAATAGCCTTCAATATGGATCACATCTCAATATAAAGGTAAAAAACCCCAAAACAACCTCACCACTAGACCAATAGACAACATCTAAGATAGAGAAAAATTGAAATTGTCAATGATTTCATTTTACTTGGATCAGAACAATACCTATGGTGACAGCAGCCAAGTAATCAACAACCTTCTTGACCTGGGAACATCTTCTATCAAGGATGTCTCCAAAGTGCTAAGGAGAAATAATTATCAGTTTAAAGACGAAGGGACACCTAAACCAAGTCCTGTTCAATTCAATTGTTTCTAAGCACCTGAAAGCTAGACAATGAGTGAGGATAACAGAAAAATCAGTGTCTCTGAATTGTTTGGAAAAGAAGTACTGACTATCCCATTGAGTGCCAAAAGAACAAAAAGTCTGAGAGAAGTGCAACCAAAGTTTTCCTAGAGGCAGGGATGGGGAAATTTTGTCTCACATATCTTGGGCAGTTTGTAGGGGATGTTGGTCCTTGGCGAATGACCTCATCATGGGAAAGAGGAAAGAGTAGAGAGAGAGGAAACCATTCAGCATGGTGGATTGAAATAGTGAACATAGCAATGTACTCGAGCATATCAGAGATTATGACGGTGATGCAGGATAGGGCAAAGGTTAGAGCTGTTGTTGAAAGGGATATTGTGAGTCATAATCAACTTGAGTACATCTAGCAACAACTAAGCAAATTGAAGAAATGATGAAATATGAGAGTTGAATAGAAGAACTCAACAGGTTGCTTCTGAACACAAAGCAAATTTATTAAAAGGAAATGTACAAAGTCTTGGAGTTATAAAATCAAAGGAGAACACACAGTTTTCAAGCTGAAAAAATGGAAAAAAAATCAGGCGTAAGCTGCAATACTGAAGGATTTTATGGCAAAATATTGAGTGATTCTTCTACCATCAATAGAAGTCTAGAGATTTGCATGATGTCATGATCTAAGACATGATCTTCACAATTACTTGCTTGCATCAGAGAGCTGGGCAATGACTAAGCATGAGAGAAGAAGAATTGACTCCTTTGAGTGTATTGACCATACCATGGACTGCCAAGAGAACAAAGAGGTTCATCCTGGAAAGTGTGAAACTAGACTGCTCCTTGGAGGCAAGGATTTTGAATCTCCATCTGACCTACTCTGGGCATGTTGCCTCAGGGGACCACTTTGGAGAAGGACATCATGCTTGGAAGGGTGGAGGAAAAGGAAGACCCTGGATGAGATGGATTGACTCAGTGACTGGGATAAAGAGGTAGGCCTGTCAGAGTCAGTGAGATTGGCTCAGGTTACATACAATAAGCTACTATTCATAAGGACTATGCAGGTGACTCAAAGGCACATAACAACATAAACTCTAATGTTTTCTCAAATGGTAGGTACTGTTTTGAATTTCACATCTATCTAGATTCTTAATTATGCTTTATAAACTCCTCCACCATCTTCAGATAACAATTATTCTAAAAAAAAAAAAAAAAACAAAAACAACCCAAAACCAAAAACCCAACAGCAACAAAACAGAAACCAAAACAATCACTCTCATTTATTTCCCTTCCTGGACTCTCTATTACCATAGTTGTTGTTGTTGATTGCCTTCAAGTCAAGCATGACTGATAGCGACCCTACGAATCAAAGACTTGGAACTTTTAACTATGATCATTTCTCCAGGTTCATAGTGTTTCCAGAGGCATGAGGTTTAGGTGATGCCACACCTGCTTCCTAATCTGTCATGCTCCACCAAACCCTATCCACCATGGACACCCATTATGGCATTTGACCCCCAGTGACACAAAGTTCAGCTTCACTTCAAACCCAGATTACCACAGTACAGCATAGCATAGTAGGATTTGATATGTCTTAGTGTTTGGGACAGTGGTTCTAACATTTGAATATGATTTAACAAAATCATCTGCTTAGCTGTTAAAATGTAAATTTTTGCAAATCTGACTCCATAGGTTTGGCCAAGAGCCCAGGATTTCCTACCTAGTGCAACAGAAGTGGTTGATGCAGGTGATTTTCAACCACATCTGGGAAAGAACCTTAGTTTTTTGCTCAAATTTCACCTGCTAGCAAAGCAAAACTGGCTATTGCATTTTTTCATTTTTAAATGATAATTTTTTCTTTTTAGGTGACCTTTCATTGCAGTTTGTTACATTTCATTAAAATCTGCTTGGTCTGCTTCTTTTTCCAATTTCAGCATTTGGTCTAAGACATTTATAGAAAAGTGACTTGAAAGTAATTTAACCATGCGCTCAGCCAAATTAATTTAGGGAGAGTTTAGTAAACAGCCTTTGCTTTCTGTACTTAAGTGATCAATTTCAACACCTGCTTTTTCCTCCAGATGGAGTTAATTAACATTAAAATTATTGCCGATAGCAAAGATTTTTTTTTATAACTCACAAGCTTCCAGCTGCATCCAGATTCCAATACTTGTAAAAATTAAGAAATTAAGACAGCAACAATGATAACTTCTATGACAAGCAAATATATCATTTAATATTTCAAGATGTGCACATAAGATCTTTGAGAAAATAAAACATCTGAAGCATCTGCTACACATATTCACATGGAATATTTGATATGATGCTCAAACATATCAAGGGAAGATGATGGGAAGTCTCCTATTAAGAGGAGTCTTATATTTTACACGTAACTCATTTAAACATTGCCTTCAAGTCAGAACTGACTCATAGTTGACCTTCCAGCAGGATTTTGGGAAATCAAGTGGGAAAAGATTTCCCATCTATTTTTCATGGATCCACTGGTGACTTCAGAGAGGTGGCGTAAGGGTAGCACCACAATGTCCTACAGATTTGTCATGAGTTGTTAGATTTTGTCAAGTTGAGTATATATCATAGGGACCCTATACACAACAAATCTGAACCTAGTCCTTTTCATTGCCATCCTCCTAATCTCCGGCACTTTTTAGTTCATTGCTGCAGTCACTGTGTCAATCTGTTTACTTGGGGATTCCCCTCTCTTTAGCTTCCCTTCAACTTTCTTTGACATGCTAGGTCTTTATAAGGATTAGGCATTCAAATAACATGTACAAAATATGAGCAGTGAAGCTTAGCCATCCTGGCCTCCAAGGAGCACACTAGCTGCTACTAGATGTATTTGTTATTTTGGAAGTTATAGTTTATTAAGTACTTTTCTCCAACACCACAACTCAAATGCACCAATTCTTCTTCAACCATCCTTATTCACTGTCCTGTTCTCCTATACATAACAAGTGATTGAAAATCAGGTGCACCTTAGTCTTCAAAATTACACCATTGCTTTGCCCCTATCAATATATCTTCTGATATTCTTAATGCTGGTACCATGGGTTTTGATTGTGGATCTGAGAAAGATGTAATGATTGACAGTCTTAATCCTTTCTCCATCTATCATGATGTTCAATATATCCCAGTAGTAAGGTCCTTTGTAGTTGGTTTTGGTGTTTGTTTTTTTTTTAAATTTTTAAATGTTTAGATGTAGTCCACATTGAAGGCAATAGTCCATGATCTTATGCAGCAAATATTTCAAGTCCTCTTCACTTTCCATTAGCAATGTTGTATCATCTGCATAACAGAAGTTATTGATGTCTCATCCCCCAATCCTGTTGTGACATATCTATGCATAGAGTCCAGTTTCATGAATTATTTGCTCAGCCTGCAGACTGAATATGTCTGGAGAAAGGATGCAAACATGATGCATATCCTTCTTGATTTTAAACCATGCAATGTTCCCTTCATCCATTTAGACAAAAGCTTTTTAGTCTAGGTATACATTTCATGTAAGCCTAAATAAATATCTGGGATTCTAATTCTTTTCAAAATTAGTAATAGTTATGATCTACAGAGTAAATAAGACACAGAAAGACGTTCTTCTGCTATATTCTGCCTTCAGCCAGATCCATCTGACATCAGAAATGGTATTCCTTATGTAATATCTTCCTCAAAATATCACTTGAACTGCTGGTAGTTTCTTGTCAATGTACTGTTCCACTTCTTTTTGAATGATCTTTGGCAATATGTCACTTGCATGTGATATTAATGATATTGTTTGATAATTTCCATATTCTGTAGGATCACTTTTCTTGATGGGTTGTTGTTGTTGTTGTTATTATGTGCCATCGAGTTGTCTATGACTTGTAGCAACCCTATGTACCACAGCTCCGAACCCTGTCCTATCCTGAGCCAATCTCACTGACTCCAACATACCTAATCACATCACTCCAGTTATCGTATCAATCCATTGCTTCTGGGGTCTTCCTCTTCTTCCCTCCACCCTTCCAAAGATGATGCCCTTCTCCAATGACTGGTAACTCCTAACCACATGCACCAAGTATGTCAGATGGAGCTTCAAAAAGCTTGCAAGGAAAAACATGGTTTCACTATCTCCAAGACAAACCTATTTTCATGCTTTTTTTCGCTAAAATACTGTGTTAGTTGTACTCTCTCAATTTTATGAAGTTTTTTTTTAAAAAAATAACACAACCAACCAAACAACACTATTGTCTCTTTACTTATAGTTTCTTATCTTACTTCCATCAGTTATTATTTCTTCAGTACCAATCCCTAGACCTCCATATTGAACTATTTCTTCTTCCTTCATGTCTTTGGGGTATTCACTGGGGCTGCTAACTGATCTGCTTTTCTAGAGAAATGCTTATTTTGAGGTTTTTATCCTGTTTTAATCTAAATTATGTGGTTTCTTCTTATAGTATATATGAGGCAGCTCTGTTGTGTCTGAATAGTTAGTTCACTGTTCTTAATTTATCAGAGACGACTGATTGCACCATAACCAGTTGTATTTGTTGTTTGTTTTTTTAGTGTGGTGTTTTCCAACTCTTAGCCCTTTGAGAAATCTACCGTGGAGACACAGTGGAACAAAAGAAAACCTGCCAATCCATTTCCTAAATGAAATGTTGCCAAGCAAGCCTGGATGCTGCTTATGGAGACTGAATGACAAAATTGCATGCAGGAAATTTATTGAGTTCCAGAGTAGCCTTAGAGACAATAGTGAAGTCCCAACTCTGAAGTGTTTCATCTTTTCATTTAGACATGCATTGTTAAGTGTCTTTAAGTTGAGTATATTTCATAACAATTCAATACATCTAGACTCTGTCTTATTCTATGCCATCCTCATAATCTCTAACACACTTGAGCCCATTGCCATGGTCACTGTGTAAATCTATAAGGTGGACACTCTCTTTTCCCCTAATCTACATTCTCAAATATGATGTTCCTCTTCAATAAATAGCCTTTCCAAAATTGTACCCAAATTATGCGAGGTGAAGTTTTATCTTCATTGTCTCCAAGGAGCACTCGGTCTGCACCTTCTCCAACACTTATCTGTTTATTCTTTGACAATCAATGGATATTCAGTACTCTTTTTCAACATCACAATTCAAAGGCATCAATTCTTCAATCATCCTTCTTCACTGTCCAGCTCTCAGCAGCATAGTAGATGCTTCAAAAGGTGATGGCCTAAATCAGGCATATCTTTGTCCTCAACTATCATCATTGTACCTCAATAAATTGGAGAGGTGCAGATTTTTCTAGTAGTATATGTCTGCTGGTTTCCTGACTACCGGTACTAAGTGTAATGCTTGTGGATCCAAGTAGGTTGAAGCAATTTACAGTTTCAATCTTTTCTCCATCAATCGTAATGTTACCAATTGGTCCAGTGGTGAGAATATTTGTTTTCTTGACATTGAGATACAACCTATAGTCTTTGGTCCTCTATAACAGGTGTTCCAAGTTCACCTCTCTTTTAGAAAACAAGGTTGTGCCATCTGCATAATGAACATTTTCTATAGCCTTTTCCCAATCCTGATGCCGCATTCTTATTCATAAAGTTCATCTTCTCAAATAATTTTTGCAGCAAACAGACTGAATAGGTTTGGAGAAAGAATATAGTCTTGACACCTTTCTTAATATTAAATCATATGTCATTCTCTTGCTCTATTCACACAATCTGTTTATCTAGGTATATGTTTTGCACGATCATAATTAAGTGTTTTGGGACTCCCATTCTTCTCAATACTAGCCATAATTTATTTTATCAACATAGTCTAATGCTTTTGGACTGTAAATAAACACAAATAGACATTCTTCTGGTATTTTTGCTTTCAACCAGGAATCATCTGGCATCAGTAATTATATTCCTGGGGCCGTGGCCACTTCTAAATCAAATTTGAACTTCTTACATTCCCTGTCTATATATTTTTCTGGCCTTTAAAAAATCATCTTCAGTAGTATTTTGCTTGCATGCTATATTAATGATAGTCTTTTATAATTTCCACATTATTTTGAATTACTTTTCTTGGGCATGAACACAAATATGGTTCTCTTCTCATCAGGCATATTACATTTGGAAATAATTCACTTAAATAAGGTCATTTACTCATCATACTTAAATAAGGAAAATTATCTAATATTGTGGCAATAATCACTCAAACACGTTGGCTATGAATTAGTTTCTCCTTGAAGGCTAGGATTTTGAAACTTCATCTCACATACTTTGGGCACATGTCTTTTGAAAAGGACATGATGATCTAAATGGTGGAGGAACAGTGCAGGAGAAGACCGCGAATAAGATGAATAGATACAGTTACTGGAGCAATGGGGATAGGTATGTCAGAGTCAGTAAGACTAGCTCAGGACAGGGCAGGCTTCAGAGCTGCTGTACATAGGTTGGCTATGAGTCACAGGGGACTCCATGGCACCTAACAACAACAGCAGCAGCACTTAAACTCTCTACAGTACATTGAAACGTAGAAAGGTGTTAAGTGGCTTTTGGGAATGCTCAACATAAAAGTGATATTTTTATGTCCTATCAATCTGATCTGTACAATCTTTTCTCAGGATTAAAATATATAGGACCTAGATGGAAATTTAATCAACAGAGGATTTTGCTGATTTATTTTTATTTGTTTTCTTTTCTTTTAATCTGTATCATATGCAAGTACATTGTTGGAGTAGTTTTTAGTTTGTTTTGTGGGATCTCTGACTCATAGTGATCCCATTTATAGTAGAATGAAAACTAATCTGACCTCTGTCATCTGCACAGCATTTGATATTTTTAAAGCCATTATTACAGTCACTGTCAGTTCATCTAGTGGAAGTTCTTATAATACTTTTATTCATTGCCTACTTCATTTCTGAGGAGCCCTGGTGGGATATAGTGCCAGGCACTATAAATGTACTATACATTAAGTGAAGAGCAACAGGCAGTCTTCTCCCCTAAAGATTTATAACCTTGGAAATCCACTGGAAGATCAATTCCATAGAGGGTTGTGATGAGTCTGAATCAATTCTATGACTTGGTTCTTTTATTGTCTTTGAAGTTTGTTTGGTGTAGTTGAGCTATTGCTCTAGAGCTCAGTGTTCCCAGCTCTGTAGCTGAAGACAATATTTATCTCCACTACCGTGACACTGATGTGTCAAATGCAATATGGTTACACATGGTTGGCAATGTTTGGTAAAGTTTCCTGATTAGAACAAGCTTGGTAACAGGAGTGGCATCCTTTTCCAAGACAGATTGCCTCTGGAAACTCTGAGCGCTGAGAAACGATGAAAGTTATACTTGTGTTCAGGTCTTTCATTCATAGGGTCACTATATGTTGTCTATGACTAGACGGCACTTAACAACAACAGAGAGCGAGCTCTATTGGCCTAGTGGATAGAGAGTTATGCAACCAACCCAACTGTGGGTGATTTTAATCTGTGGCCCTCAAGACTGGTTTTAATTGGTTTTGGTCAAACATTCTCCTAAGTGGTATAGCACTAGTCTTTCCATTTGCTGTACAGAGGTAACTCGTGGTTGCTGTGATCCTGAACACTGTGACACTGATGTGTCTAATTTGATAATGGTTACTCATGGTGGACAGCTTTTTGGTGGAGCTTGATTAAAATACGCTTGCAAGCAGGAGTGTCATCCACTTCCAAAATAGCTTGCCTTCAGAAACTATGAACATGGAGAAACGTTGAAAGTTATACAAGTGTTCAGGTCTTTCATTCATAGGGTCACTATGAGTCGTCTATGACTCAATGGCACTTAATAACAACAACAACTGTAATTTTGGTTTGATTAGGTTTTCTCTGGGTTTTACTTCACCATTTGGTAGCTGGGTCTACTTCTCATGCAAATCTGAAAGTCCACTAAGTTGGTTCTGATAACAACTCATCATCCTCAGGCCACAGTATGGGCTGCAGAAGGGATTAGAAAGAAAAGTCAAAATAATTGAAGTCCGTTGGCTTGAAAATGCCACACTGTTACATTTGCCTTATATTCTAGGCAAAGTCAAGGTTTGGGAAACTATACTCTAACCCTATAGAAGAAATGGAGGCCAGAATTATATAAACATTGATATGTGTGGCTGTTAAATGAAAGGTTGGTGGCTTTGACTGGAACTTTGAGCTTGTTGAGTTTGTCCAAAGGTACCTCAGTCTACTGAAAAATTAGCCATTGAAAAGTTTGCAGAAATAAATTATACTCTGACACATCCTTGTCAGCATGAGTTAGATATAATGGCAACTAGACTGTGTAGGAGGAGCAACAGTAAAGATGCACAGCAACAACCTAGTTACAGAGATTAATGAGGAATTGATAGTATTCATTCAATTTACCACACCTGCTGGGGGCTTGCCACTGTGTTATTACTTAGTATTCCTTAAGAGATGTAATACATTCTCTTTCTCACTGTCCTTTATGTCCCTTTGTGATAATTATATGTATCTCAATTATATAAATGAGGGCATTTAAGATTAGTAAATTATTCAAAGTTACCCAGCAAATATGCAGATGTACTACTGTTTACATGTTGAAACCCAAGACCTTCAGCTCTTAAACGTAGCACTGTTTTGTTTTGGGTGAAAATGCATGACACATAAGACTGTAAATTAAACCCAAATTTGTCTCAATGCTCATGCTCTAACACATAATATTATGTAAAAGAGAAACTTTAATGAAAGAACTTCTGTGCTAGAATATTTGATTTCTACTTTTTCTCCTATAGCCCCAGACCAAACATGCCAAGACTTTAATAACTTCAAAATAACTAGTAATTTCTATTTTCATTGATACTCAAAACTTGAATGCACTGACATAGAGCCCATTCTAACTCAAAGATGATCTTTCATGTTTTTTTCTCAAGATTATAGACTAAGGAGATTAGGGTACACCTGATCTAGGCCATAGTCTTTGCAATTGCTTGCTATGTGTCAGATACCTGGACAATGACTAGGGATGACAGAAGAAGAATTAATGCCTTTGAGCTGTGGTGCTGGAGAATAGTGTTGAATATGCCATGGACTGCTAGGAGAACAAACAAGTTTGTCCTAGAGAGGGTGAATCTGGGCTGCTCCTTGGAGGCAAGGATTCTGAAACTTCATCTGACATATTTCAGACATGTTACAAGGAGGGACTGGTCCTTGGAAAGGTACGTCATGTTTGGGAAGGTGGAGAGACAGCATAGGAGAGGAAGACCCTCAATGAGATGGATTGATTCAGTCTCTGGGATAATGGGGATAGGTGTGTTGGAGACAATGAGGTTGGCAAAGTATAGAGCAGGGTTTAGGGCTGTTGTACATAGAGTTGCTCTGAATCACAAGCTACTTGACAGCACATAACAACATCAACATACACTGGAAAAGGTGATACTGCCCATGTTTCTTCAGCAGAGCTCCACTAGTGGATTTGAACTGCCAGAGAAGCAGAGACTTTGGGATTCCAGGGCAATTTGCTGAGGGTCACTTTTTTAGAGTTCCCTCAACTGTTACTAACTTGCTTCAAACTTCTGCAATTAATCTCCTAGGTTACTGAAATGTCTTATCACTCTCAGACTTTGCCCCAAATGTGCATCAGTGCTGAATGGAACAGCCATAGTAATTCTTTTTAAAAGGAATAATAATTGTTTTAAACACTGAGATGTTCTCCAATGCACTAAGATTGAAATATATTTATCTTTCTGTAACGTACAAAGTCTAAGCTCCATTTCCCACTTTGTCATTTTTTATTCATTCATTCATTGTCAGCCATACTGCTCACCTTGATATTTATAAAAATAGTCAATAAGATTATAAGTTTAAAAACTAAAATTATTGAATTCTCCTCTTATATAATTCTTTAAAGAAATGACCATTTACCTAACACCTTAATATCTTTAAATTGTTCAAATACCAATGAGTTTACCTTCACTTCCTTGTTTACAAACGCATATAAAAATTAGATTCAATCTTTTAACCCTCAATTAGATTTCCCTGATGTATTTCTTTTGTCTTATATTATCTAACATTTATAATTTTATGCATAACATAATTATTTGTTGTTTAGTGCCATAAATTACATAGCTACCCATTATACAACAAATCAGAACCTTGTCCTTTCTTATCTCATCTTCACAATCTCTGTGATGCTTGTGTCTATTATTGTAGTTACTGAGTCAGTCCATCTCATTGAAAGTCTTTCTCTCTTTCAGTGACCCTCTATCTTTCCAAGCATAATTACACTCTCCGAGGACTGGGTCCCTCTGAAAATATGTCCAGAGTAGTTGGCACAATATTTGTTACCCTTGCCTTTAAGGAGCACTTTCTTCAAGACAAATTTGTTTGTTATTTTAGTGCTTCAGTAATCTTTGCCAATACTACAGTTCAAAGACATCAATTCTTCTATGACTGTCCTTATTCATCGCCCAACTCTCAGATTCATTAGGAAATGATTGCAAATACCATAGATTCATTCAGGTAGTCTTTAACATCTATGTTTTATAGGACTTTGAAGAGGTCCTTGAAAGGATATGTTCCCAATTGCAACTAGTCTTAATTTCTTTACCACTGTTGATATGGATGTTGATTGTGGATCAAAGTAAAATGAAATAATTAATATTATCAATTTTTTCTTCCATCTATTCAGGTTTTGGTCCAGCGGTGAGAATTTTTGTTTTCTTGGTGTTAAGTTGAGGCATAACCCATAATGAAGGCTGTAGTCTTTAATCACCTGCAGTAAGTATAAGATAGCTAGTTGCCGTATTTGTTGTCAGAAAGTGATGATCATATCCAAACTTCCATTTGTTTCCAGAAACACCTCAATTAGTATTCCATCAATTCCTTGGGCCTTAATTTTTTATGATAACTTCCTTCAGTACTGCTTAGACTTCTTCCCTTAATATTATTGGCTCTTGATCATATACTACTTCCTGAAATTGTTCAATATATGTAAATTTCTTTTTGTACAACTATGTGTACAAATTGTACTCTTGTGTAAACTCTGTTTCATCCATTGATCTTTTCTTTTTTTTATACTAGTTTATTTAATGTTAATAGTTTTACTTATCCCCTAAATGATGAACAGACTGTCAGTGAGCCTTCATTTTCGACAATTTCATGGTTTATGGGAATTCTAACATTTGACCTCTAGCATATGACCTATGTTATATTATATGACTTATGTAAAAGTTAGAACAGAGATAAGGTATAATTCTTGAACAAATGGATTCTAGCTACATTTTCCAGATTCCTTTATAAACCAAAAGCAAACTCACTGATATCAAGTTATTTCCAATTCTACTATCTTCTATTGTGGTACTGAAGTTGTAAATGTCAGAAATGTAAGGAGACTACCCCATAATTTCCTCAGAAACGGTGAGGAATTCAAACAATTAACTTTTTGGTTAGCAAACAGACACTTTATATACCACAGCACTAATTTTGTTGTCTGCCCCAAGTAAGAATCCACCCACAGCTGACTTGGAAGTTAATCTTATGGGAGGAGATTGCCCATCCTCTTCCATCAGAGAAGTTGGTGGGTTTGAACCACTTGCTTTTGTGACTGGAGCTCAGCTTCTGACCACTAGGCCACCAGAGCTCCCTTTTTTCTTTTTATTACTTCTCTTTAAAAGAAGGATCATCCATTAAAAATATGTCTTTCTCCTTTCACCCTCTACCTTTAATAAGTTATCCTTTGTTTAGTCTTAGTAAATGAAAAATTACTTCTCTGGTTGTTAGCAATTACTCTAGTTGGAGAAAGAAAAAGGAGACACATTAGTTAACAGAATTACTTAGAATTCAGCAGGAAAACATCTGCACTTTTTTTCTATCATCCCTTAAGTGGTATGACAAGTTCCAAATGAGATTATAGGGTTATATGCCTGAGGCAATCAAGTAATCTTTATTATTATAAGTCTAAATATTGAAATATATATTCACTCTATTGTTCTGAACCACTTTCACTCATTAAACAAAGGTTGTATAGAAGTTATTAATATGAAGCAATAGCAAGAATTATTTTTACTAACTCCTTCTGTTTCCTATCATTGGAATAAAAATATAACTGTTTCTTTTCTGTATAATTCCTGTTTCTCAGTTTTTATCAAATTCATATTGTTGTTGTGTAGAGTCAAGTCAGAACTTACCTATAGTTGACCCTCCAGCAGGTTTTCAGAGGCAGTTATTGCTTGGGAGGAAATCGCCTGTCCTTCACCAAGGAGCAGCTGGTGGATCTGAACCTTGTGTCTTTGGGATTGCAGCGCAGCTTCTCATCACTAGGCCACTGACCCCCAAAAGAGTAAATTCTGTCTCAGTGTCTGAGTTTTTTGACAGTTTAGTCTGTTCTCTTGTTTCTAGAAGAATGAAAAATTCCACTTAACGAAAGCAATCTCTTATGGTATAATCCTAGGAAGTGACTGCAAAATCGAAACCTTCTGGTGGTTTGTATTCACCATGGACTCTTTGGATGAAAGATACATAGTCTGATTTTGTGCAATTTGCAGACTCAGAAACTCAATGGAGAGTCAGTTATGAGTTGCTTAATTAATGATCAATAATAAAGCTGCTGTGATGACTCCCTGACTGCTACCTTTCATGCTGACGTCAAATCCTTCCTCTGGAACAATACTTTCTAGACTCCTCTTTCAACTCATTTCACAAGGATTGTAAAGCTAGAGTGATGGGTCTCTCTGGCTAATTTCAATCTGTTCTCTTTCCTCATTTAGTTTTTAACTCCCTGATCTATATGCAAAATTAACTCTCAGGAATATGAATGTGTTATAGCATAATGTTTTTAGTAGGAATCTACATAAATTGCCTACTCTCTTTAAAAACTTTCTATTTACTACTCCAATTTTATAAAATATTGCCTCATGGGTTTTTAATATAACTAATTACAGACTCTGCTTGAGTCTCTGCTATCATCCTTCTGAGGCTGAAAACACCACTGGTTTTTATAGGATCAGCTTGAATAGCATTTGCCTGTGCTGAAGCTAAGGGCTCTAATGGTTCAATCTCTGTAGCTTAGATTTTACTGTTTGCCAAGTGTTAGTATTTTTCTGTGTTGCAGCTTTCACTGTGTTTGAATTTTGTACTTGGAGCCAAACCCTACCCAGCTTCCTGGGTTTTGTTTGGGGGTTTTTTGTTTGTTTGTTTTGTTTGAGTTTGAGTTTTCTTCCCATAAATAAAAGTTAGTTTATCTATGATAGCAAAGTACATCTGCAAAAATCTCACATATTTATTATCTACTTTTAGAGAGAAACTATTTACAGTTAGTTACTGCCCTTGAGTCAGACCTGACTGATAGTTGACCCTTTAGTAGGTTTTCAGGGGCTATAACCTACACAGGAGGAGATTGTCTGTCTTTGTCCTGCTGTGCCACTGGCTCATTTGAACCACTTACCTTTGAATTGGCAGTATAACTCCTTACTCACAGCCTCTGAAAATTAGCTGCAGGATTAGTTATGAGTTGGTCCTGACTTGATAAGTTTTAGAGACAAAAGTTTGTCAATCACTTTTTTATGACTAACCTTAACAATATACCTGACCAAGGCTATTTTCCCCCTTTTCCCCTTTACTTTATATTGGTTTAATTACAAAGTTCACATACATTGATTTTCACACTGGATCTTTCCCATTTTTTACCCACCCCTCCCTCCACTCATCAAATGGTGTGACCCAATGATATTTTTATCATATCAAAGTAGGCAACAACTAAATAGGTATAGACTTTACTTAGATTAATCTCATTTGTTTTGGGTATATTATCAGGAGGGAACAGTCTTTGGAGGAAAAAGCCACCATGTTTGATAAAGTAAAAGGTCCATGAGAAAGAAGTCAGTAGGACAAATTTACACAGTGGGTTTTTACAATAGGTTCAAGCACAGCAGAGTTTGGTGCAGGATCAGGCAGTGTTGTATTGTATTGTGCACAGGATCACAATGAGGTGAACCAACTCAATGACATCGAATATTTTTAGATCTAATACATCTTTTAATTTTTTTTAAACAGAGCAGATCATCATATTTTATTACTCAAAGAAGCACCCATTTTATTTAGCTTTTTGACATTGCACTTGTGTCTCCAATACTTCCACAATAATTTTCTGCTCCTCGATAAGGAAAAACTTGCTTGAACCTACCATGACCACACTCAGTACACATGGAACTACCATGATCTTTGCTGTGTGTGTGTGTGTGTGTGTGTGTGTGTGTGTGTGTGTGTGTGTGTATGTGTGTGTGTGCGCGCTTTCTGACAACTTCATGAAAACTTTAGGTCTCACAGCATTCATCCCTCTTAGTCTGCCTGCACACACACCGCACACAGATTTTGGTTCTTTTCTAAACTTCTTGGCTTAAAAATTAACAAATCTATTACGAGGGGTCTGGAACAACCTCTTCCTGTTAGAAGCTGTGCTGCATGACAACCTACATTAGGGGGTCAGATACTGGAGCATTTTGATACCTCATGGTGTCTCCAGAAGGAACGACTTAATATATCTTAACCCTAATTTTTCCCTTTATAATATTTATTCCTTTGTCAACTATTGGCATCAGTTTGAACCAACTTTTCTATCAATGGCTCAGACTTTGATCATAAGTGCCATTTCATCTAAATATCGCATATTTTAAGAATAACCGTTTTACAGAAACTCTAACCCCATATTATTTTTAAGTGTTGTGAAATGCTGATTTTAAGCATCCATATTTCAAAACTCAGGTATAAATTTCAAAATTCAAACTCATTGCTGTCAAATTGCAAATGACTTATAGCTGATCTTGTATGTTTCAATTTGAATGTATATTAGCATGCATTTTAATCATACATATTTCAACTGATACATATATGTTTAATTCTTCCAGTGTCGTGCTATTCATTTTCTTTGGAGATGAGTGGGAACATATAAACTGAGCGGTAAGTGATACTACATTTTATAATTATGATGAATAGTGTGTGGTCATTCTGGCACAATGGCTTCCAAAGTTAAAAACAAAGAGTTATAACTAAAAGAGGTTGAAATATTAAATTCTTTTCCTGCAGATGAGAAAGTATTTCCTTCTTCCTGAGTAAAAAGGATTATATAATACAATCTGTAGAATCACGAAAGATAATTTATAGAAATGACTTGAAATCTTCCAAAGTTTGTGTCATCCATAGGCAGCTATAACAATATTTTAAATGGAAATCAAGGGTCTATATGAATAATCCAAAGTTGGGATGTTGCTATGTAAGAGAAAATGATTCATCTCTTCTATTGTGATTTAGAACCTCTGAAAACCTATTGCAGGGTCAGCTATGAGATAGTCAGACTCCATGACAATAACTTTGACATTTTAAAAATTTCTAAGTATGAGGTAAGAAGAGGCTGAAATAAAAGGGTTATATTAAGATGAACAAAAGGGGGAATGAAAGCTATTAAACTCTGGATAGAAAATAAAGAATTGAAAAGCAAGAGACCAAGTCATAACACATAAATAGGAATATTTTTGCATGAATGCACAGTCTGCAACACAGAAAGCTAAGTGATCTGGTTAGATGCTTTTCTGCTTTATTGTAACATACAATGTTTTTAAAAGGTGTGCGAATGGAATACTCTGCAACACTCAGGAGCAACAATTTTAAAAATTACTGCATAAGTTGGGAGAGACTGGATAGCATTATCCTAAAGGAGTTAACTCTGTCTCATAAGGGCAAAACTGCATAAGATCATAATTATAAAATAGAAAGAGAACTAGTAAAACAAGTATGGGGACGCTAGGGGGAAGGGGTGGGAGCAGAGAGGCAGAGGTGAAAGACAGGGTTGCAAAATGTAGTGGGTAGAGAGAGGGGGTAAAGGAAATTGGAAAGATCCAGTGGGGCCCTGAAAAGACAAGATAATGATGAGCATAGTCCAATGGTGATTAATTTTATAATACATAATGCATGGGAATAATTGTATGAAACAAAATGTGAATGAAGAATAATGTGAAATACAATGCATATAAACTTTGCAAGCTAACCAATACAGAATAAAAATTAAAAAAATAAGGTGTGCAAGAAATACTGAAGTATCAGTCTTGGAAATATTTTATTTATGTACGTATTACCTTAACCAGACACTGCTTAATGAGTGGTTTTACTAGAATGAAGCATCTATAGATTTGAATTGGGAACAGCTGGCCATTAACTAGTCATATTGGTGAAGTTGACTATATACCATTTAATGAGTCCTAAATACTATATTCCTTTTCAATCCCTTCACCTCCTCCCATTCAGAAAGGAATTGATTTTCAGTGATAGTAGTAGTTCTCTATCTAGAGGGCTTTGGTGCCCTAGTGATAAGGAGTTCCACTGTCAACCCAAAGGCATATGATTTGGATCCTCCAGTAGCTTTGCAAGAGAAAGATAGGCAGTCTCCTCCTGTGCAATTTAATCCAACTTTAAAACATAACATAATGTAAGTAATATCTAAAGCAGATGAGGAGAATAATTACTTGCAATAAGTAGTTTTCCTGAACATTAAGGGTATAGGGGTTTCTTTTAACATCATTTTTTATTTTCCAGGATCATAGGGTTTAATTAAATTTTAACATTGTCATTTCATAATTGTTGCTTTAATGATAATTTGTAAATAGTTATACTTACTATCAATAAATTTCCATTTAAGGAAATATAGGTTCTCCATTCTGAACTAATCTCAATAACCAGGTGGTAGGTCCCTCAATGTTACAGAAAGGAGTCTGGATTTGTGTAGTACTTGTAAGGCCCTGATATTTTAGCATTGTAGAGAATTCACTTTTCAAATGCAGTATTAGGTCTTTTCTCTTCCAACTTCCATAGCAATATCTATTACCTTTCAAATCTGAACTAGAAACTAGGACAATAGAAAAATATAGTCTTGTCTTCATGAAGAGAGTTGTACAGTCAACAAGACAGGACAATAAATAGTTAATTTAAATGGTAACTTGTTTCATCATAGAAAGAAGTATTGAGTTATATGAAAACATGTAAAAGGGACATTAAATTACTTGTGTGAGAATGTCACTTTGGTAATAGAGACACACGGAATACTGGTATGAGTCATCTTATTAAAATCCTAAAAAGAACATGAAAATCAAGTGAAGCAGAATGGGAAAGGGCTTTAAAGAAAGTAATGTGATATATTAAGCTAAATGGAAATAATTAAGCATCTTGGTCTTTCCCAAGACAAAGAAATCCTCAATATTAGAGGCTGAATTCTATGATTACGGTTAAGACAAGATAAATAGTAATTCAATAAGTTTTCATATCATTGTGCTAAATATTTTTGTATCTCATATAAATATCTTATTAATAAGGAAATAGATATATTCAGGTTGCTACTATGTATCCAGATGAATAAAGATAATTTGGTCGTGAAGTAACATTGTTTTTGTGTGTTCTCAAAACCTTTACCTATTTTTATGTACTTTCATTTAAGGAATGCCACTTTTATTGGTGACATTGAAATGATTGTCTTACTGACTTATGACATGTTGATTTATGTAAAATACTATTTTAGGTACTCAATAAATGTTGGTTGGTTGAGTTTCACAAGTGTTCAAGATAAGAATGATGTGTATAGTGAAGCCATGTTGCCAACTGGATTCTAGCTAAATGTCAAGATTTATATACAATGCAAATCACAAGGACATGTATATCTTTGCAAGTGCCTGCAAGAACAGTACAGATGCATTTTTCTTATCAACTGAGTTACTATTCTGTACTGTCTGCATAGAAAACCCTTCAAAAAGGACCAAATTATTATTTAAATTAAAGCATGTCTAAATTCACAGGAAGTTTGTTCATATTTATTATAAAGTAAAGTACTGCGGACTGTGTCATTAAGCAGTGTCTATATATGTCACAGTAGAGGATAAAAGTGTACATTTTACAAGCAAACATGCCTGGCAAGAACTGAAATCTAGCATTGATTCTGTGTTTGCTCTTGGCATGTATTTTTTATTTCTAGAAGTTTTAACATGCAAGATAGGTTAAAAAACCACAGAGAATGGCTCTGTTGCCATCAGCCTGATTTTACTTCATAGTCGTCTGATGGAGTGCTGTTGGATCTTTGTCCTGAAGACTGAGTAATAGGGACACAAAGATATGTGCACATGAACATTTTCCAACAGAGTGAAAAGAAAACCTACTGACCGGGGTGGGGGGTGAGGAATGCCAATACCATGTCAGACAAGGGTCTCATATCAAAAGTTTGCTGAGTCCTACAGGGCCTCTATAAGAAAAAGACTGATAATACATTTACAAAAAGCGCAAAATCATTGAAAGGCACTCACAGAGGAAGATAGTAGGATGACCAACAGACGCATGATGAACTGCTCAGGATCATTGTCAATAAGAGAGCTGTAAATCAGAACAATGAACTACCCTCTCATCCCAGTAGCAATGGCAAAGTTTAACAGGACAGCAAATAATAAATGTTTGAGAGGATGAGGCGAGATAGGAACTTTCATACACTATTAACGGGATTGTAAAATGGTACCACCACTCTAGAAGGCAGTGTGGTGTTACCTCAAATAGCTGAACACAGAAATTACATATGACCCAGCTTGAAATATACATCGAGAAAATAAGAACTGAGGTATAAATGGAGGCTTGTGCACCAATATTGATAAGAGCATTATTCACCATTAAAACACCATGGAAATATCCCAAATATCTGACCACAATCAAATGGATTGAGAAATTATGGTGCATTCACACAATGGAATAGTACATGGCATACAGATGCAATAATTTTGTAAATTATTATCTAACTTGGAAGGGACTGGAGAAAATTATGCTAAGTGAATTAATTCAGTTCCATAAGGACAAACGTGGTAAAGACCATTATTATAGAAGATGTATGAGGATCTAAAGGAGAGGGAGGAGAGAGCAGAGGGGTGAGGATGGGCAACAGGGGACAGGCTAATCATAGGGTCGCACAACTTTATAGGTAGACGGGGAGGGTGAGTAAAGGAAATGGAAAAGATCTGGTATTAAAAACAACGTATATGAACTTGGTAAATAAACCAATGTATAATAAAAATTTTATGTAAGAAAAAAAAGATACGTATGTCCTAATTTACAGAACTTGCAAATATTACAGTAAATGATAAAAATTTACTTTCCTGGTGTGTTAAATTGTTGAAATGGAGAGAATGTATTGTTATCTGTTGTTGTTGTTGTTGTTGCTGTTGTTATGTGCTGTCAAGTCACCTGTGACTCATAGCAACCCTGTGTACAACAGCCCTAAACCCTGCTCTATCCCATGCCAATTTTACTGTCTCAGACACACTACCCCAGTTACTGAATCAATCCACCTCATCAAGGGTCTTCCTCTCTTGTGCTGTCTCTCCACCCTCCCAAGCATGACATCCCTCTCCAAGGACTGATTCCTTCTTGCAACATGTCCAAATTATGTCAGAGGAAGCTTCAGAGTCCTTGCCTCCAAGGAGCAGCCTGGCTTCACACTCTCTGGGATGAACTTGTTTGTTCTCCTAGCAGTCCATAGTATACTAAATACTCTTCTCCAACATCACAGCTCAAAGGCATTGATTATCCTTCTATCATCCCTTGTAATTGTTCAGCTTTCTGATGCATAGCAAGTAACTGCACATACCATGGCCTGTATCAGGCAGACCTTAGTCTCCAGACTGACGTTGCTGCTCTTCAGTACTTTGGAGAGTTCTCTGAAAGCAGATATTCCCAATGCAATACATCTTTTAACTTCCGGCTGCTGGTTATCTAGGTAAGTCTAATATGTGCAGGTGTACCTCATGGACAAAAAAAGCTGTTGTGCAAACAGAGCAAAGGAAAATTGCATGGTTCAAAATTAAGAAAAGAGTGCATCAGGAATATATCCTTTCTCCATACCTTTTCAACCTGTATAGTTGAAAAGATCATTCAAAATGCTGAACTTTAGGAAAAGAATGTGACATAAGGATTAGAAGACTCATCAGCAATCTGCATTATGTAGATGTCACAACTTTGTTAGCTGCGAGTTAAGAGTACTCGAAGCCCTTTCTCCAATAGGATTTTATCTCAACAGCAAGTTGATAATATGTGTTATAATATGGATTTAAAAAAAAATAATATGGATTTAATCTCAATAGCAAGAAAACATACATTTTCACCCCTGGGCCAATAGGCAAACTCACGATAGATGGAGAAAAGATTGAAGATAATAATTTCATCTTACTTGGATCCACAAACTACTTACTTGTGAATAGCACAAGAAAGTAGAAGACAATTTACTTTGGGAAAATCTGTCAAGGACTTCTCCATAGTGCTAAAGAACATCAATGTCAGCCTAAAGACTAAGATGTACCAGACCCAAAGCATGGTTTTTCAATTTCTTGCTATGCATCTGAAAGTGGAACAATTACTAAGGGTGACAGCAGAAGAATCAATGCTTTTGTTTAGTAGTACTGGAGAAGAACACTGAACACTCCATGGATTACTAAGTCAACAAATAGGTCTGTCTTCGAGAAAGTGGAACCAAGGGACTCCTTAATGAAAAGGATGGTAAATCTCCATTTCATATATTTTGGGCATATTGCCAGGAGGATCCACTCCTTGGAAGAAGACATAATGTTTGGGATGATGGAGGATACACCCAAGAGAGGACGAATTTCCAAAAGATGAATGGACATAGTGACTGCAACAGTGGTGTTAAGTGTGTTCGAGATGGTAAGGTTGAATGAGAATACCGCAAGCTTCAGAGCTATCATTCACAGGTTTATTATGAGTCATAGTCGACTCAATGTCATGTAACAATAGCACTACATAGATATTGCTTGTTTAGTTTCAGAACCCCACAGCAAAGAGAGTATCATGATGAAATAAGTCTCACAACATGCACTAAGTTACATTTACACAGCGTTTGACACTAACCAAAAATGCTAGCAGAATCACTATCCACTTCTAATGAGAAGTATGAGGAAATCTACTCTCAGTAAGATTTACTGCCTCAGAAACTAATGAAAGATCACAGTGGGGTGTAATCAAGTAGACAGCAGTGAGTGAATAGGCCATTTAGTTTGAAATAGCATTATGAAAACCTCTGACATACTGTGTTAATTATGAAAATGTGACCCAGAAATGTGAAGTTCATTCAAGCTCTAGGAAAAATTATGCAGATAGATTTGTTCAATGTGAGATTCCTACAAACTTGAAATTGGTAAAAATTAGTGTCTGCAATAACACAATAAATACTTATCAACAAAAAGACCCATAAAAATGAATAAAGAAAGTATAGAGTCAGAAAAGAAAATATGACAATAAATGGAAAGTTTAAAATGAAGCTTGTCCATGTCTTCTTCTATATCCTATTAAAATATGGTTACATTTCAGCTATTTCCATGTTCTGGTGATGGTGAATAATGCTGCTATGAACATTGGTGTACAAATCTCACTTTGTGCTTCAGTTATCACTTTCCAAGGTGTATTCCAACTAGTGGAACGGTTGGGTCATATGGAATTTCTATGTCCAGCTTTTTGAGGAAGCGCCAAACTACCTTCCAGTATGGTAGTACTATATTACAATGCCACCAACAATATGTAAGAGTTCCTTTCTCACCACATCCTCTCCAATATTCATTACTTGTTGCCCTGTTAAACTTTGTCACTGTTACTGGAGTGAAATGACATCTCACTGTGGTTTGATTTGCATCTCTCTTATTTCCAGTGATTTGGAGCATTTCTTCATGTGTCTGTTAGCCATTCGAATATCTTCCCCTGTGAAAATTTCTTCCATGTCTTTTGTCCATTTTTTTTTAATCAGGTCATCAGTCTTTATCTTGTGGAGGCCCAAGAGTATTCTGTAACCTTTCATTATAGGACTCTTGTCTGAAATGGTTTAACCAAATATTTGTTCCCAGTCTGTAGATTTTCTTTTCACCTTGTTGGAAAAAGTTTTGATGCACACATGGATTTAATCTTTAGAAGACCCCATGCATCAATTTTATCCTCTTCATATTGTGTATTTATGATTGTACTTGGCAGTCTTTTTATTTCTTGGACTAATGTTTCTAAGCTTGACAAGCAAATGGACTGAGATATGGGGCATTCACACAATGGAATACTATGCAGCACACAGGAACAATGACTTTATAAATTATCTAACTTAAGAGGGACTGGAGAGCAATATGTTGAGTGAGCTAACTCAGTCCCACAAGGATAAATACTGTATAAAACCATTATTGTAGAATGAGTATAAGGATCCAGGAGGGGTGGGAGAGGTTGGAAGCAGAGGGATGTAGATGTGCAGGAAAAGGTGGATTAATCAACCGGTTGTACAGTTTGATGGTGGTGAGGGAGGGGTTGAGGGAAATTGAAAGAATTTGTTCTGGAAATCAACGTATTCAAATCTTTAAGATAAAGTAGTAGAAATTTTAAAAAAAAACATGCTTACAGCAGTACATTGATGGAGATACTTTTTAATTATCTTCATCAAGATTTTATTTGCAGGTGATGTTTAATACTCTTGTTTGATAACTTTTACATTCTGCTTAAACGCTTTCCTTTTCCAATAAAAATGTATTATCTTATAGATGATTTCCAAGTATTTACTGTTCCAGAGTTTTTGGAATAATAGATGAGTGCATCCAAAACTGCATCTGTTCAAAAATTTCAATTCTATAATCAGTCATTTAAAATCTAGAAAATAAAAGAAACTAAAATAGTTTGATAACATAAAAATAGGAATGATAAAATAAATTTTTCATGGGATTATGATATGATTTTAGCCAGATAATTTCATATAATACTTAATAACATATTATTTGGTTTATAAAAATTTAGATCCAAGCATACTTCTAATACTTGAATACTTGATCATATGAATAAACTTTTCAATTTGCAATTTGATAAAATTTTGTATCTTGCAAATTTACTCATTTCAAAGTACAGAAATTAATTTGATTTACCACTGGAAAGATAGACTCAAAGAATTATATATGCAGAAAGAGTAAAGGAAATGATGTAGCATTTATTGAAAACCCGGTGTTATATGATTTTTCACACATTATTTCATAAAAACCTGAAAGAGGTGCCATTTTCTCTGTTGGTAAATGGGACCCACCCAAACATACAGTTAGTCACTTGAAAACAAAAATCCTCACAGATTTTAAATAAAGGGAAATCAAGACACGATAACTGAAACCCTGAGATGGTTCTAGCTTAAGACTGTGATCTACCTAGAGACTCAAATAGTGGCATCAGAAGTAGATTTTATGCTCTTTGCATTTCTCTGTATTGTTCTCTTTTAATATAACCTTGCAACATGGAGGAGAAAGACAAGAATATAACTGCTGGTGTTAGATAGATTTTGAATGAAGACAAAGAATATCAGAAGCATGTCTATTTGTGCTTTATTAACTATGCAAAGGCATTGACCGTGTGAATGATAACACATTATGGCTAACATTAAGAAGAATGGGAAACCGACAATACTTAATTGTGCTCTTGTGCAATTTAGATCAAAAGCCATTGTGTGAACAGAACAAGGAAATATTTGTTTAAAAAGTAAGGAGTTTGTCAAGGTGGTGTTCTTTTTCCATACCTTTTCAATCTATACATTAAGCAAGTTGTTAAAGAAGTTGGACTCTGTAAAGAAGAATGCAGCATTAGAATTGGAGCAAGACTCATCAATATTTGTTGCTATACAAAAGACACAACTTGGCTTGTTGAAAATGAAGACTACTTAAAGTGCTTACTGCAGAAGCACTTACTGCAGAAGATCTAAACCTATAGCCTTCAATATAAATTGCATCTCAATGTCAAGAAAACAAAAATTCTCACCATTTGAGTGATAGGTAAAAATGTGATAGATGGAGAAAAGATTGAAATTGTAAACAACTTCATCTTACTCACTGTCACATTCAAAACACTTGGTACCAACAGCCAAGAAATCAGGAGACATACTGCATTGAGAAAGTCTGTGGTCAGATACCTCTCCAAATTACTGAGGAGGAATGATTTCAGTCAACTAAGGTAAACTTGATTCAAGGCATGGTGTTTTCAAACAATTGCTACGCTGCTGAGAGCTGGACAATGAATAAGGATGACAAAAGAAGGATTGATGCCTTTGAACAGCAGCATTGGAGAAGAACACTAAATATCCCTTTGACTGCCAAAAGAACAAACATAAATGTATTGGAGAAAGTAAAAATTAAGTACTCCTTGGAGGCAAAGATAAGGAAGCTGCTTCTCACATACTTTGGGCATGCTGCTAAAAGAAGCCATTATTTGGATAGAGGTATCATGCTTGGAAAGGTCAAGGAATAGAAAAAGAAAGAAAGACCCACAATAAGATGGATAGACACAGTAACTGCAGCAATTGACTCAAATGTGTCAACGATTGTAAGGATGGCACAGGACAAGACGAAATTCAGATCCAGTCTTCATAGTGTTACAATGATTCATACTTGACATAATGACACCTAACAACAACGACATTCACCACCGTACAGTTTAGCTATTACAAGATACACAGATTTGATGTATCTAGCCTTTAACTTACCAATCTGGCAATACTGGAGATGGGGTGAGGGTCATTCCTCTTTGCATATGTCTTTATTTTTTTCATTTTTATTTTATATTGGTTTGCTTATAAACATTGTGTTTCACATTATTTTTCACATTTTGTTCTATGCAATCCTTCCAATGCGTTATATTTTATAAAATTACTCATCATTGGAGTATGCTCATCATTACCCTGCCTTTTCAGGTCCCCACTGGAAAGTCTGAATTAATCCCAGTGACAAGACCTGGGGAAGGAATGAATGAACTCTTAGATTGATGCAGCATGGGCCTATATTCAAAGCTGTAACATCAGAGAATGATAGGGGATTGTTTTAATTTATAAACATGTTTTTGTTGTTGATTGCCTTTGAGTCAAGCATGACTCAGAGCAATCCTATGAACAAAAATCCCAAAGTTTATACAGTTTCCAGAGGCATGTAATTTAGGAAGTGGATGCCACTACTGCTTCCAAAATAAACATGGTGTTATGTGCCATTGAGTCTCTTGCGACTCATAGTGACCCTATGTACAACAACCCTAAACTCTGTCCTGTGCCAATCACGCTGTTTCCAATACACCCATCCTAATTACCCCAGTTACTGAATCAATCCACTTCATATAGGGTCTTCCCCGCCTCTGTGTGTGTGTGTGTGTGTGTATAAATGATATTTTTAAGGGTTGTTTTGATAGTGTAGATGACACATCAGAATGTAAAATGGCAAAGACAACAGATATTTTGCAGTATTAATAGAAACAGGGAAAGTTTCTAGACTCTAAATAAAAATCAGTTTTCTGCTACTCCAGGAGGGTGGAAATCTTCCTCATATGTGGTTCTTCTCTCCAAAAGAGGAGAAATGGCATGTCCACTCACATTCATATTGTTGTTGTTGTTATGTGCCATCGAGTCGTTTCCAACTCATAGCGACCCTATGCACAACAGCTCTAAACCCTGCCCTATCCTGCGCCAACCGCACCGCCTCCGACACACCCATCCCGATTACCCCAGTCACCGAATCAATCCATCTCATAGAGGGTCTTCCCCTCCTGCACTGTCCCTCCACCCTCCCAAGCATGATGTCCCTCTCCAAGGACCCGTCCCTCCTGGCAACATGTCCAAAGTATGTCAGACGAAGCCCCAGAATCCTTGCCTCCAAGGAGCAGCTTGGTTTAATCCTCTCCAAGTTGAATCTGTTAGTTTTCCTGGCAGTCCAGGGTACATTCAGTACCCTTCTCCAGCACCACAGCTCAAAAGCATCCACTCTCCTTCTGTCCTCCCTAGTCATTGTCCAACTCTCTGATGCATAACAAGCGATTGCAAATACCTTGACCTGTATCAGGCTCACTTTAGTCTCCAGAGAGACACTGTTGCTCCTGAGTACCTCAGAGAGGTCCCTAACGGCAGACTTTCCCATCACGATACGCTTTTTGATTTCCTGACTGCTGTTACCAAGAGTGTTAACTGTGGAGCCGAGCAAAGTGAAGCTGTGAACACTCTCAATCTATTCATCATCCATCCTGACGCTGCCAATTGGTGCAGTGGCGAGAATCTTTGTCTTCTTGACGTTGAGCCTCAGTCCATACTGAAGGCTGCAGTCCTTGACCCTTCGCAGCAAGTGCATGAGGTCCTCCTCAGTTTCAGCAAGCAGGGTTGTGTCATCTGCATAACGGAGATTGTTGATAGATCTTCCACCAATCCTGATGCCACAATTCTCCTCATAGAGCCCAGCCTCTCGGATAATCTGCTCTGCATACATGTTGAAAAGGTATGGAGACAGGATGCATCCCTGGCGTACACCCTTCCCTGTTTTGAACCATGCAGTGTTACCCTGCTCTGTTCTGACTACTGCCTCTTGGTCCAAGTATAGGTTTCGTATTAGCACAATTAAATGTTCTGGGATTCCCATTCTTCTCAGAGTCAGCCACAGTTTGTTATGATCCACACAGTCAAATGCCTTTGCATAATCAATGAAACACAGATAGACATTCTTCTGGTATTCCCTGCTTTCAGCCAAGATCCATCTAACATCAGCAACGATATCCCTAGTACCACAGGGCTGCCACCCTGTCAGCACCTGCAGAAACGCGCTGGGAGCACGTCTGGAGGTGGCAAGCCGGCTCAAATATAGAATTATTTTCTCTTTTGTTGTAAATTTGATGATTTAACTTAATTTTTTATAAATAAGCTAGTGTCTATCAGTTTTTCTGAGGGGCAGTAAGTTTTTACTCTAAAAGCTGATTGGTTCCAGCTGTATATTAGTTAGTAATAACAACAATCAACAGCTGATCCTACAGTGGATTTTCAAAGGCAGTAAATCACTAGGAGGAGACTGCCCATCAAGTGAAAAAGAAATATATAGATAAGTGGTATGATAGTGGCAGTAATGAGATGTCCTGGAAATCAGAGGAGGGACTACTATGTTCTTTTTCAGGAAGATTGTGGTCAGGAGAAGTTGGGCTATTTGATATTTAATCCAGACCTGAACCTTGATGCACGCTGAGTAATTGAAAGTTAGCATCAAAACAAAATGATAAATAGGTATTGTTCTTGAGTCAATTCCAGCTTATAATGTTCCCCCATCCAGTTTTCCAGGCTGTAAATTTTTGTAGGAAGAAACTCTATACTTTTCTAAGACTAGCTATTGGATTCAAATCATCAACCTTTTGCTTATCAGCCAGATTCCTTACATTTTATGCCACCAACCTTACTTGTCATTATAGGAAATTTGCAAACACAGTCAAAGAGTAAGCAACATTTACAAAGTTCAGAGGATATATATGGGGAAACTAAAGTTATATATGATCGATTAGGGCTGAAGTATAAATTGCATTTTTGTTGGGAGAGGGGCTGGGTTGCATTAATCTTGGAGAAGGTTAAGACTGAAACAATAAATTGAAAACTGGAAGGATTCAGCAATTTATAGGAAAGAGTTGTTGTTGTTACTGTGTACTGTTGAGACAGAACCAACTCATAGCTGACCTTCCAGTGGGTCTTCAGAGGGAGTAAATCATATAATAGTTATTTTGCTTATCCTTATACTGCAGAGAAGCTTGTAGATTCGAACTACATGCCTTTGACTTAACAACACAATTCCTTACCAGTGTGCTGCCAGAGCTCCTTTAAGAAAAAGCACAAACTTTATCTTTGTCAAGCTTGATCAGTACCATTTTTGGAAGTGGGAGACATAATCAGACATGATATTGCAAACAGTTCTCTGGCTATAGCGACTAATTTGGGGAAGTGAACTTCAAGTAAATGACATGAATGACAATATTGTTTTAGGTGACAATGAGTTGAATATGACTCAAAGTTGATGTTATGAACAACAGGCTTAAACTCTGTCTTACCCTGTGCCATCCTCACTATTGCTGACACACTTGAGCCCATTGCTGCCATCACGGTGTCAATTCACCTCATCGAGAGTCTTCCTTTATTTTACTGACCCTCCATTTTTTCAATCATGATATTACTCTCCAACTAATAGTCTCTTCAAGCAATATACCAAATTATGTGAGAGCAAACATGGCGATTTTTGCCTCCAAGGAGCATTATGGTTTCACTTCCTCCAAAACATGTTTGTTCTTTTGACAATTCTCCTGTAGTACCACAGCTCAAAGGCATTGAATCTTCCATCATTCTTATTTATTGTCAAGCTTTCAGATGCCTGACGAGTGACGGGAAAGACCATGGCCTGAATCAATTGAACCTTAGTCTTCAAACTGACATCATACTCTCAGTGATTTAGAAAGGTCCATAACAAAGGACTTACCCAAGACAATCTGTTTCCTGATCACTTCATTGATGGTTCCAAGAATGTTGATGATGGATACATGTAAGATGAAATTGTCGACATTTTAATGATTACTCCATCTCTCATGATGTAGCTTATCAATCCAGTGGTGAGGATTTTTGTCTTCTTGATGTTGAAATATATGGGAAGCCAAATTTCATACCAAATATTATGTGAAAAAAACATATCTTATTCAGGAATTGAAGGAATTACAGAATTATAAGTTGACATTTCTCTTGTGACAGACCACAGGAAATGAGCGGTTTCCTGCAGACAAGAGACAGCTAGGGTCCCCCAGCAGAGGGAATGTTAATACATGTGATATACTTTCTTCCTGAACTGACTATCAGGTTGACAATAGAGAAAAATTCCATTTAATTTCCAAGATAATTCTATTTATGATTTCTCCCCCCCTTGATTCTCAATAAATACACAGAAAGGTCTGGTTTGTGGCCCTTCAGTTGATTCAGACTGCTGCCCCCTGTTTTTTACGCTCTCTGTTTTATCTCATTCTGGGTGTTTTTTCTCTTTGTTAATTATTAATATACTTTACCCTCAGTCTGCAACAGAGATGAAATCTACATTGAAGGCTATATGCTTTGATCTTCTGTAGAAAGTGTTTCAAGTCCTCCTCATTTAATTTTCAACTTATTTAATTTATATGCTTACTTCATTGTGCTCATACATAATTTATAATTAAACCAGGAAACTTTTGTCTGAACAGAATAAAGGAATACTGTTTTAAAAGTCAGGAAAAATTTATCAGAATTGTATTTTCTTTCTTCATATCTATTCAATCTGAAAACCCTATCTCCCCTATATAGTGTAGTTATGGTAGAGCCCAGATGGGAAGTCAGTTGAAATGAGGAAAATTGGAACATGGAATGTATGTAGTGTGAATGTTAGAAAACTAGAAATTTTGAAAAATGCAATGGAACATATAAACATGTACATACAAAACATTACTGAGATGAGATGAGATGAGATGAGATGAAATGAATTAGCTTTGGCCACTTTGAATAAGAAGATCATGTGGTATACTGTGCTGGGAATGAAAAACAGAAGAAGAATGGTGTTGCATTCATGGTGAAAAAGTCAATTCAAGTTTTATCCTGAAGTACAATGTTGTGATAAGATATTATCTGTATACATAAAAGGAAGACCTGTTCATATGACTATGGGCTCTATGAGGAGAAATGTGGGGTCAGGATTGGTGGACGATTTATCAACAATCTGCGTTATGCGGATGACACAACCCTGCTTGCTGAAACTGAGGAGGACCTGAAGCGCCTGCTGCAGAGTGTCAAGGACTGCAGCCTGCAATATGGATTGAGGCTCAATGTCAAGAAGACAAAGATTCTCACCACTGGACCAATCGGCAGCATCAGGATGGATGGTGAAGAGATTGAGATTGTACACAGCTTTAGTTTGCTTGGCTCCATAGTCAACAGTCTTGGCACCAGCAGCCAGGAAATTAAAAGGCGCATTGCCATGGGAAAGTCTGCTGTTAGGGACCTCTCCAAAGTGCTGAAGAGCTGTGGTGTCTCTCTGGAGACTAAGGTGCGTCTGATACAGGCCATGGTCTTCGCAATCACCTGTTATGCATCAGAGAGTTGGACAATGACCAAGGAGGATAGAAGGAGAATTGATGCCTTTGAGCTGTGATGCTGGAGAAGAGTACTGAGAATACCATGGACTGCTAGGAAAACAAATAGATTTGTCCTGGAGAGGGTTAAACCGGGTGCCTCCTTGGAGGCAAGGGTTCTGAGGCTCCGTCTAACTTACTTCGGACATGTAGTGAGGAGAGACTGGTTCTTGGAGAGGGACATCATGCTTGGGAGGGTGGAGAGACGGCGCAGGAGAGGAAGGCCCTCTATGAGGTGGATTGATTCAGTGACTGGGATAATTGGGATGGGAGTGTCAGAGACAGTGTGATTGGCACAGGACAGAGCGGAGTTTAGGGCTGTTGTACACAGGGTCGCTATGAGTCGCAGGCGACTCGACGACACATAACAACAACAACAACAACAACAACATGCTCCTATACCTAGAACCAAAGAGGAAGAAACGGAAAATGTTTACCAGATCTTGCAGTCCTAAATTAACTGAATATGAAATCAAGAAGCCTTAATGATAATTGGTGACTGGAATGCAAAATTTGGATACCGTGAAGAAGGAGTAGTTGGAAAATATGGGTTTAGTGATGGAAGGAAGCTGGAAATAGAAAGATATAAATTTGTATTTTCAATGATATATTCATTGCAAATACATTTTTTTAAAAAGACACAGACAGAGACTTTACAAATGGATTCACCTGATGGGCTACAAAGGAACGACACCTGTGGAAGAAGCTCGGTATCATCAGTCAAAACTATACCAAGGGCAGACTGTTAGATAGACCATCAATTACTCATGTGAAAACTGAAATAGAGGCTGAAGAAAATGAAAATAAGTTCATGAGAATCAAAATATGATCTCGAATCTATTCCATCTGAATTTCTAGATCATCTTAAGAATAAGTTTGAAGCATTGAACAGCAATTATTAAAGACCAGAGGAGTAATGGGATGATATCAAGGATGTCATTCATTAAGAAAGCAAATGTAATTTCAAAGCCAGAGGAGAAAGGAAAAAAACCCAACCAACCAAACAAACAAACCTGAAATAGATGTCAGAAGGTACTCTAAAAATTGTACTTGAGCATCAGGAAGCCAAAACAATGGGAAAAACATGCCAAAGTGAAAGAGCTGAATAGAAGATTTCAAAGGGCAGCTTGACAAGTTATGTGCAGAGAGCTGGGATTGATGAATAAAAAGGGAAGAACTTACTCTGCATTTCTCAAACTAAAAACTGAAAAATGAATGTAAACCTCAAGTTGTAATACTGAGAGATGCTATGGGCAGTATACTGATTGGCCAGAAAGTTGAATATAGAAACTCTGCATGACCAAGTTACTCCACTACTAAGAATATGCTCCAAGGAAATTAGAATTGTGATACAAACGGAGATTTGTACACCAATGTTCACAGCAGTGTTATTTACCATCACAAGATTATAGAAATAGCTCAAATGTCCAAAAACAACTGAATGGATTGAGATATTGTGATGCATTTATACAATGAAATATTATGCAGCATTCAGGATCAGTGAATTAGAGAAATATTACATAACTTGGGAGAGGCTGGAGAACATTATGCTGAGTGAACTAACTCAATCATATAAAAAAATGTACTGCATAAGACCATTATTGTAAAAATACAAGAATGACAAGTTAAACATGTATAGGGACCCAATGAGGGAGGGATGGGAACAGAGGGTTGAGGGTGGGTAGGGGTGAAACCACAGGGTTGCACATTTTGGGAGGTGGTTTGGTGGGAGGAGTGGAAGGAAATAGGAAAGATTCAGTGGGGACCTGAAAAGATTGGGTAATGATGGGCAAAGTCCAACAGTGATTGCTTTTATAAAACAATGCATGGGAATGATGGTATGAAACACAATATGAATGAGGACTAAGGTGAAATGTAACATATATGAACTTTGTGAGCAAACCAATACAAAATAATTTTTTAAAAAAAGACTAAGGGTGGAAATCACTAAGATAATAAAGTTTAGTGGGTGGATGAGAGGATGAAGAAATAGGAAAGATTCAACTAGAACTCAAAATGATACAATAATAATAATAGGCATATTGTTGTTTTTGTTGTGTACAGTCAAGTCAAAACTAACTCATAGCTGACCCTCCAGAGGGTTTTCATAAGCAATTAATCGCATGTAAGGAGACTTCCCATCCTTCTTCCTTAATGCAGCTTGTGGTCTCAAACTGAGTGCCTTCAGGAGTGCAGTGCAGCATCTTGCCACTAGGAACCAAAGCTCCCCTATAATAGGTAATGTTGTTATGTGCTATTGAGTTGATTGCAACTCATAGCGACCCTATGTACAAGAACCTAAACCCTGCACTATCCTGTGCCAACATTACTGTCTCTGACACACCTACTCCCATTTACCCCAATCACTGAATCGATCTATCTCATCAAGGGTCTTCCTCTTTTGCACTGTCCCTTCACTATCTAAAACGTGATTTCCCTCTCCAAGGACCAATCCCTCCTTGCAACATGGCCAAAGTAAATCAGACAAAGCTTCAGAATCTTTGCCTCCAAGGAGAACCCCAGTTTGCAGTCCATGGTATATTCAACACTCTTCTCCAGCACCACAGCTCAAAGGAATCAATTATCTTTATATCATCCATAGTCATTGTGGACAATGCTTTCTGATACAAACCAAGCAATCACAAAGACTATTGCCTGGATCAGGTGCACACAAGTCTCCAGACTGACATTGTTGCTCTTCAGTACTCTGGAGAGGTCCCTGACAGCTTATTTTCTCAATGCAATTCATCTCTTAATTTTTCTTGGTACCAACAGTATTGATTGTGGAGCCAAGTAAACTAAAACTTTTATCATCTCAATCTCTTCACCATCTATAATAATGCAGCTAATTGGCCTAGTTGTGAGAATCTTTGTTTTCTTGATGTTGAGTTTCAATCCGTATTGAAGACTGCAGTCCTTCTGCAGCAACGTTTGAGGTCCTCCTCAGTTTCAGCAAGTAGGGCTGTGTCATCTGCATAATGAAGGTTGTTGATGAATCTTCCTCCAATCCTCATGCCACATTCCTCCTCATATAGCCCAGATGATCTGTTCTGCATATAGATTGAAAAGGTATGGAGAGAGAATATATCCCTGAATGACCGCCTTCTTGATTTTGAACCATGCAGTGTCTCTTTCCTCTGTTTTGACAGCTGCCTCTTGGTTCAAGTATAGGTTACGCATAAGCACAACCAAATGTCCTGGGATTCCCATTCATCTCAGGGTCAGCTACAGCTTGTTGTGATCCACACAGTCAAAAGCCTTTTCACAGTCAATGAAACATAGATAGACATTCCTCTCCTACTCTCTGCTTTCAGCCAAGATTCATCTAGCATTAGGTATAATATCCCTAGTACCATGCCTTCTTCTAAACCCAGCCTGCACATCTGGCAGTTCTCTGCTGACATGTTGCTCCAGCTGTTTTTGGATTATTTTCAGCAGAATCTTGCTTGCATGTAATATTAATGACATTGTTCGATACTTTCCACACTCTGTCGGGTCACCATTTTTTGAATGGAAACATCGATCTCTTCCAGTCAATTGGTTAGGTGGCTGTCCTCCAAATTTCTTGGCACAACTTAGTGATCACATCCAGGACAGTGTCTCTTGAAGTATGTCAATTGATATGCAATCAACTCCTGGAGCCTTGATTTTTATCAGTTTTTTCAGAGCAGCTTGAATTTATTCCTTCATCATCACAGGCTCTTGCTTATATGTTGTTTCATGAAATTCTTCTGCATTAGCCAATTCCTTCTGGTACAGTGACTCTGTATATTCCTTCCATTTTCTTTTAATGCCTCTTGGATCATTTAACATTATGCCCAGAGCATCTTTAAATATTACCACTCATGGCTTGAATTTGTTTTTCATTTTCTTCAGCTTAAGAAGTGCTGTGCGAGTTTAGCCTTTTTGATTTTCAGACTCCAGCTCTTTGCACATTTCGTTATAATATTTTGCTTTGTCTTCCAGAACTGCTCTTTGAAATCTTCTGTTTAGAAAAGTAAAAAATACAGTATTTAATTTATTATCTATTCATAAATACTATGAGAGAACATCTGATGTAGTAATTCAATTATTATGCAGGGACTTCAATTTTGACACTCCTTAAAGAGCAACTGCCTAGGATAGAGTCAGAATTAAATGTGCAGTAGGATAATAATGCTGAAGAGTTGTGTTGAGAACAACCATAGCTAATTCAGAACTTTCAATGAGCAGACTTTACTGTCCCATTAGGAGTCTTTTGGTAGTGTACTAGATAGGGAGTTGTGCTGCCAGCAAAAGAAGACAATTTGAATCCACCAGCTACTCCATGATGACAATCTCCACTGTAGAGTGAGCAATGAGTTGGTTCTGACTTGACAGCAATGAATTACAGAAACAACTGAGTCTCATTTGATAAAGAAAATGTTAGGAATGCATTAGAAGAAATAGGAATAGTAAGGGAAAGTTAGAAAAATAGTTCAGAAAATGTATTTTGAAGATAGAGATGGCAGATTTTTTTGGTGGCATTTAGGTTTGATTTTCTTTTTTTTTTTTAATATTTTATACTTGTTTACATACAGAGTTGGTATGCATTATTTTCCACACTGGATCATTCCCATTTCCTTAACCCCCATCCCTCCCTCCACCCATCAAATTGTGTGACCCCGTGATTAACCACTCTCCTATCACCAATCCTCTGCTCCCAACTGCCCCCTCATATATGTTTTACTTGTTCTCAATAATAATCTTATTCAATATTTGTCCTTATAGGACTGACTTAGTTCATTTAACATAATGCGTTCCAGTCCCTCCCAAGTAGGGACTTAGTAGTGACTTACAAAATCATTGTTTCTGCATGCTGCATTCTATTCCATTGTGTGAATGTATCATGATTTCTCAATCTATTTGATTGTGGTTGGACATTTAGGGTGTTTCCATGGTCTTGCAATGGTGAATAACCCTGCTAAGAACATTAATGTACAAGTTTCCATTTATGCCTCCGTTCTTATTTTCTTGAGGTATATTGCAAGCAGTGAAATAGCTGGGTCATATGGAATTTTTATATTCAGCTTTTTGATGAATCACAAAACTGACTTCCGGAGTGGATGTACCATTTTACATTACCACCAATAGTGCATGAGAGTTCCTATCTTATCACATCCTCTCCAACATTTATTACTTGCTGTCCTGGTAAACTTTGCCACTGCTACCGGAGCAAAATGATATCTCTTTGTCATTTTGATTTGCATCTCTCTTATTGCCAATGATTTTGAGCATTTCCTCATATGTTTGTTGGCCATCCAAATATCTTTCTCCATAAAAATTCTTTCCATGTCTTAGGTTTAATGGTTCCAATGTTTTGGTATGGACTATAAGGTAAATTTTGGGAGTACTGCTTACTCGGGAGTCACTGGGTCTAGAAGTAGCATTTTGAAGGATGGAATACAAAGTTGCTTTTCATAGTTGCTTTACATATTTGTTTTTTCTCTCTGGTTTATTGCTACTTTACTTGCTATATCCCAGTATGAGATGTTTTAAAATTTATTCTCATTTTAATACAAGCTTTATAGCATTAACATATTCATTGCTCTGTTTCTAGTTATGATACAAGAAATGATAATTTTATTTAACTATTATTTTAAAGTCAGAGTGGACACACCAAAGATCCTCCATCAGGTTTTCAGAGGCTATAAGTCCTTTTGGAGATTTCTCATCTTTCTTCAAAACCACCAATACCTTTGGGTTTGCAGTGCAACTTACTAAACACGAGGCCACCAGAATAATTCCTGTTGTTGCTATTTTGTGTAATGTCAAGTCAGAATTGACACCTAGCTGACCCTTCAATGTGTTTTGCCCATTCTTTTCCCATGAAACAACAGGCAGATTCAAACCACATGCCTTTGGGATTTCAACTCTGCTTCCTGCTACTAGGCTTCATGTTGTTGTTGCTGTCTGCTGTTAAGTTGGAACCGAGACATAGCTGAAGCTCCAGTAGGTTTTCAGAAGCAGTAAATCACATAGGACAAGATGTCCATCCTTCTGTGGAGCAGGTGGTGGGGTCAAACTGTGTGTCTTTGGGATTGCAGCACAGCTTCTTACCATTAGGCCACCAAAGCTCCCTATGCTGTTACTATGTGTGGTTGAGCGAACTATGACTCATTGTGACCCTCTGAACAATTGCTCTAAGCCTTTTCCTATCCTGGACCAACATCACTGTGTCTGACACAACTGACCCCATTGCCACAGTCACTTGTCAATACATCTTATCCACAGTCTTCGTCTCTTTTGTTGTCCTTCTACCTTTCTAAGTATGATGTCTTTCTCTAAGTATTGGCCCCTCCTAGCAACATGACCAAAAGTATGTGAGCTAGGACTTCAAAATCCTTGCCTCCAACATGCAAACTGGTTTCATCCTCTCTCTTGACATTTCATGGTATGTTAAATACTCTTCTCCAGCCCTACGACTCAAAGGCATCCATTCCTCTTCTGTCATTCTTATTCAGTGTCCAGCTCTCTACTGCATAGCAAGCAATTGAAAAGACCATGGCCTAGATCAGACAAATCTTAGTCTCTAGACTGACATCATTTTTCTTTAGCACCCCGGAGAGGTCCTTGACAGAAGATTTTTCAGTGCACCTTGTCTTTTGATCTCCTGACTGCTGGTGTCAAGAGGGTTGATTGTGGATCTGAGCAAGATGAAATTGTCAAAAACTTCAAACTTTTCTCCATTTAGCATGATACTGATTATTGAACTGCCATCTTCTCCCATATGATTACTGCCTCTGAAAACCCTCTGGAAGGTAAGGTATGAGTCAGTTATGACTCTACAGTACACAACAAAAACAACCAGGCTCTTTAAAGGTGCCATCCTTGACCTCTGCAGCAAACATTTCAACTCCTCCTCGGTTTTGGTAAGCAAGGTTGTGACATCTGCATAACAAAGATTGTTAATAATTTTCTCCAATCCTTAAGAAATATTCTTTTTCTTAAATCCCAGGTTTCTGAATATCTGTTCAGCATGTAGATTTCAATTGTATGGAGAAAAGATACATCTCTGATGTATCCTTTCTTGATTTTGAACCATTATGGATTGCTGTTGTTGTTGTTATGTGCCGTCGAGTCGTTTCCGACTCATAGCGACCCTATGCACAACAGCTCTAAACCCTGCTCTATCCTGCGCCAACCACACTGCCTCTGTCACACCCTTCCTGATTACCCCAGTCACCGAATCAATCCATCTCATAGAGGGTCTTCCCCTCCTGTGCTGTCCTTCCACCCTCCCAAGCATGATGTCCCTCTCCAAGGACCCGTCCCTCCTGGCAACATGTCCAAAGTATGTCAGACGAAGCCCCAGAATCCTTGCCTCCAAGTAGTAGCCTGGTTTAATCCGCTCCAAGATGAATCTGTTTGTTTTCCTGGCAGTCCATGGTACATTCAGTACTCTTCTCCAGCACCACAGCTCAAAAGCATCAACTCTCCTTCTGTCCTCTCTAGTCATTGTCCAACTCTCCAATACATAACAAGCGATTGCAAAGATCATGGCGTGTATCAGGCGCACCTTAGTCTCCAGAGAGATACTGTTGCTCCTGAGTACTTTAGAGAGGTCCCTAACAGCAGACTTTCCCATTGCGATATGCTTTTTGATTTCCTAACTGCTGGTGACAAGAGTGTTGACCGTGGAGCCGAGCAAACTGAAACTGTGAACAATCTCAATCCCTTCGCCACCAATCCTGACGCTGCCAATTGGTCCAGTGGTGAGAATCTTTGTCTTCTTGTCATTGAGCCTCAGTCCATACTGAAGGCTGCCGTCCTTGACCCTGCGCAGCAAGTGCATGAGGGCCTCCTCAGTTTCAACAAGCAGGGTTGTGTCATCTGCATAACGCAGATTGTTAATAGATCTTCCACCAATCCTGGTGCCACAATTCTCATAGAGCCCAGCCTCTCGGATAATCTGCTCTGCATACATGTTGAAAAGATATGGAGACAGGTTGCATCCCTGGCGTACACCCTTCCCAATTTTGAACCATGCAGTGTTACCCTGTTCTGTTCTGACTACTGCCTCTTGGTCCAAGTATAGATTTCCCATTAGCACAATTAAATGTTCTGGGATTCCCATTCTTCTCAGAGTCAGCCACAGTTTGTTATGATCCATCACCATAGGCTCTTGCTCATATGTTATTTCATTAAATTCTTCTGTATCTGCCAATTCCTTTCTATATAATGACTCAGTATATGCCTTCCATCTTCTCTTAATACTTCCTGGATCATTTAATATTCTGCCTAAAGCATCCTTGATTACAGCAACTCTAGGTTTGAATTTGTTCTTCAGTTCCTTGAGCTTAAGAAATGCTGAGCGTGTTCGGCCCTTTTGATTTTCTGATTCTAGCTCCTCACACATTTCATTGTAGTATTTTGCTTTGTCATTCCGAGCTGTCTTTTGGAATCTTCTGTTCAGCTCTTTAGTATCTTGAATTCTTCCTTGTGCTTTGGTTTCTCTATGCTATTAGTTTACCCAAATACATCTCCTCTCATTTGTTTTATGTGATAGCTATTGACAAAAGTTAAGATTTTAGAAACTGAGTGTCTGAGTTTATGATCTAGCTTCAGTATTCACTGGTTTTACCACTATCAAGTTACTTAATCACTCTGAGCCTCAGTTTGTAGACAAGACAAAAAGACTTAAGCGTCCAGTCTCAAAAGATGCAAATGATCAAATAAACAACTACATTGAAGGCAATTATAACACTATTTCTTAAGTGGTTGAAGTTTTAAAAACAGGTATCTAATAAATACATTATTTCAGGGAAAACTACAGGTAGTAATTATTTTTTACTGAAAATCTTTCAACTACATATATACAATGTATTTTCTTTAATAATTAATGATTACAGAACTGTTTACACTAGAGGAACTTTTAAATAGATGAATTATAATTTTAGATTTATGATACTGAACAGGTGTAATAGAAAAAATATATAAACTGTGGATGCAGCAATTTTCTAAATCTTCTTTCTGAATATTATGAATACATGTGTTTATCAGTGATCAGAAAAGTTGGGAGGGGTAGCCGAGGAAAAAGATACAGACTCATATAAAGAAAATGACTGATGATATTTCTAACATGATATTTAATAATATTGTAGATTGAATGTATGTTAGTTTTAATATTTTCTCCCATATGGCACTAATTTGACTGTTCTGAAACTTTAAGTCTTGTAAGAAATTTACTAACAGCTGAAATGCCTCTGAATGGAATATTCAACTCTGGTTACCCATTCTTCACTAAATACCCCTCACCATGCATCTGTGTGAATAGCAGAAGAAGTATTCTAAGTGTGTTTTCCCCTCTGAGAAATTGTGTGGCACACCTGCTAGTCCTTAGAAAATGAAACTTCTGAAATAAATGTTTGATGTGCCTTTATCTCCTTTACAGTTATTCCTTCTCTAAATATTCATTGGTAAAGAAATCTCTCAAGCAGAAAGGTGAAGTCACCTTACAAAGTCAATGACAGCTAGGATGATTATTCTTCTTTGCCCTGAAGGTCACTTATTATGGATGGGTGATACATCAACCTCACCCCACAACCAGAGTTTATATTATTAATGCAAAGGACTTTGATGTTGGGTTTTTTGGATATTTTTGCTGTGTGTATGTTGGGGGGCTGGGGCTGCCAATCATTCCTATAACTAATATGAAATTTTGTGGTTCTGAGAGACTAATTTTCTGTGCAAATACTTAATTCTGGTTCTTAGGAGCAGTTCTAGAATTTTGAACTTAAAAATGTAATGTTATATGTAAATCATTGAATTGGAAAAAAATGACAACTGTAACAAATTTAATATTGTCAGTGACTTAAAGCTATCAATGTATTAAAATCTCATTTTTAAATGATAACTAATTAGAGTCAAATTTACTGTCATCTATTCAATACTAATTCATAGTGACCATATAGGACAGAGTGGAACTATCTAGACTAATTCCATGGCTTTGTTTCCAATCCTTACAAAAGCAGAGTTCCATGTCTTTCTCCCAAGAAACAGTCAGCTGGTAGGCTCAACTGGTTAGCAGTCAAGCCTTTAACCACTATGCCACCAGTATTTCTTAAATGGAACCAGAAGGCGTAAATACTAAAACCCAGGAGCATCTTGTCAAATTTATTTTTGCCCCCCCCTCCACTGTATTTTATCTCAGTTTGCTTGGATCCATAATCAACAGTCTTGGTACCAGCTGCTAGGAAATCAAAAGACAAATTGCATTGGGAAAGTCGGCTGTCAGGAACCTCTCCAGAGCACTGAAGAGCAACAATGTCAGTAGGAGACTAACGTGTGCCTGATCTAGGCCATAGTCTTCACAGTTTATGCTAAGCATAGGAAAGCTGGACAATGATTAGGGATGATAGAAGGAGAATTGATGCCTTTGAACTGTGGTGCTGGAGAAGAAAATTGAATATACCACAGACTGCTGGGAGAACCAACAAGTTCAACCTGGAGAGGGTGAAACCAGGCTGCTCTTTGGAAGCAAGGATTCTGAAGCTTCATCTACATACTCTGGGCATGTTGCAAGGAGGGACCAATCTTTGGAGAGGGACATCTTGCTAAGGAGGATGAAGGGACGGCACTAGAAGGGAGGACCTTTGATGAGATGGATATGCTCAGTGATTTGTGTAATGGGTGCAGATGTGTCAGAGATGATAATATTGGCTCAGAATAGAGCATAGTACAGAGCTGTTTGTACATGGGGTCACTATGAATCACAAGTGACTTGACGGCACATAACAACAACAACAACAACAACAACAACAATTTCTTCCCAAATTATTTCACAGGGGGAATGTGAGAGTCTACTGTGTTGTTGTTGTTGTTTAATGCCGTTGAGTCATAGACGACTCATAGCGACCCTATGAACGAACAGCCTGAGCACTGTTCGTACAGAGTTTCCAGAGGCAAGCCCTTTTGGAAGTGGCTGCCACTCCTGCTTCCAGGCTTGATTTAGTCGGGAAGCTCCAGCCAACACTGTCCATCATGGGTGCCCATTACCACGACTGGCACATCACTGTCACAGGCTTCAGCATCACAGCAACCACGAGTTACCTCTGTACAGCAACGCACAGACCAGTGCTATACCACCTAGAAGAATGCTTGACAGGAAGACAATTTGAACCTGGCCAAGGGCCACAGATGACAATCACCCACCTTCGGCTAGGTAGCACAGCTTCCTTCCACTAGGCCAGCGTAGCTCTCTCTGTAGTCATAGATTAAAAACTATTTCTGAATATGACCATGATATTCTTTTTAAAATATTTTATTAAAATGTGACTGCAACTGGAGCAAATAATCAATTTCTCTCTGATTCAAACTTCCTTTCTATCTTTTGTATGTATTATATTACACAGCAAGTGCTTAATAAATATTATTTATAAAGTTTCACAGTTTATTAGGATTAATGCATCTCTACAAAGTATTTATTGCTTAATAAGGCACAGTTACTAACTCCTTAAGAAGAGACTATATCAATGTAGTATGTTGTTATTGTGGTTAGGTGGCGTTGAGTCGAGTCCAACTCATAGCAACCCTATGAACAAAAGATATGAACCTTATTCTATCCTGTGCCATCCTCACACATCCTGATACACAACAGCCCATTGTATCAGTCATGTGTCAATCCACCTGGTTGAGGGTCTTCTTCTCCTTCCCTAACCCTCCACCTTTTCCTTCATCATGTTCTTCAAGGAATAACACTTAGTAGCAACATGCCCATAGTGTATGAGCTGAAACCTCTTCATTCTTGCTTCAAAAGAGCATTCCAGCTGTACCCTTTTCAAGACATATCTATTGGTTCTCTTGGCTGTCCATGGGATGTTCAGTGCTCTTCTCCAACGACACAGCTAAAAGGTGTCAATTCTTTTCCTGTCATCCTTTTTCATTGTCTAGCTCTCAGATTTATCGTAAGTAATCAGAAAGACTATGGCCTGAATTAAATGTACTTTAGTCCTCTAACCAACATAATTACTCCTCAATAATTTGGAGAGGTCCCTAACTGCAAATTTTCCCAGCGCAATGCATCTCTTTATTCCTGATTGCTGGTACCAAAGGTTTTAATTGTGGATCCAAGCAAGATGAAGCCGTTGATCGTTTCAATCTCTCTAGCCACTGTGATGCTGCCTATTGGTTTAGTGGTAAGAATCTTTGTTTTATTAACATTGAAATTAAATCCATACCAAAGGATACGTTCTTTGATCTTCTATAACAATTGTTTCAAGTCCTACTCACTTTCAGCAAGCGAGGTTGTGTCATCTGCATAATGCAGGTTGTTGATGAATCTCTCCAATACTGATGCTACAGTCCTCCTCATAGAGTTCAGCTTCTCAGGTAATTTGCTGAGCATGCAGATTGGATACGTGTGGGGAGAGAATACAACTCTGCCATACTTTATTCCCCTTCCCAACCATGCAGTAGTCCCCTGCTCTGTTCACATAACAACCTCCTCTGCTCCAGTTGTAGGTTTTGCATGAGCATAATCAAGTACTCTGGGATTCCCATTCCTTTCAATGTCAGCTACAACTCGTTATGATCCACACAGTCAAATACCTTTGTATAGTCAATAAAACACAAATAGACATTCTTCTCATATTCCTTCCTTTCAGCCAGGATCCATCTGACATCAGCAGTGATATCCCTGGGGCCACAGCCTCTTTTAAATCCTGCTTCAATTTCTTGAAGTTTCCTATCTATGTACTGCCTCAGCCATTTTTGAATGATCGTCAGCAGTATTTTCATTGCATGTTATATCAGTGACATTGTTTGATAATTTTCACATTCACTTGGATCACCTTTCTTGGGAATGGGAACAAATAAGGACTTCTTCCTATCTGTTTGCCAGACAGCTGTCCTCCAAATTTCCCAGCATAGACTGGTGAGTGTATCCAAGGCTGCATCTGTTAATTGAAACAAGCCACTTGGTATCACATCAATTCCTGGAGCCTTATTTTTTGCCAATGCATTCAATGCAGCTTCTATCTACTCCTTCATTTCCATTGGCTCCTGTTCGTATGGTACTTCCTGAAATTTTTTCATTGTCAATCATCTTTTTGGTATGGTGACTCTGTATTCCTTCCATCTGCTTTTGATGTTTTCTGGGCCATTCAATGTATTGTCTGCAGCGCCCTTCAGTATTCAGACACGAGGCTTTAATTTGTTTTTCAGCTCTTTCAGCTAAGAAATGTAGAGTGAGTTCTTTACTTTTCATTCTCAAATTCCAGGTCTCTGCACATTCCATTATACTTTGTTTTTTCCTCTTGAACTGTCCATTGAAATAATCTGCTCAGCTCTTTCACTTTGACATGTTTTCCTTTTGTTTTAGTTTCATGATGCTCCAGTGCCATCTTTAGAGTCTCTTCTGACATCAATTTTCTATTTATTTTTAATAATCCTCTGTTTTTATAATGACCTTTTGTTTTCTTAAAGGATTCTGATCTTTTGTCACTGGTGTTCAATACCCTAAAACTTTTCTTAAGGTAATCATGAAATTCAGACAGACTTGATTCAAGATCATATCTTGGTTCCTGTGAACTTGTTTTTGTTTTCTTCTGAGTCAATTTGAACTTGCATATGAGTACTTGATGATCTGGTTTACAGTTCAGCCCAGCCTAGTTTTGAAACTGATATTGAGCTTCTCCAAAGATTTCTTCCACAAATCTAGTCAACCTGTTTCCTATGCAACCCATTATGTCAGATCCATGTGTAAAGATGTTATTTGTGTCTTTTCAAAAAAAGTATTTGCAATGAATAAATCAATATGAATACAAAAATTCTATCAGTCTATTTCTAGCTTCATTTCTATCACTAAGACCATATTTTCCTGATTTATGGTGACCCTGGATTATATGTTTAAGGTTAATTTAAGTTCATGGGAGCATTACTTCATTGTTCTCCAACAGAGATTCCTAATGGATTCAAACCACTGAACTTTCTATTAACGTAACCCACTATTCTGACTGGGCATAACCACTTGTCAAATAATTTTTGTTTGTTAAATAAAGATGTTTACTAAAATTACCAAGAATCTCTATCAAATATATACACACACACTATAGAGGACTATTACACTAGTTACAAGCTGAGGTTTGAACTTGTGGTTCTTTTATCACACCTTCTTAATTAAAAACCACAGATATTTGTTGATTGCTACAATAGTATACTACATTTTATTTTTTCACTCTCTGTCTTTCAAGCTGTCCAAGCATTTCTCAATGTGTGCTTTCATAGCACACCTGTGAGAACTGCCACGGCCAATCTGTATGAAAAGTAGGATTGGAAAGAAGTAGGGTCAAGCATAATTAACATTTATCATAAATGTTTCTTGCTGCTCAGTACTTCTTAAAACATGTAAAATACATTATCTGTTCATTTGTTTACTATGTATTTATATATCAAATTGAGCCTATCTTTGGAAAAACATTCCTTCTCCAATCATACACAGAACGCAGAAGACAAAGAAAATTAAGGTTTAAAAAAAATAAAAAGCACGCATAGTGTAATACTTTCCCCCACCCAAATACAAGGGCAGTTATGAGGTACTAGAAAGCAGATGAAGAATCTCACTGACCCAGGTCCTTGTCTTTGTATTTCAAACCCAAGTATATAATCTATTCTCTTACTATTCATGTTTAGTTAAGAACCTTCCTTGTTTTTTAATTAATGGATTGTTTTTTAATTAATGGATCTCTACAGAGAGTTATCGTTAGAGTGGTTTTCATTCCTTAGGAGAGACAGGTCTTTAGAGAGGGACATCATGCTGGGCAGAATGGAGGGACAGTGCAGGAGGGGAAGACCCTCTATGAGGTGGATCGATTTAGTGACTGGGGTAATCGAGATGGGTGTGTCAGAGGCAATGAAATTGGCACAGGATAGAGCAGGGTTTAGGGCTGTTATACATAGGGTCGCTATGAGTCGCAAACTACTAGACGGCACATAACAACTACAACAACAGTATATAGGAATTACACTTCTCACCCAAAGGTCATGTCTTTCTGGCAGTTCAAATCCACCAGTGGCTCTAAGGGAACAAGATAGATGATCTTTTCTTATAAGACTCACAGCTTAAGAAACTACCTACTTGATGGTAAAGTCTAAGTTAGCTCCAACTCAATGGCAATGAGAGTTTTGAGGTTAATTTTTGTTGTGTTCTAAGGAAGGGGAAAAAAAATCCTCTCTTTACTAGTCTTTAAGCCTTGATGTGGTGTGTGCACATGTAAGAAAATGATAATTCACCTAAGTAATGTAGGTCCCGCATGTCATATTCTGTTTATCACTATATTTTCTGGTCACTACCCTTGTTTCTTAATCACTTGTTTTCCCTTTCTCCAGAGAATACTTTACAAGAAGAAACCAGTATGGGGAAAACTTGTGAAGCTTGATAGGATGTGAATTACTTAAAGACTTCAGAAAAGTTTGGTGTATGGGTTGAAACTGATAATGTAAGTCTAAGTAAGACCATCAATGGTTAAAGACCATTATTTTGAAAATAGGATACCTAAAAAAAAGAAAATAGGATACCTAGTAAGTTGCACATAAAATTCCAAAGAAGAAGGGGACTGGAGCAGTAGGACAAGAGTGTGTGTGTAGGGGAAATGGGATGAAAGAATTTGGTGCATGCAGAGAGGTGGAGAAGGAACTATGAAAGATTCAAGGGAGATCTGAAAAGATAAGGTAATAGTGGCCATAGATCATTAATGATTAATTTTATAGAAACAATGCATAGGAATGGTCAAATGAAACACAATGTGAATGAAAGTGAAACAGTACACATGAATGAAGCACAATTTATATGAATTTTATATGCAAACCAATATCAAATTTAAAAAATAATATTTTCTCTTTTGAAGAGCAATAGAAAGATAGTAGGGGGGGTTTAAACAGTCACATGACCTAAAAAGATTTTTGTTTAGAAGATATCTTTCTTGTTATAATGTAGAGAAAACTGGAACTAATAAAGTAGATTAGAAATAGTAGTTAGATGTAACTACTACGATAACATAATGGGAAGCAACAGAAGTTGATTGGTACAAAGGTTATAATAAAATGGAAAGATTTGGACAGAAAACAAACTCAAATGGGTATTAATAATACATTCAATATAAAGATTATAGGATATGGAATGAATCAAGAATATAGGATCTAGATTTCTATAACTACAGGAGATTCCAAATCCAAACTCAACCCATTTCTGTTGTGTCCATTTCAGTCCTACTAAACCGAGCTGCTTCACAGGATTTATAAAGCTCTAAGTCTTTTTTTGTAAAGAGCTCTGGAGACCCAGTGGGTAAGCAGTGGCATTGCCAAACCCAAAGTAGTTCTAATCCACCAACTGCTCCATGGAAGAAAATTGACAGTCTCCTGTGGTGTGATTTTCAGCCTATGAAAACCTGCCATTGGGTCAGCTATGAGTCTGTTCCAGCTCAACAGCAGGTAATAGCAACAACGTAGTAATAAATAATACGTCCATACTTCCAATGGCTTCTTTTTCCCTCATGGCTCTAGCATTTTGAAGAAATCTGGAAGGAAGCCATTGAGTGAGATATGTTATACAGGGGAATTTTATGGAGCTTGGTTCCAAGTTACCATCTTGGGAATAATTTTCAGGGGTGGGGAGGGAACTGACATTTTCTTATAAAATGAAATTATCTCCTGTCTTAGGCTTTGCTGACATGTCAGTTTCAAATATTACAATGTTAATGTGCTTCCTGAACACCTTTCTAGTTACTTTTCATATCCATGTAACTTAGTTTTATGTGGTTACGTGTGGCACAGTCCAAACCAACTCATAAGTGACCCTTCAAGAGGCTTTCAGAGTCAGTAAATTGCAGGGGAGGAGATAATCAATCTTTCTCTCTTTGAACAGCTCATGGATTTTAAACATGTGCCTTTGATTTGACAGCACAATTCTCTACCACTAGGCCACTAGAACACTTGTATGTAAATTGTTGTTGTTGTTCCAAACCATTGAGTCAACTCTGACTCACAGCATCCCTAAGAACAATGGCTCAGAACCTTGCCTCATCCTGAACCAACCGCAATATCAAACAGATTATTCTTTGACTTCAAATGTTAAATCAACAGGAAAAGATGATTTACTGTTTATATCTAGTTTATGAATAGTCCTTTTTAATGAAATAATAAAAATAGACACACAAACACACAGAGGCACAAACACTCGTAAAAATCATGAAAGCATGTGTTTCCTCCAACTACCTGAGTAATTTAGGCCACTAGATGTCACTACAGATTAAGCAATGGTGAAAGGCTTCCAACAGTATAAATTCTAGAGATATTTCTGACAACTTAAGCAAAATATGAAAGGATGTTAAATTTTAAAATAAATAAATAAGTGGGCACTTGTGTTAATGTGTTCTTTCTGATTGTCTTTTCTCCAATGAACGTGGAAGAATGGAAAAAGAGAAAATAATAATGCCTATTTGGGGCACACTATCTAATTTTGCATAACTTTTGTGTCCTATCCTAATAATACTAACAAAGGCTTGGATATTATAGTCTGGCAGAGCATCGTTTTTGTTTCAGAAATTTGTTTGATTATGAGAAATATTTTTCAAGCTCCATTTTTCTCTGACTTCATAAAAGATGACTGTCCCAGCTCACTTATATTAATTACCCTTTACACAACCACCTTGCTTATAAAAGGTGCAGTGCAGACTAAATGTGTTTCCATTATAATGACCACATATAACGGGTAGTTAATCATGAAGAAAATTCATTAGCTGAATGTCACCAGAAACCTATGTAGTGAGGCAAATGAACAGGGGACAACCAGTTTGAGTTTTAATTTCTGCAATGAGTTCTTGTTATAAAACTCTTTCCCTTCTTATGAAATTGGGCGTAGAATTAACAACTTGACAAATGACTGTGGAACCTGATAAGAAGCTTTGATTACAGAGAATTTGTTATTCTGTAGAACTTTACACAAGGTTCTCATTGGAAGTTACATTCCTGCATTACTATAGAATTACAGTGTAAATCATGGGCTACTGTAAAACAAGGAAACTGAGGCTGAAATAATCTTAATTCAGTCCTTTAGTAATTTCTGAGGCTTATATCCGCCAACACTACTTGCAAACTTTCAGGGTCTTTCGGAAATTATTGTCTAGTAGTACATGCTACTGACAAGGGCCTATGTTGTTGATTGCTTTCAAGTCAAGCACAACACATAGCAACTCTGTAAACAAAAGGCTTGAAGCTTTTCTATGACTATCGTTGTTTTTCAAAGTTCATCGTTTCCAGAATCATGTTGTTTAGGAAGTGGATGCCACTTTGCTTCCAAAAGAGCCTATAAAATTGTGTCATTTGAAGAGACAGGCCTCTTCCCACCATTCCTACCAACAGACTCTAGCTGGTTATATATGCCCCATAAACTTGTATCATATTTCCTATCGTTGTTAGCTGGCACCATGTTGACTACATAGGACCCTAAAAGCAACCAAAAAAACCATTTATCCTATCACCCACCATCTGCATGCTCAAAACTTGTGTGGTAATCTCTGTGTCAGTCTATCTCCCTGAGGGTTCTTAAGTGTTCCCTGATGATTAGCCTCTATTAACAACATGCCCACAGTATGAAAGACATAATCTGTCTTGGAGAATGTGAAACTTTGCCATTGTGGAGTATACAAGTTTCACTTTCCCCCAGACAAATTTGTTTGTCATCTTATATTCAATACTCCACCAATAATTCAATAATAAATAATTTTTCTTGTCTTTCTTAAAAATACTTGTTACCTGAAATTTTCCCAAAATTTCACCTTGCATCCATTTCTGAAAACACATAATATCTGCAAAAAATCTAAAGCAGAAAATTAATTTCATTTAGAAAAAGTTAAGTCTATATAAACCAGAATTTGATGGATCATCTCCCACCTACATTAATTGAAAGACAGTGAATATTTTCTATAGAAAGGTGGGTAATCTCCTCCCACGGAATTTACAGCCTGAAAACCCTAGTAGAGTGTCAATTATGAGTCAGAATGCTCTGAACTCAATGAGTTAGAGTTTTTCTACTTATTACAGAGTGATGAGGTGAGAAGTAGGGAAGAGAAAGAATGAATTAAGTTATAAAAATGATTAAATTCTATAAAAAATGAAACAAGTAGTATAGAAGGTAGAAGTTGTAAGAGAATATTTTACAAAGAATGAACAAAGCAAATCTCTCTGATATGTGCTAAGGTGAGTTAAAACTGAATGATGAAGAAGTAGTCATCCATTTCAGATTTTAAGCATCAGGCAGGAAAACTAAAGGCTTTGATTTTTGCCGTCTTTACTTCTTAGCCTAATAGTTTGACTCAGTATTTCAGTATCACTTTAAAAATTCTCAGTGATTAGTATTGGCTCAATTCTTTAAGCCTAGGACACTTATCTCTCCATAAGAAAGCAAAACTTGAGAAAATGACCTTCAATGAATACCTTATAATTAGAGTGGAAATGGGAAGAGTTTTTCTAGAAATAAGGTAAGTAGAGGGTAGAACACAGTAGGTGTCTACTGCAAGGTTAAATGTGGACTTCATTAGATTTTTGTGTGATTAATATAGGCAAACTTCATAGGCAATAGAGTAAACCCTTGCAAATTTGAAAGCAATTTAGTAAATCTTTCCAAAAGCCAAAAGAATGCCCACACCTTATTTGACCCATCGATGCATTCTGATAATGAATACTTTACATTCTATTTTGAGAAAAGAAGTGTGTGTGTGCATGAAAGTACTTATTAAAGTGTCATCTAAATAGTGAAAAATAAGAAGCAGCTTCAGTACATGCCAATATTTGAGAGGTTAGAAAAGTACGGTACATCATGATGGAATAATAAGTACTCACCACAAGCAGTAATTAAGAGGGTTAGGCAACAAAATGGACAGCAGAATATGAAATTAAAATAAATGCATGGGTTTGGAGTTATATTTGTGGTTTCACCATTTACATATATTCACATTTACAAAAGTAAAGTAAACATGAGAAATAAAATTATTTCACCTAGTGTATTAATAAAAATCTTTTTGTAGGTACGCAGTACTTTTCCAGTTTTGATGATAGAAAAGATAAATCAATAATGCCCTCTCTTGCTCATTAAGTTGATAATGGTCAAGAGATCGTTGTGTGGTTTTGGAAAATACTGTGGAGTTCAGCTGTATTCTGTAATAAATAGGTTCACTGTAAGTCAAAATCAGTTCTAGAGCAGTCTGTTTGGTGTGGCTTATTTTTGTCATACACAAATTTCACATTGAAGAAGGAAGAGAGTGATGTTGTTCTTAGGTGCCATCAAGTTAAGTGTGACTAATTTTAACCCTATGAACAATAGACTTGAACCTTGCCCTATTCTATGCCATCTGACACACCTCTGGCACACTTGAGCCTGTTACTTCAATGACTGTGTTAATCTATCCCATTGAGGGTTTTCCTCTCCTTCACAGACCCTCCATCCTTGCAAGCATTATGTCTCCTTACAAAGAATAACCTCTTCTAGCAACACATACAAAGTATTCAAGACAAAGTTTCATCATCTTTGCCTTCAAGGAATGATCTGGCTGCACTTTCTCTAAGATATATCTGTTGATTCTTTTGGCATTCCTTAGGATATTCAGTATTCTTCTCCAGCATCACAACTCAAAGTTATCATTTCTTCTTTGGCCATCTTTATTAATTAACCAGCACTCTGATGTGTAGCAGGTGATTGAGAAGACTATCACTTGAATCACATACACTTTAGTCTTCAAACTGACATCATTGTTTTTAATTATTTTGTAGAGGCCTCTAACAGTAGATTTGTCCAATGCAATGCATGTCTTGATATCTTGACTACTGGTACCAAGGGTTGTTGTTCTTAGCAAGATGAAATCATTAATAGCTTCAATCCTTCTCCATCTATCATAATTTGGATTGTGGGCCCTATTGTGAGAATTTTTGTTTTATAGATGTTTGGATATAATCTATACTCAAGACTGTATTTCTTGATTTCTGCAAAAGTTTCCATATACTTAGAAAACCTTAAAGACTCAGCAAGAAAACTATTGGACATAGTTGACCAATTTAGTAAAGTAGCAAGATACAAGATCAACATACAAAAATCAGTTAGATTTCTCTACAATGACAAAGAGAATACAGAGCCAAAGCTAAGAAAAACAATACCCTTCACAATAGCTAAACACAAGATAAAATATTTGGAAGTAAATATAACCAGATGCACAAAGGAACTATTCAAAGAAAATTACAAAACATTATTACATGAAACAAAAAGAGACCAAAAAAAGAGAACAAAAAGAGAACACAAAGTGGAAGAATATCCCTTGCTCATGTATAGGAAGACTCAATATTGTGAAAATGGTAATTCTACCAAAGGCAATTTACACATTCAATGCAATCCCAATACAAATATCAATCCCATTCTTCAACGAGATGGAAAAGGCAATCTCCAACTTCATTTAGAATGGAGAGAAGCCCCGAATAAGCAAAGCACTCCTTAAAAATAGAAAAAAGGTAGGAGGCATCTCACTCCCTGATTTAAAATCCTACTACACTGCCGTGGTACTTAAGACAACAACTGGTACAATGACAGACACATAGATCAATGGAATAGAATTGAGAACCCAGAAATCAGCCCATCTACTTGCTGATTTTTGACAAGGAGATGAGATCAGTTAAGTGGGGAAATGACAGCCATTTTAACAAATGGTGTTGGCAAAATTGGAAAACTATCTGCAGAAGACTTAAGCAAGATCCCCACCTCACTCCATATATAAAAGCCAACTCAAGGTGGATCATGGACCTAGAACTAAAACCAAGGACTATAAACTTCATTAAAGAAAGGCTTAGAAGAACTCTAGTAGTCTTAATCCATAACATAAACAGTCTTCCAAGTATCCTGAAAAATGTACAGCCAGGAGAAGATAAAATAGATTAATAGACCTTCTGAGAATCAAATCCCTATGCACATCCAAAAATTTCTCCAACAGGGTAAAAAGGGAAACCACAGACTGGGAAAAAATATTTGGTAATGACATGTCAGATAAGGGACTTGTAGCCAACAAGCACATGAAGAAATGTTCAAAATCCCTAGCTCTAAGAGAGATGCAAATTGAGACAAATATGAGATATCATCTCATCCCAGTATGACTAGACAAATTTAACAGAACAGCAAGCAACAAATGCTGGCGAGATTGTGGACTGACTGGAACCCTTATTTCACTCTTGGTGGAAGTGTAAAATGGTGCAACCACTATGGAAAGCTGTGTGGCGCTTTCTCAAAAAGTTGCAAATAGAGATATCATTTGACCCAGTAATTCCACTACTGGGAATATACCCTAAAGAGACCATAACCGCCATACAGGCAGATATATGCACACTCATGTTCATCGTGGCTTTGTTCAAGATAGCAAGGAGTTGGAAACAACCTAAGTGCCCAGCAACAAATGAATGGGTAGAGAAGCTGTGGTATATTCACACAATAGAATACTACACTGCATTGAAAAACAAGGAACTCATGAACTATTGTTCAAAATGAGTGACCCTGGAGGACATTATGCTGAGTGAAATATCTCAGTCACCAAAGGACAAACACGGCATAGTGCCACTGCTGTAGAAGGGGACTGACATCAGGGTTGGGGTAAGAATGAGAAAAACTGGATTAATTATGTATACTACATTGAAACGGATGAAGGAGAGAAAAGTTTAAAAGCAATATATTATAGGGCATTATGATTATCATGAGTCCAGAATGAAGATTGCAGAGTGGCATATACTCGGGGTGGGGGGTGCTGGGGTATTGTATACCAATGAAGGAATTTTACTTTTCAAAGAGAAGAGCGAACTGGGGGTGGCGGTGGGGTGGGCAGGGAGAAAAGTGCACCAATGAATGAATGGAAATCCAAAATCTCTGTAAATGTTCATTGAAATTAATAAAAAAAGGAAGAAAAAAATGTTTCCAGTCCTCCTCACTTTCAGCCAACAAAGTTGTATCATCTGTTATCTGCATTATACAGTTTGAGGCTTCCTCCGATCCTGACACCGCATTGCTCTTTCCAGCATCATGAGTAATTTGCTGAAGATACCATATGGAGAAAGGATCCATCCCTGATATACATCCTTCTTAATTTTAAGTAGTACAGTATCCCTTGCTATGTTCAGACAACAGCTTCTTATTCTAGGTCATGGAACCAAAGATATCATTGTGATGTCAGACGGACAGAATACCAGAAAAATTGGTATTTGTATTTTATTGACTATACAAAGGCATTTGACTGTGTGAATCATAACAGATTATGACATACTGAGAAGAATAGGAATCCCAGGACACTTAATTGTATTCTTGAAAAATCTATACCTAGATAGAGAAGATGTTGTCTAAAAAGAGTGGTAAATGGAAACAATATTTATTGAGTTTCTGTTGTATGTTAATTATGTGACAGGATCTTTTACCTGTATAATTTTATATCTTCAAAATTAACTTACAATTAGGCTTTGTTGTTCATTGATTTAATGTCCATAAACAGGAAATATTGAAGTGAAATAATTTTGCCATAATGTTCATTAATATAAATCTTACAGTCACAATTTAAGAGTTCAGCTTTGTGTCCTCATATATCACTAAAATGTTGAGTCACAGTAAGAAGTCGAATATAAGAGGATTTTATCACAAAATCTTCAAAGAAGAAATTAGTATTGTTTTAGGTCTTGAATTTATAATGTAGACTAGTTAGGATGATGTTTTAAAATAAATATTGACAATTTCATTTACAAAGGCACTCGGGAGTGGGGGGACTGAAATATTGCATTGGCTTGCATTACAAATTGAACAGAGAGAGCACATGAAGACAGAGGCAGAGTAATGGGCCATGAAGCTCAATTGAGATCAAAGTGGGTGAAATCTGAATAGTATCTAGGGAATGTTTACTCACAGGATTTCCAAAACCTGCAATTCCAGAAAGGGATGATTAATCTTGATTCTTAGTCTGTCTTAATCTAGAAACTCCACTGAAACTTGTGTGCCACAGGTGACCTTACAGGTATTTGAAATACCAGTGATCCAGCTTTCAGCATCATACAATTTACAAGTCACCACAGCACAGCAAACAGAAAAACAAGAGCTACATTAGTAAGAGTAACCTCTAAATTAGGAAGTGCATGCATACACAAACTAAAAAATAAGAAGTGGCATGCAAATGAATTGTGTGCTATGCATCTGAAAGCTGGACAATTAATAAGAAAGACAGAAGAAGATTTGATACCTTTGAATTGTAGTGTTGGAAAAGAGCACTGAATATCTCGTGGACTAAAAAAAGAGCCAATGTCTTGGAGAAGTTGAAACCAGGGTTTTATGTAGAGGCAAAGATAGTGGAATTTTGTTTCACACACTTTAAGTGTGTTTTTTTGGGGGGTGGGGGCAGTCATAAGAGAAAAATATCATGCTTGGAAAGGTGGAAGGTCAGCAAAAATGAGGAAGATTCTCAACAAGATAATTTAAGTCTGTGACTGTAACAACAGACTGAAGAATATCAAAGATGGTGAGGGTGGCACAACCCAGATCTGTTGTTTTTAGCATCACTGTGAGCTGCAATTAACTTGATGGCACCATGGCACGTAAAATTGCACTGAAATTTAACTGATACTATAAATTTCTAACTGATGTAAGACATGAAGGATAGTAGATTTCAGAAACATGCTACCAGAGGTAATGTTCTTGGTGTTATTGGGAAAGACTAAATATAACGACATAAAATGGAGAAAAACCATGAAATCACTCTTCCCATCTTGTGGCTGTGTTCTTAATTATGACATATCACTTGACTTCTGAGAGGTTAGTCTTATTTATTTATTTACCTGTACCTATACAATCAGAATTGGAATAGAACATCTATGAAGTACTATCTAGCTATAACAATTTACCAATTGTCTACCAATTTGAATTTGGGAATCCCTTGTAATAACTCTCTTAAATTTAAGGTGAAAGGTAGAGGGTATTTTTCCTATTGCCCAGTGGTACCTTGTAAAACTCAGATATCACAAAATGGAAAAGCAATCACCAGTCTCAAAGGTAATTCTGACAAGCATTATCATCACAGATGATTATAGAATCACAGAAATTAATGTCAAAACAATCTAAAATCTTGTGCCTCTCACAGTATAGTGCTTTCCTCTGCTCAGTCCTGCCTTTAAGTTGAAAGAGATTTTTTAACCGATTTCCTCTTTCCTGTTATTGTTGATGCTTCTCCTCCTTTTTAATTTTCTGTCATCAAAGGCAATGATATAAAAAGAGGATCTTTGTTTAAACTATTATTAAATATCCAAACCAAAGTCAATGCCATGAAAATATTTTCATGTTTCTAAGAATTTAAACTTATTCAAGCCTAATATTTTTATTGTTGTGTACTATCAAGCTGAGTACAATTTACATAAATCATATAGATAACAGGTCTGATCTCTGTCATAATCTATGTCATCCTAACCGTCTCTAACATATCAAGCCCATGGCTACAGTAACTGCATCAATCCGTCTCATTGAGAGTCTTTCTCTCCACTCTGACTTTCCACCTTCCTTTCCTAGTATGATGTCTTCCTTCAAGGAATATCCTGTTTGTTGTGTACCATTGTGCTGGAACTGACCCAAAGCTGACTGACTGAATGGCGGGTTTTCAGAGGTAGTTAATCATATAAGAGGAGATTGCCCATCCTTCTCCCCAGGAGCAGGTGTGGCCCAGGGCCACATGCCCATGAGATTGCAAAGCAGCTTCTTTCAACCAGGTCACCAGATCTCAGGAATAGAGTACAAAGTTCATATATTTCCTAATGGTTGTTTCTGTTTTTTTAAGAAACATTTATAATATGTAGCTTTATCACCATATTTTAATGCTATAACTCATCCAGAAAGCATTTTTAGTTAGTTGGTTTTTATTTTCAAAGTATGTATATGTATATAATCACATAGATACACATATATACACATGCATATAAACATTAGATTTTATTTATATATTATGTATTAGAGTTTAAATAGAGGTCTGGTGGCCTAGTGGCAAAAAGTTATATTGCAATCCCAAAGGCATATGGTTTGAGGCCACCAGCTGCTACCTGATCCTCCGGAGAAGGATGGGCAATCTCCTCCCACGTGATTAATTGCCTCTGGAAACCTGCTTGATGGTCAGCTATGGGTTGATTCTGATTCTATGGTACACAACAGCATTAAGTTTAATGACACAAGTATATTTATACACATATTACATTTTTAAATGTATAAATTCATTTCTGTGATATTCTTTTATATGCACATTGCACATTGTGCATTAAAATATTTTTATATGTATATCCACCTATATACCCCTATATTTCTATCTATCTATCTATCTACCTATCTATCTATCTATCTATTGCATACTGTAGAGTTGGAACTGATCTATAGCTAACCCTCCAGGTTTTTAGAGGCAGGTAATAGCATGGGAAAAGATAGCCCATCCTTCTTCCACAGAGCAACCAGTGGCCTTGAGCTATACGCCCTTGAGATTACAGCACAGCTTCCTATCACTAGGCCACCAGAGCTTTTATATAGTTATACACACACACACACATACACATGCACACACACACACACACACACACACACACACACACGTGTATGTATGTATATAGATAGAGATGTATAGAATTATAGTATATATGTTCAAACATACATGTATATTTATACATACTCTGGAGACTGTGATGATAATGCAGCATCAGGCAAGATTTTGATCTTTTGTACCTACAGTAACTATGAGTTGGAGTCAATTTGATGAGATTTAATGACAGTTTCTATTTATATATATTATCTCTACTTCTTTTTCTATCTATAGCTGGTTAGCTAGTTGTATATGAAAATGTAGACTATGCTTAAGAATATACCTAAACTCCATATATATATATATATATATATATATATATATATATATTGTTAAAGAGCAGTAAAATCTGGAGTACAGATTCAGTATTTATGTTTCATTTCAAAGTGATATAACCATGAATATGTCATTTAATATTGCTGACCTTTAGAATGTCCATCTCAAAATGCAAATCTGGTAGCATTGTATGAATTGAATAATTCAGTGAATTTTTCTACCAACCTTTCATTTTATTTAATTTTAAACCCTAAAATTAAAGTTCAAATTCTGTGGTTTTTGAACACTTGTAGAGAAAAACAAATTATCTAGCAGCTTCACTATTCAGAAAATGTCTCTTAGTGCCTTGAAGTTACTTAAGATCAAGAAGTTCATCTTATTTATTTTCCTTATATAAATTTTATTATATTTATTTTCCTTATATAAATTTAAAATGAAAGAATATAGATGATAACAATGAGAAATTAATTTTAAAACTAACTGAATTTGTAGTTGTTAGGTGCTATTGAGTCAAGCACAACTCATAGAGATCCTATGAGCAAAAGATTGGAACACTGTTCTATCCTGTGCCATACTCACACTTTCTGACACACAGCAGCCCAATGCAGCAGTTACCATATCAATCCTCCTAGTTGAAGGTCTTCCTCTGCTTCACTAACCCTCCACCCTTCACTAACCCTCCATGTCCTTCTCCGAGGAATAACACCTCCTAGCAACATGTCCAAAGTATGGGAAGCAAAACCTCATCGTTCTTGCCTCCAAAGAGCACTCTGGCTGCACCATCTCCAATACATATCTGTTGGTTCTCTTGGGCATCTATGGGATGTTTAGTGCTCTTCTCCAACATCACAGCTTATTTCAAGTCAAGGTGTCAATTCTTTTTCTATCATCTTTATTCATTGTCCAGGTCTCAGATGCATAGCAAGTAATCAGAAAGACAATGGCCTGAATCAAATGCAAATTAGTCCTCAAACTGACATCATTAATTAGGTCCCTAATTGCAGATAGGGACTTCCCTATCAGCTCAGAAGCACAGATGTTTGTGCAAGCTCAGAATGTTTCTAGAGGCTGAGTCAACAACAGTCAATGGTTAGGAGGAAGGTTTCGGAGGAAGGGGACAGGGGAAAGGAAAATTGCCATGGCTCTTACACCTTTTAAGAGTGGTCATTTGTGGAAGCCAGTCATCATGTAGTTCTACCAGTCTCAGAGTCATGAAGTGGTCCATTATATCTTTGAAATATTTTTAATTTTTATTGGGTTTATATAGAAGATTGTATAAGAGATATACAAAATATGTTTCTCAAACTCAGTTCACTGCTGTCCCCTTGTAACTGACTCATAGGTGATCTTTGGGTTAGCAGTGTGATTTCCTACTGATTGTTAACAACTTCAGCTTGTTTGGTTCCACAATCAAAATTCTAGGCACCAACAGCCAGGAAATCAAAAGATGAATTGCACTGGGAAAGTCTGCTGTTAGGGACCTCTCTAGAGTATTGAAGAGCTCTGATATCAGTCTGAAGACTAGAGTGTGCCTGATGCAGGCCAAGGTCTTTAACAATTACTTGCTATGCATCAGAGAGCTGGACTAAGGATGATAGAAGAAGAATTGATGTCTTCGTGTTGTAGGGATGGAGAAGAACATTGAATATACCATAAACTATCAAAAAAAACAAGTAGGTTAATACTCAAGATGGTGAAGCCAAGCTGCTCCCTGGGGCAAGAATTTTTTTGATTATTAAATTTTATTAATTTTAATTAACATTTACAGAGATTTTGGGTTTTTATTCATTCATTGTTGCATTATTTTCTCTACCGTCCTCCCCAGTTCATTCTTCTTTTTTTCCCCCATGAAAGTCTGTTTTAATTGTCCAATTGCCACAATGCTTGTCAAAGCTAGTTCTGATTAATCTCCTTTGTCAGTGTGTCTTTGCCATTCCCTATCACTCCTCCCTGAGAGAGACTTCACCCTGATTCATAAGGA
>NW_006399775.1:22251804-22272106 GCF_000299155.1 Elephantulus edwardii | reverse complement strand
TTAAACAAATGTATAACAAATAATTTTGAACATTATAATCTTTTAAGCTTAAGGCTAGAAATATTAACAATATCATCATTTCCAATCCAGATATACATGTTCCAATGCAGTTCCTATTTTCTGTCTCACATACTTTGGGTACCTGGGAAGGAAGGACAAGTTCTTGGAGAAAAACATTATGCTTGGAAGGGTGGAGGAACAGTGCAGGAGTAGAAGATCCAGAAAAAGATGGATTGACTCAGTGATTAGAGATGAGGGACTAGGACTGTTCGAGACGATGAGTTTGACTCAAGATGAGGCAGGGTTCTGAGCTGTTGTACATAGGGTCATTGTGAATCACAGGCACCTCGACAGCACATAACAATAATAACATGCACAGTGACTGTGGCAATAGGATCTAATGTGTCAGTGGTGGTGAGGCTGGCTCAAGATAGAGCAAGGTTTAGAACCATTGTTTATAGAATAACTATTCATTGAAGTCAATTCATAGCACATAATAACAATAACAATGCTAGAGTGGAGAATAATGCTAGAGAGGATTGAAAGGATTAAGAAGGAATAGGCAAACAGAAGTAAGAATAAAGTGAGAGAGAGAATGAAAAGATGGGTCTGGAGGATTCAGTGAAAGTGAAGGGTAATAAAACATGAAAGCCAAAAACATGTCAGAGGAAGAAACCCAAACATTTTTCACTAAAGCAACTGGTTGGAAAGTGGCAAGCATATATTATGTCAAAAACAGAAAACGTACAAGACCTAAAAAAAAAAACGTAAACTCCAAACCAATAAAAAAACCCCAAAACAAGACAGTTCCATGAAGTTCAAATTCTCAGGTTTCACTGGATTGGAAAACATTCCCAAAATTAATAGTGTGACTTTTATTTTTCTCTCAAAGTATGTTTCTGGCTGTTGTTGTGTGACATAGAATCAATTAAAGTTCATAATAACCCTATGAACAATAGCTCTGAAACCTGCCCTACCTTGAACAAATCTCACTGTTTCTGATACATCTGAGCCCATAGCCCCAGTCACTGTGTCAATCCTGCTCATACAGGATCTTCTTTTCATGTTTTGACCTTTCCAAGTATGAGGTCCTTCTCAAAGGACTGGTCCCTCCTAGGAAGAAAATAAGTATGGTCATTGTGGAACTGAATCCCATGGTCAGTTTCACACAATGTATGTTTTGTCTGAATTAGGTTGCTTTAGGTCATTGGCATAAACTTCCATTGATTTTGCCACCTAAATATTTGTTTACTCTGTGCTTGAGAGAAGTATCCTAATTTGACAGATGTAGAAATAAGTACCATCCTTTTTGTCCCTCAGTCCATGATGCTCCGATCAAGACATGTAAACTTGGGCATTTACAGTTTAAATGCCGCTGGCAAGAGGTTCATAAATAAGTTTATGATGCTAGTCAAGCCAGCTGGGAATGAGCTAATCTTAAATAGTTGATGTTTTAGAGGGCAAGGCATGTATATCCCTGCTTGTTAACAGTTATTTACAGCTAAAATTTACTCTGAAATTTCAATTATTAATTAATCAACTGATTTTTTTTGCATCAATATCTTTGACTTTGATCTCCTCCACCTTTTAATTTACAACTTATGAGCTCCTAGCACAAAAATATTAGTATGCTGAAAATGTGTAAATTCTCAAAGTAATACATAGATGTAGTCACTTGGTTTCTCTTGAGACTCAGGTCTAAGTTCAACTGTACAAATGAATCTCACTCAAGTTATAATCCATCATAAATAAGACTGCCAGTTATGGTGTCTTAATACATGCCAGGTACTCTGCTAGGCACTTTATGTCTATTTTCAATTTAATCCTTAAAATTAGCTCAAAAGGAAGTGACAGTTCCTTCATTTTTCAAGTAATTGAAAGGTAATTAGTAATCAGGTAATTGGAATCATGTTATTGTTTTATGTGTCGTTGAGTCACATGAGACTCATAGCGACCCTAAGTATAACAGCTCTAAACTCTGCTCTGTCCTGTGCCAATCTCATTGTCTCCAACACACTCATCCCGATTGCCCCAGTCACCAAATCAATCCACCTCCCAGAGGGTCTTCTCCTCCTGCACCTGCCCTCCACCCTCGCAAGCATGATGTTCCTCTCCAAGGACCGATCCCTCCTTACAACATGACCAAAGTATATCAGACAAAGTTTCAGAATCCTTGCCTACAAGGAGCAGCCTGGTTTAACCCTCTCCAGGATGAATCTGTTTGTCTTCTTAGCAGTCCATGGTACTCTCAGCACTCTTCTCTAACACCAAAGCTCAAAAGCCTCAATTCTCCTTCTATCCTTCCCAGTCATTGTCCAGCTCTCTGACGCATAACAAGTGATTTAAAAGACCATGGCCTGTATCAAACGTACCTTAGTCTCCAGAGACACACCATTGCTCTTCAGTACTTTAGAGAGGTTTCTAACAGCAGACTTTCCCATCGCAATACATCTTTTAATTTCCTGGCTGCTGGTGCCAAGAGTGTTGATTGTGGAGCCAAGCAAACTAAAGCTGTGAACAATCTCAATCATAATCCATTTTTATTTCCAAGCCAGCTTTTTAATTCTTAGCTGACCTAAAAACTGGTCTTTCTACATTAATAAACTGTTTTGCAATTTAAGCAAATAATACCTAAAAGCAATTATGCTTTCACTTCTACAAATATTTCCATAGCATATAAGGAATATTAATACTAGAGAGACTTTTGTCTTGTAATTATTTTAGAGGCTATAATAAAGTTCTAAAAGTTGTGTATTCTCTTTCCCTTTGAGTTTTGTGTTTGCATATTTTATAGTCACTTGTATATAATCATTTGTATTCATTGTGTTTCATGCATGTGCAGAATGTTTTAGGCAATATTTTATTTGCATTGTGTTTTATTTGTGTAAATTGTAATTTTCTTCCCTTACAATCATTTTACTAATAACTATACTTGTGAAAACATGTAAGCCAGCTACTTCATCCCTCATGCCTTAATATCCCCATTTTATCGAGCCAATTTCTAGATTTTCCCATTCCTAAGAACTTACTAGTAAGGAATCTTGCTTCCAATGCAAAGGTATGTGGTTCAAATCCACCAGCCACTTGAAGACAAAGATGGGCAATCAACTCTTAAGTGATTTATTGCCTCTGAAAACCCACTGGAGGGTCAACTCTGGCTTGGTTCCAACTCAACAATATTCAACAACAACAACAGTACTCAAAGCAGTACTCTGAGAGAATAAGAATGTGCCTTTTCCTGAAGAATCTTCTGTTCGGTATGAAAACTTGGAGCATCTGCATCCACAAGCAAAGTCCATTCCAGAGCAAACAATCAGGTTACAGTAATCAATACTAGCTTACGTGGATCATTGTCATTGTTTCTTCATCTAATTGGGTTCTCATCAACTCATCTCCAACCATCTGTGAGTAGGCCCAAATAAGCATCAGCTGCAATCACAGGAGTCTATACTTCTCCCTGTGTTCCAGACCAGTTCATCCTTTCACTCAACCTTAGCTCTTAAATGGAGCCAAGTCAATAAGCTAGGGTTTCTCATGTAAGTGATATGAGCTTTTTCACATTACTTCCTGAACACAATAAAATAGTTTGGAAGAAATAGTATGATACTTTCAATCCTGTAAAGGATATTTAAAAGCCTTTCCTTCCATACATCTTTTGGTACAGTATGCAGATTTATTGGTATATTTTTCTAAAATTAAAATCCATGTAAATAACATTCTCCAAGTTCAGTACTTTAATCTTGTTTTGTTGTAGCATGATGCATTCAACATATTTCCCTAAAAGCAGCATAAACCATAAATTCAAGGGTCTCATATAATAATACTATTTATACATAATATAAGTTGTTGTTGATTGCCGTTGAGTCGAGCATGACTCATAGTGATCCTATGAGCAAAAGACCTGAAATGAAGCCTTTCTATAACTATTGTCATTTCTTGAAGTTCATAGAGTTTCCAGAGACATGTTGTTTAAAAAGTGGGCTGCTTCCAACCTAATATAAGAGCAGTCTTCAGTATGTTTCTTTGTGGATATATTCACTACATAAAGAGAAATATGGTTAGAAATTTAACTGTCTCACTTATTATATACTAATTAGTCACAATTTTATGTAAATTTGTGAGAAGGAAAAAACTAGAAAGTCTATTAAAATTTGAGTATTAACCTTTGGATATTAAGAATGGGAATATTTTTTCTATTTTCTATTTCTGTGTAATTAAGGAGAAAAAAATAATAAAATTAATTTTATTTGGTTGAAACTTTAATATATATTTTAATGTATTAAATATATCCAAATACCAATTTTAAGAATTAGAGCATAGGTGGTGTGTTCCATAAGGGGTTACACTGATAACCCAAAGATCAAACATTTCTTTTTGTTCAAATCCATCAGTGACTCTGCAAGAAAAAGATGAACTATCGCTTTCCATGCCATTACTGCCTGAGAAAGCTAATAAATGATTAGCTCTGAGTACCTAAAATGTAACTAACTGGTTTTTACCATAAAGTATCTATTAATTGTTGTTTTTGTGTGCTGTGGAGCTGCAATTAACCTATAGCCAAACTTCCACTGGATTTTCAGAGGCAGAAAATAGTACAAGAGGAGAATCATGTATCTTTGGGATTGCAGTGCAGCTTCTTACCACTAGGCTATCAGAGCTCCCAATTAATTATCAGATTATTTTATTTATTCATTTACAATATGTTTATGGATGCTGAACATATGTCTGATACTAATACAGAATTTGAAGGTATGCCATGAATACAATAATGAAAAATAATCTCAGAAAACATATACATACACACACACAGATAAATATGTGTTTACATAACCACAAGAATGAGAGTTTCACATAGGATAAAGTCTGTAATAGAAATTAATATGCAATGCTGTTGTTGTTCCAGATGAAGAAATAGATATGTTTCCAATATTCTCTACTTTCAGCCAAGATCCACCTGACAGTCACAGTAATGTTCCTAGTGCTACGGCCTCTTTAAAATCCAGCTTGTATTTATGGAAATTCTGGTAAATGTACTGTTATAGTCATTTTTTGATAATCTTCAACAGATTTTGCTTCTACATAAAATGAGAGAATCTGGAGAGCATTATGCTGAATGAACTAATGGAATCTCATAAGGACAAATACTACATAAGACCATTATTGTAAAAATGGAAGAATAACTAGTAAAACGTGTATAAAAGACCAAAAGGAGAGAGCCAGAGGTTGAGGGTGGATGGGGTGGGAGTGTAGGTAATCACAGGGTAACAGAGTTTAGTAGGGAGAGGGAGTGAGTGAAGGAATTAGGAAAGATCCAATGGGAACCTGAAAAGACAAGACAATGATGGTCATAAATCAATGATGATTAATTTTATAAAAAAATGTATGGGAATGATCATATGAAACATAATGTAAATGAAGGACTGTGTGAAACGCAAGATGTAGGAACTATGTATGCAAATAAATATGAAATATTTTTAAAAGATGACTGGAATGTATCAACAGGATACTACCAGAAAGAGGCTACAGCACTAGTGCTTTCTTTGCTATGATCACATGGATCTTGGCTGAAAGCAGATAATTCAAGAAAGATGTTTATCTGTGTTTTAGTGACTTTAAAACCAAGTTGTATTGAAGAATGTGATGTCAGGACTGAAAGAAAACACATCAACAGCCTGTGTTAGGCAGTTGACACAACTTTGCTTGCAGAAAATGAAGAGGCCTTGAATACTTGCTGAAGATCAATATGGATTACCTTAACATTAAAAAAAAAGTAATCCTCACCACTAGTCTAATAGAGAAATTATGATAAATGGATCAGTTAGAAGTTGTAAAAAATGTAATTTTACTTCAATCCACTGTTGACACACATGGTAACATTACTCAAGAGATCAAAATTGATTTCTTGCTCTAGGAAATCTGCTTTCAAGGACCTTTCAAAAGTGCTGAAGAACAAAGAGGCAGTTTAAAGACTAAAGTGTACCTGCTCCAAGACATGGTATTTTCAATTACTTCCTATGCTTCTAGAAGTTTAATGAATGAGGGTGACAGAAGAGTCAATGCCTTTGAATTGTAGTGATGGAGAAGAGCACTGAATATCCAATTATCTGTCAAAAAAAACCCCAAAAAACCAAAAAACAAACAAACAAATCTATCTTGGAGTAAATGCAACTAATGTGCTCCTTAGAGGCAAAGATGGTGAAACTTAGTCACATAATTTAGGCATACTTTCACTAGGGGCCAGTCCTTAGAAAGAGGACATCATGCAGAGAAACAGTCAATCAGTGAAAGAGAGTAATGAGAAGAATTGGCATTGTGACTCTAACAATGGGCTCAGGCATACCAGATATCACAAGAATAGTGCAGGATAGAGCATGGTTCAGATGCATTGTAAACTAGGCACTATGATTCATAAATAATTTGATGATGCCTAACAACAATATGTGATAATGTTCACAGAACACTTAATTGTGCTGATGGGAAATCTATACTTAGACCAGGAGGGAGTCATTAGAACAGAGCAAGAATACACTGCATGGTTCAAAATCAAGAAGAAGGAATGTGGAAAAAGGATTGGAAGAAGATCCATCAAGAGCCTGTGTTATGCAGATGACAACCTTTTGGATAAAACTCAGAAGGACCTGAGGCTTTTGCTGCAAAAGGCCAAGGACTGCAGCCTTCAATATGGATCAACGCTCAACATCAAGAAAACAAATATTCTCACCACTGGACTGATGGGCAACATAATGATAGATAGAAAAAGGATTAATATTGTCAATGACTTCTTTTTACTTGAATCTGCAGTTATTAAACTTGATCCCAGTTGTCAGGAGATCAGGAGACATAGCTTGCCTCCGGAAACCCTATGAACTTGGAGAAAGGATGAAAGTCACACAAGTGCTGTGGACTTTTGTTCATAGGTTCACTATGAGTCGCTTATAACTTGATGGCACTTAACAACAACAACACCGCCACAATCAGAGTCCTCTCCAAATTATTGAGAAACAATGATGTCAGCTTGAGCTCTATGGGTGCCTTATTCTGGTCATGGTATTTTCAATAACTTGCTATGCATTTGAGAGTTGGAAAATGATTAAGGATTACAGGAGATGAATTGATGTATTTGAGTTTCAGACTGGAGAAGAGTGCTGAATATTCTACCCAACAGAAAAACAAACAGATGCAGCCAGAGTACATCTTGGAAGCAAAGATGATGAAGCTTTTTCTCATATACTTTGAACATGTTGCTAAGAGAGGCTATTCCTTGGAGCAGGACAACATGCTTAAAAAAATAGAAGGAATAATGCTGCTATAATGGATCGAGAAGTTATGATGCAATCATATAATGGAATACCATGCAGTACACAAGAGCAATCATTCTGTAAATTACTATCTAACTTGGGATGGACTAGAGAGCATTATGTTGTGTGAATTAACTCAGTCCCCCAAGGACAAATACTGTATAAAACCATTATTGTAGAATGAGTATGAGGATCTAAGGCGGAGGTATGGGGAGGGTAGAAAAAGAGGAGTGGGAGGAGGGTGTTAATCATAGTGTTTCATAATTCAATGAGGGGGTGGGGTAAAGGAAATGCCGCTGGGTCAATTGGCAACATCATGATAGATAGAGAAGAGATTGAAGTTGTTAACAATTTTATCTTGCTTGGGTCCACAATCAACATTCTTAGCACCAGAAGTCAGGAAATTAAGACAAATTGAATTGGGAAAATCGGCTGACAAGGGACCTCTCTAGAGTACTGAAGGACAATAATGTCAGTCTAGAGACTAAGGAAGACTAAGGGAGACCAAGCTATGGTCTTCACAATTACTTGCTATGGATCATAATGCTGGATAATGCATAAGAATGACAGAAGAATTGAACCTTTGAATTATGGTACTGGAGAAGAGTAGTGAATAGACTGCTAAGAGAACAAACAGGTCTGTCCTGGTGAGAATGAAACCAGGTTGCTTCCTTGAGGCAAGGATTTTGAAACTCTGTCTCACACACTTTGAGCATGTTGGTAATAGGGAGCAGTTCTTGGAGAAGGACATAATGTTGGAAAGGGGTGTGGGATAGTGGAAGAGACAAAGACCTTGGATGAGATGGAATGACTCAGTAACGGGGATAATAGGAATAGATGTGTTGGAGATAGTGAAATTGCCTCAGGATATGGAAGAGTTCAGAGATATTTTGCATAGGATCATTTTGAGTTATAGGGGGCTTGATTGTATGTAATAGCAGCCTAAAAGAGTTTCTGCAAAAGATCAAAGACTATAACCTTCCTATGGACTGCATCTCAACAACAAGAAAACAAATATTTCATAATTCAATGAAGGGGTGGGGTAAAGGAAATGGCAAATATATTTTGTGAAAATCCATGTATTGAACTTTGTAAATATATCAGAGTAATAAGAGAGAGAGAGGAAGAGAGAGAGAGAGCGCGCACGAGCAAAAGAAAAGACTCTTAACCAGATGGATTGACATGGTGACTGCAGCAATGGGCTTGGGTGTGTCAGATATTGTGAGGATGGCACAGGATAGGAGGGGATTTATATCTGTTCTTCACTGGGTAGCAATGAGTTGTACTCAACTCAATAACACCTAACTATATAACGAGTTTATAGGAGTGCTCCAGTGGCCCACTGATAAGGAGTTTTGCTGCTGATCTGGATTATGTTTTTCAAAACCAGACTACTTCATTAGAGAAAGATGGGCAATTCCTCTTGTGTGACTTACAGTCTCTGAAAATTTGCTAAAGAATCAGCTATTAACACTACATAAAAACAACAAGGAGTTTGTGTGGATTTGTGCTACTAACTCAAAGGCTATATGCCTCTCTGGAGATGTGAGCACACCAGCAGCTCCACAAGACAGAGGTAGGCCATCTCTTCACATGTTACTTTTGCCTTCAGAAACCTGTTGGAGTGTCAGCTATAAGTAGGTTCTCAGCAGATGCTAATGAATTACAAATACAAGACAGATGAATGGAGAAAATCAGTAAAAAAGAGTTAAATTATTTATTAACTTAATAAACAATGATGTGGTATAAAAACTGAATACTAATAACAAAGAAATTATTATGATATGAAATGTTCTTTTATTCACTTCTTACTACTTATTCTTTTATTTTTACACTAATAGTCTTACGGAGTATTTGTCCTTATGAGCCTGAGTTAGTTAACATACTAATCTCTAGATTTTCCCATTTTATGGTATTTTACAAAACCATTGCTGCATAATATTCCAAAGTGTGAATATACCATAATTTTTTTCAATACATTTGTTAATTGATGGACATTTAGGCTGTTTCCATTTTCTTGTATTCCTAGATGTGCAATAGGTGGGTCACATGGGATTCTATGTTCAGCTTTTAAAGGAAACTCTAAACTGCCTTCCAGAGTAGTTGTGCTATTTTACAATTCCATCAAAAGTACATTAGAATTCCAATCTCTCCACATCTTTTTCGACATTATTGCTTTCTGCCCTGTTAAACGCTGCTATTGTTACTAGGGTGAGATGATATCTAATTGTGATTTTGATCTTCATCTCTCCAATTGCAGTGATTTAGAACATTTCTTCATAGGTATGTTGGTTATCTAAATGCCTTCCTTTTTGATAAGTCTTTCCATCCCTTCTGTGATTGAATTATTAGTCTTTTCCTAGCGGAAGTCCTCCAGTGTTCTATTGTATGCTGACGATGTTTAATATACACAGAAAACTGTTAGCCCTAATAGACCAATTTAGTAGAGCAGCAGGATATAAGATCATTATTAAAAAGTCAGTGGTATTCCTCTACAGTAACAAAGAAAACATGGAAAACTGAAACTAAGAAAGCAACACCATTTACAATAACCAATTACAAACTGAGATACCTGGGGAAAAATCTAACTAGAGGCACAAAAGACATTTACAAGGAAAATACAAATCACTACTACATGAAACAATAAAAGACCAAACTAAATGGAAAAATATTCCCTGTTCATGGATAGGAAGACTGAACATAGTGAAAATGATAATCCTACAAAGCACAATCTTCATATTTAACACATCCCAATACAGATACCAAATTTATTTTTCGGAGATTAAAAAAAGGCAGTTGAAAAGTTTATTTGGAAAGGAAAGAGACCCCAAATAAGGAATGCACTTCTGAAAAACAAAGTGAAGTAGGAGATGTAGCACTCCCTAATCTCAAAACTTACTACACAGTTATAATAAAACAGCATATTACTAGTACAATGACAGGCACATAGACCAATGGAACAGAATCAAGAACCCAGAAATTAACCTATCTATTCATGCTCAATCGTTCTAAGTCGTACAGTACTTGTCTGTCAGTTCGCTGTACTGAGAAATTTGGGGTTGCTTGTGATACTAAAAGTAGTACCACTAGTGTGTTAAATGCTGTAAAGATATCCATAGTGACAGGGTTTGGTAAACCTCCCAGATTAAGACAGATTTGGAAGCAGGATTGGCATCCACTTATTTTTTTAAAATTATTAAATTTTATTAATTTTAATTAACATTTACAGAGATTTTGGGTTTTTATTCATTTATTGTTGCACTATTTTCTCTACCCTCCTCCCCAGTTCGTTCTTCTTTTCCCTCCCCACTTGAAAGTCTGTTTTAATTGTCCAATTGCTACAGTGCTTGTCAAAGCCAGTTCTGATTAATCTCCTTTGTCAGTGTGTCATTTACCATTCCCTATCACTCCTCCCTGAGAGAGACTTCACCTGATTCATAAGGAAAAGGGGATGGCATATTCTCTTAGCTACTTCCTGCTGAAAAGGGACGCTGTGGGTTTCAGGGTGAAGGTCTTCTCTCACTACTCTAAAGGGCCCCTTTGGCAATAGGAAACACATAGACTATTATGGAGATTGATTTTGGAATTTAGATGCACTGTTATCAATTGCGCTTAGCCGTACATGTTCATATCCTTGAAGATGTATCATGGAAGTGTTGCAGCCTAGAAGACAAAAATTTAACTAAGATGATTCAAAAATTAAAAAGCAATAATATTACAAGTAGAGGCTCTAATAGTGGCACAAATCAAGTTACAGAGGGAAGGTAGCTCTTACAAGAAAAGGCCTACTGACTAGCACTTAGTTTATTATAGTATAAAGGTTAGGAACCACAAGATGTAGAGGCTCAACTATGCCATTTATTGTTCTTAAGTCCGGGAGCAAATTCCGTCTACTACTGGGTTGTTTTACAACTCAGAAGTCTGCATGCAAGACAGAGGTGAAGTAAGGAACTGCTTCTGAGGTTTTCCGTCCATTCCAACAACTAAGAAATAGTAAGAAGAGTTGGGACCTCAGAAGGCTTTTAGGACCAAATAGTAGGCTCTTGTTCCAGGAGAAAATTAATATACTTACCAGTAATGTTAATGGTCACCCACAGCTCTTCTGGGAGGATCTAAATCATTGAAGCCTCCTCTTTTGTTTCCAGCTGGGAGCTGGGGCCTGTCAGTCCTGCCAGCCATGAGGACCTGATGTGGGCCACCCTTGGCCAAGTGTCCTTCAGATGCACACTTAAAGCAAGTGAGTGGGATGGCATCCACTTCTTAATAACAGGCCTTCGAAAACGCTATGAACACTAGAGAAATGATGATAGTTATACAACAGGGTTCAGATCTTCTGTTTATAGGATCCTATGAGTCCTACTCAACTCAATGGCACTTAACAACAAAACAATGTAGGGTCAACTGGTATTTGACAAAGAAATAAGACAATTTCTTCAACAATGGTGCTGGCAAGACTGGAAATCTATCTGTAGAAAACTGAAGCAGGATTCACATCTCATACCACAAACAAAAATTAACTCAGTGTTGATAAGAGACCTTGGGGTAAAGCCCCAAACCATAAAGATCACAAGAGACAAAATGAGACCGTACTTAGAAGTCTACGATATAAATAGTTTTGCAAATATAGTTAGAAATGTGTAACTAGAAAAGGACAAATTTGAAGAGTTGGACCTTCTAAAAAGTAAGTCCCTATGTGCTTTAAAAACTTTTTTACAGTGGGATATAAAGAATATCTACAGACTAGGAGAAACATTTGACAATGACATCTCAAACAAGAGTGTCCTAGCAAAAGTTTATGTTAGTTACATACTATTATATATATATGGCTATTGTTACTCCCATACCTAACTAACTTCCACTGGTAATTATAACACTCTCCTCTGCTGTAATAATAATTGATGGCATGCCTGCTGAGTCTATATGAACTATATTTCTGAGGATTCTATTACATTAACTCACCCAGTTCTTGAAGTCATCATTTGAAGTCCATTGTAGTGGTTGTGTGGTTAAGGCATTGGCTGAAGCCATCATTTGAAATCCATTTTATATTGCCTCAATGTTATATCAGTTTAATCAATTGAGAGATTTAGCTAAGGTTTTATTCTTTGCTACCATGCTGTATAGCCACCATTCTTTCCAGAGAAGGAATTTGAAGAATATTTGTTAAGTAGATATTGGCGTCAGACAATATTAATCTATGACCATTTAAATTGTATCAATCTTATTCAAGATCTTTTTTGAATTATATATACATGGAAACTAGGTTCTATCTTGACATCAATTAAATCCTTTGAATCTCTGTGCAGCAGTTTTCATTTATTTAAAATTAGCCTAATTATTCTATACTAAATGGCACTTAACAACAACAGTTATTATTCTATGACTTAAGAGTTGTTGTGAGGTTTATGAAATGCTTTGTCTTCGAACTGCTTAACACATAATAGGTTCTCAACCCTACTGCTTCAATATCAATTTTATTTTCATTCTCTAAAGTCCCAGAAAAACACATAGAACTGCCACATAGGATTGGCAAGGGTGTAAATCTTTATGAAAGGAGCCTTTCACATCTCTGACCTATGTAGCATCTGGTGGGTCCAGACCTCTGAGTTCCTGTTTAGCAGCTCAGTGTCTTAATCACACTGTCACCAGAATGCCTAGGTAGTCAATGCATGTTAAAGATTATATCCACTATACTCTGGTGGCCTAGTGGAAAGAAGCTGCACTGAAATCCCAATGGCATGGGTTCAAATCCACCAGCTGCTCTTCTGGAGAAGATGAGCAATCTCCTCCTATTCAATTAACTTCCTCTGAAAACCTATGGAGTTCAGTTATGGGTTGGTGCTGACTCAGTGGTGTATAATGACAACCCAATAATTTGTTAATAGTACAACAACAATAACTACTCACTCCCTGTGAAAGTAATTTGCTTCCCGATTTATTGTTATGCAGAATTGTTTCACTGAGTGGCTAGGTGTGTTAGTGGCCCTGTCTGAATGGTTTTCTTATCTGCAAAATTTACCACAAGGCTATAATAAGTTTAAAGTTACTTTCCAGATATTCCTTTCTATGATGCTTGCTATGTCTTTTTACCTAGAAATTATCCCCATCACAGTGGTTTACCACTAGTCCCACCCCTCTCCAGCTCCTTCACACCAACCTTTAGATGCACTTAGTAGTAAATAGAAATATGAAGGGAAGGCGACTGTCCTGAATAGAGACCTCTGTAACTGCTTGCTACTACTGTTGATTTATTCTGATTTTCTCATTTTGAAATGTGAGTTCTCCTGGGGAAATTGTGATAAGCCACTATGAACTTTATTTGATCCTTTAGAAAACCATGGTGTTTGGAGAGAAAACCCACCACAGAGATTCAAAACCATCTGGCAGAGCAAGGGAAAATGAAAGTGATTTGTAAATGCTAAAACATCCATTTAGGGGAATGATATCAAGGGATTCAACAAAGGTCATTTGAGGTACTATCTCTGTTTATCTTCATGAACATTTCAGTGAGGGACATAAATTGAGCATTAATCACATTCCCTGTAAAAACCAAATTGAAATGGACTACAAGTATGGGGTAGAGGGTCTATGAAGGTGATCTGAGAGAGGAAATATTGAGCTTAATTTATATCTTGGGCATGTTGAGTATTATTACATAAGAATAAAAGGTAAAAAACATAACTCCTGTTCCCATTCACCACACTGCTTTCTACTCTTTAGTTACTTTATCTTCATTTCCATTTAGTTATTTCTGTGGTGGAATTGTCTACTTTAGCTCTTGCCTTTCACTAAAGCAGAATTTCCTTTGGAATCTACTTTTTCCCAGGCATAATGTAGGCAAAAGAGGGAAGTAAGCGGCAGTGTCCCTGGGTGGAATAAACATTGCAAAGGGGAGATATGTTTGTTGCTAATCTAAGTTGGTGGTTTTAATTGATCCATCTGTGTCTTGGAAGAGCTATTGATCTTCTTTCAAAAAATCAGCCACTGAAAACTCTCTTAGGCACAGTATTATCCAGACACACACAGGGTAATTGTAAGGAGGGTTGACTTGGCGACAACTAGTTTAAGAACCATGGATATGTTCCCTCTACAAAATGCTGTTTCTTCTCTTGTGATAGTGTTTCTTTCTCTATATAGTGAACCAATGTGAATAAAATAATAAAAACACATTTTACTAAAAATAAACACAACTTTTTAGTATTTCATCACCTGATGATAGAGACAAAAAGGAATACATATCCTTCAATGTTGAAATCACTAAATACAACCATCTGTGCTAGTACAGAGGTGTATTAAAATATTTTACAAAACCTGGGGTCTCAACTATCCTGTCTATTGCAAATTGCATTTCTTGAGATAAATTCTGTATATTTTCTGCTGACCTTTTAAAAAAATTTCAAAATAATTTTTATTTCCTCTGATCTGATGAATTCTCTCTTCTTTTAATGCTTTGAAAACAAATTTATTTGAATAGATTATAACGAATATCAACTGCTATTATTCCCAAGGAAGCAGTAGTTGTTCAGAGGTATAATAATGCCTCCCATGCAGAAGGCTTGGGTTCAGTTTCTGGTCAACTTACCTCAAATGCAACTACCACTCATCTATCTGTTGAGGTTTGTGCATTGTCATGATTCTGAAAAGGTTTCACTGGAAATTTCAGACTAAAACTAACTAGGAAGAAATATCTGGAGATCTTTTAAAACTCAGCAAACATAAAACTTAGTTTTTGTTAGCTCAATGTTGTTTAAAGGTGTCCCCAGGAAGTGGCTTTTCTAAGAGGATATGGCTTATGTGTAACACCCAGAGAGAAACCCAGGGCCCTAGTGGTTTTCATGACATTGCATTATTCTTTCTACTTGCCCATGTCAACCATGCATTCAAGAGTCTGTCAAATATCCTATATATAAATGAAGTTTTCCCAAACTACATGATTGGCTTGTGTCAGTCTTTCTTATTCTTAATATAATAATAGGAGAAGATAAAAACAAACAAAACCCCAAAACAACAAAATGAAAATCCCAAACAACCACACTGCTGTTTCCTGAAAGACATTTTCTTAGTTCCTAATTCCATGATTTTCCTTTGAGTTCTCGCCCTTAAAGTGCATCATAATTTCCTAAAAATCATTAATACAGGATTTCAGAATTCATACCTGTTTCTTACTCAGTAAATGAGCCCAAGGCTCATACATTACCACTTATAATAAGCTCATAGGTAAAGGCGGTGTTTCGGGCTAGGGATACCATTACTAGACCCAGAAGAGCCAGTCATATACAGGAAGAAATGCCAGTAAGGGTTACAATCCATTCTAGAATCTGGCTACACAAAGTCCAGTAGGACACATCACCTGAGAATTTGTTAGAAATAGATGTCTCAGGCTCACATATTAATCTAAATTTATATTTTAACTAAATTCCTAAGTAATTTACATGTGGATGAAATTGAAGTCCCGTTTTCTACAATGTTGCTGTTGTGTGCCAGTGCGTAAGAACCAATTCAAATATGACCCTCGAGTGTGTTTTCAGAGGCAGTACGTCACATGGGGGAAGAGCGCTCATCTCTCTCCATGGAGCAGCTGATGGATTTGAAACACATGCTTTGGGAATTGCAGCACTGCTTCTCCCACGAGACCACCAGAGCTTGTCTACAGTTGTTACGTGCTATCGAGTTGGAACCGATCCACAGCTGACCCTCGGGCAGATTTTCAGAGACAGTTAATCACAATGGAGTAAATTGCTAACCTTCTCCCACAGAGCAGCTGGTGGATTCAAACCATGTGCCTTCAGGATTGCAGTGCAGATTATCACCACTAGGCCACCAGTGCTCCCTAATTATTTGACTCATTGAAGTTATTTTCTTTTACCTTTTCTTACTCTACAACAGATTCAGCCTGTCCTGTTTTACAAAGTACACCTTAGGATGAATGGTGACACTTCGACTCATATTCACTCTTGCAGTTAATGTTATTATTGTTGTTCTTTTTTAATTTATTTATTAATTTTTATTTATTGTGAAAGCTTACAAGTGACTTAGGGTTTCCAGTCATCATTGTTGCATTTTTCTCCCTGCCCACCCTCTCCCCCCAATTCACTTTTCTCCTCGATGAGTAAAAAAAAAACTCTTTCATTGCTATGCAATCCCTCCCCCCCAAGCCCACTACATTGTAAAGCCTTCAAGACTCCCGTCATGACAATAATACCTAATCATATGTGCTCTCGAGTCACCTATGACTCAGAACGATCCTACATCCAACAGTGCTAAATTCTACTCTATCCTGCGGTAATCTTATTGTCTGCTACACACCTATAAACATACTCCAGTCACTGAATCAATCCACTTCATTAAGGGTCTTCCTCTCCTGTGCTGTCTTTCCATGCTACCAAGCATGGCATCCCTCTCAAAGGACTGATCTCACCTTGCAATATGTCCAAAGTATGTCAGATAGAGCTTCATAATCTTTGCCTCCAATGAGCAGCCTGGCTTCACCCTCTCCAGGATGAACTTGTTTGTTCGCCTAGAAGTGCATGGTACATTGAATACTCTTCTCCAGCACCACAGCTCAATGGTGTCAGTTCTCCTTCTATCATCCCTAGTTATTGTCCAACTCTCTGTTGCATAGCAAGTAATTACAAAGACCATAGCTTGTATCAGGCACACCTTAGTTTCCAGACTGACATCATGGCTCTTCCGTACTTTGGAGAAGTCTCTGAAGAAGACTTTTCCAATGCAATTCATCTTTTAATTTCCTGGCTGATGGTACCAAGAGTGTTGATTGTGTAGCCAAGCAACCTGAAGCTGTCAACAATCTCAATCTCTTCACCATCTGTCATGATACTGCCAATCAGCCCAGTGGTGAGAATCTTTTTTTTCTTGATGTTGAGTTTCAATTCATATTGAAGGCTGCAGTCCTTGACCTACTGCAGCAAACATTTCAGGTCCTCTTCAGTTTCAGCAAGCAGGGTTGTATCATCTGCATAATGCAGATTGTGGATGAGTCTACCTCCAATCCTGATGCCACATTTCTCCTCATACAGCCCAGATTCCCAGATAATCTATCCCACATTTATATTAAAAAGATATGGAGATATGACACATCCTTGGCATGCACCCTTCCCAACTTTGAACCATGTAGTGTTTTCTTGATCTGTTCTGATGACTGTCTCCTGGTCCAAATAGAGGTTCCACATAAGCACATTCTTGTGTTCTGGGATTCCCATTCTTCTACTCTATTAAAATTCAATTCATTACCATTGTATCAGAAAATAACCCAATATTTGACCTTTCATTAAGTTTTCAAGGCTATACATTGTTAAGGCAGGAGGTTGACTATTTTTTTTTCTGATGGCTTTAATATCATAGATGTGTGGGTTTTGAGTTAATTGTGCCACTCTTCTATGAACTATGTCACTAGATTTCTACTGTTGTTGTTGTTGATTGCCATTGAGTGGAACACGACTCATAGTGGCACTATGAAAAAATGGCCTGAAGACTTTCTATAACTAGAAATTAATTTCTCAAAGTTTATAGTATTTCCAGAAGTATGCTGTTTAGGAAGTGGATGCCACTCCTGCTTCCAAACCTGTCTTAAACTGGGAACTCCACCAAACACTGTCCACCATGGGTAACCATTATGACATTTGGCACCTCAATATCACAAAGTTCAGCATCACAGCAACCCAAGGTTATCTCAGTGTAACACATTGACAGAAGAGTGCTGTACCACATAGAAGAATGTTGTTCCAGAATATAATAACAGCCAACTTTTAAATAAAGGCCCTCCCCAATATCTTATTGACTCTAAACAAGAGGCTTAAAGAAAAGAAAAACCCAATAAAATATGTTGTTTTTATGTGCCATTGAGTTACCTGTGACCTATAGCTATTAGTACCATATAAATATAGTTAAAATAAATATTTGAGATCATATATATTTTTCTTGTGATTTTTTCCCTTAAAAATTGGGTTAATCTGTATTATAGCATACAACAGGACTTTATTTTCTAGCTCAGTAGTATTCCACTGCATACAAAATCCACATTTTACCTTGTTATTAGTCTATTATGTATCATTTTGGTTTGCAGTGAACAGCCAATGATAAACTGGCTGCAATGAGCATTGCTATACCTATGTCTGTTTGCTTTGCAGCCCTGATATCCCCTGGGTATATAACTCCAAATTGGATTTCTAGGTCATATGGTAATTCTGTTTTTATTTTTGAGTAAATACTACATTGTTTTCAGAAATTCGGCATCATTTTCCACTGTTAACAACTAGACAAGTGTTTTCACTAACATTTGTTATTTGTTATTCATTAACTTCTGTTTTCAGCCTTTTCCATAATTTACTTTTAATCCAGTTAATAATTCAGTAAGCATATATTAAGTTCTTACAATGAATTAAGGAATATTTTACTCTCATACAGGAGTGTACCTAGGAAGCTCTGGTGGCTTAGTGGCAAGAAGCTGCTTGGTAATCCCAAAGGCGTGCAGTTTGAGGCCACCAGCTGCTCCACAAGAGAAGGATGAGAAACCTCTTATATGATTAACTGCCTCTGAAAACCCTCCAAAGGGTCAGCTATGTGTCCATTCTGGCTCCATGGTACACAACAACAGATAGCGACAATGAACAGAGGTCTTGTTTCATAAATCTTGTATAATAGTGGAAAAGTAGACAGGTAGTAAATAAACACATATTTTTAACAATTAAGAAATAATTTAGAAATATTTATAATACCATCATACATATATATGTGTATAGATAGATAGATAGATAGATATAGATATAGAATGAAAATAAAATTACATGATAATAATGTTTGCTTAAAATTAGAATTTAAGAAGAAGAGAACTCTAATAGTATAGTTCAGAGGAAATCTCCCTTCTAAAGCAAAGTCCATGCCTCTCTGACGATTCCAATCCAACAGTAGTTCCCAGAGAGAAAGATGGGAAATCACTTCCTTTGCAATTTATATCTTCTGAAATCTAATGAAGGGCAAGCTATGATTTGACTCCAACTTTGTGGTAATGCCATCTAACAAGATATCTCATAAGAGAGAAATTAAAACCCGAATGACAAAAGATATTCAAAGATCTATGGAAGGACCTTCAAGACCGGGCATGCCTTAAGTTTGGTAGTAGACTCCCTTTCTTCATTTCTTCCTCTTCACTGCCCACTTTGTAACATGGTGGTCAGTTTCAAGGTTGCTTTTCCTTCTTATTACATTAAGTTTTCAAGTTTAATCTATGCAACTTTTTTTTACTCACTTTAAGGGTTTCAGGGTTTATACTCAATAATAAGAATGAGAAGAAGTAATTTCTAAATAATTTTCTATACATAAAGCATTTAATAGCTATATAATTTGTTGTTATGTACCATCAAGTCTCCTGTGACTCATAGCAACCCTATGTACAACAGCTCTGAACCCTGCCCTATCTGGAGCCAGTCTCATTGACTCCAACACACCTAATCTCACTGTCTCAGTTACCCTGTCAATCTATCGCATCTGGAGTCTCTCTCCTGCTCTGCCACTCCACCCTCCCAAATGTTATGCCCTTCACCAAGGACTGCTTCCTACTGGGCATGTACCCAATGTATGTATAAGGGAACTTTAGAAACCTGGCTTCCAAAAAGAAACTTGGTTTCACCTTCTCTAAGACTGAATTGTTTGTTCTCCTGGAGGTCTATAGTATGTTCAATACTCTTCTCCAGCACCACATCTCAAAAGCATCAATTCTCCTTCTCTCATCCTTGGGCATTGTCCAACTCTCTTATGCCTTGCAAATAATTGCAAAGACCATGGCCTTGATCAAGTGTACCTTAGTCTCTAAAATAACATCATTGCTCTTTAGCACTTTGGAGAGGTCTCTGTTGGCAGACTTGACCAATTTAATGATCCTTTGAATTCCTGATTGTCAGTGCCAAGAAGATTGATTGTGGAGCTTAGCAAGCTGAAATATTTAACAACCTCAGTCTCTTCTCCATCCATCATATTCTGCTGCCAAG